>NW_017264205.1:270215-733607 GCF_001619985.1 Xylona heveae TC161 | reverse complement strand
ACCCTAACCCTAACCCTAACCCTAACCCTAACCCTAACCCTAACCCTAACCCTAACCCTAACCCTAACCCTAACCCTAACCCTAACCCTAACCCTCGTGGCGGTGGTCGGGCCCCGCGTGGTGGTGGGGTGGGTTTCCTGGTGGTGAAGGGTTGCACAAGGGTTGATGGACAGATCTGGTTTGTAGTAGTTTAACCTTTTATTTTTTTATTTTTAATATTACTATTGATTTTCAAAATTTAAATTTTGGTGGTACTCTTTTCATCTAAAATTTATTTTAATTTTTATATATCAATATTATTATTTAGGAATATTTGTCTTACTTGTACTAATACTTCTGGCTGCCTTACTTTGCTTGAAAATTATAATAATCATGTGTTATGTTTCATTACAATCTCAAGAATAGCAAGGATAAAATCTTAAAAAATTGTTCTAAAAATTCGAAAATCTTTCATTAAAGGGTATATTCACACGTTATAAAAAAATGTCTCTGCTTAAGATAACAAAGAGCTCCGCTAGTACTACCAGGAAAATGCTAGAATGCATGAAAAGAAGGACGTAAGACTTTTGCAGGCTAACAGGTTGTCATAACCTAGCTCTGGTATACTCGAGGCCAGCGGGATATAAATTCAACATCATCAAGTGGACCCTTTCCCTGATTGCGGACATACTGCGTGCTCGGATCAACGCGAGGTTCGTGCTCCCAAATGGTCGGCTGGCCCTTGATCAAAGCAGAGTATACGAGGCGCCGACGACGCTGAGAGCGAAGGACATCCTGGTGAATACTGTCCAAATCCCAGCGTTGATGGATTTCGTTGACAAAGTGAACGAGCAGCGATGCTGGGTCCCTCGTGGGAAGCGGGCTTGGAGATTGAGCAGGGCTTGGAGTCCGAGGAGTGGGAGGGAGCGCCATCTTAGGGAAAAAGGATTGCTCGGTGCTGAGAATTGCGGGGATCGGGCCGGGCAAGACGTGAGGACTATATATTTCAGGCAAATCGTCCAGCTGCCTTTGCGACCGGTGATTTTTGGCAGCGGCTGGGACGGGCAGACCGGCAACGAGATTTACCAGCTCAGACGGGTCTGCCTCGAGATCGAACAACATTGGCGGGTCGAGCGGCGAGTACACAAACTTATACCGGCCGCGACGGATCATGATGACTGGTGCCTGCGTGCCCTCCGCCATGTACTCACCAAAGACAGTGTCTGTCTTGACCCCATCCGTCCCTTCAATGAGTGGCATGAGGGAAACACCATCCATCGGGAGTCCGGGCACGAGCTGGGAGCCCACCATCGAGACAAACGTGGGAAGAATGTCCATGGTCGAGACGTTCTCGGTCACGCGTTTGGGAGCAAATCTCTTGGGCGCATGAACAATAAAGGGCACGCGAGCCGAGTTCTCATACCACACCATCTTGTACCATAATCCTCTCTCGCCCAGCATGTCACCGTGGTCGCCGGTGAAGACGATGATGGTGTCATCAGTGAGACCACAGGCATCGAGCGTACGTAGCAGCTTCCCCACGTTGGTGTCAACGTAGGTGCAGGCGGCATAGTAGGCGCGACGGGCTGCTTTGATGCGCTCCTCAGGAATCTCCTTACCCCACAGGTCGATGCACTTCAAGATGCGTTGCGAATGGGGATCTTGCTCGGTGTGAGGAATTGCTGGGGTCTGCGGAAGCGGTATCTCAACATCTTCATACAAATCCCAGAATTCCTTTTCCATCGCATATGGATCGTGCGGGTGCGTCATCGAGACCGTCAGACAGAACGGCTGGTCGCCTCGTTTGCGGACGTGATCGTAGAGATACTGCTTTGATTTGTAGATGACCTCTTCGTCGTAGTCAAGCTGGTTGGTGCGTACGGCGGGACCAGCTTCCATGACCGAAGACATATTGTGGTACCAGTCAGGCCGGATATCCTGAATAATCCTTCTTTCAGCTTCTGATTCTGAGCGATGAAATGCAAAAGGGTCACTTACCGGCTCGTCCCAGTTCACTGACCAGCCGTAATCGCCCGGGTAAATGTCACTTGTCAGACGCTGCTCGTAACCATGCAGCTGATCCGGGCCGCAAAAGTGCATCTTCCCGGCCAGAGCAGTGTGATAACCTTCGTTGCGGAGATAGTGGGCGTAGGTAGGGACATCAGCCGGGAGGTCCGCCGCATTGTCGTAGGCGCCAATCTTCGAGGGCAGCTGGCCAGTGACCATGACGAAGCGCGAGGGCGCACAGAGAGGCGCGTTGCAGTAGGCATTGTCGAACACCACGCCTTCGTCGGCCAGGCGGTCCAAGTGCGGCGTCTTGATCTTGGAGCTTTTGTCATAAAACGACAGCAACGGTGCGGCCATCTGGTCCGCCATGATGTAAAGGATATTAGGCTTTTTCGCCCCCATAGTGATTTATTCGCTCCCGAGCGCGTTCGTAAATGTTTGGGGCAGAGCGTGTGCGGGAGAGAGTAGGAGTTTCGCCTTGGAGGTTGCGAGGCTGGAGGAGGACTTGGTGCCTGCGTGGTCGCGTGCCCCTTTTAGAAAAAAAGGACGGAAAGATGTGGTTATCTCCATAACCAAATAGAGCAGCTCGGAACCGTCGAACTAAAATTGCAGATAGTCTGATTGCTCGGACGGGTGGATCTTAGGGGACTCTGGTAGTGCGCGACACATCAAATTTGATCGGAACAAAGGGCGAGATGGATAAGCCACATGTCTGACCGATGAGTAATGCAATGGTGCAATTGTCGCTTCCAATTGTCAAATAGGCTTGGCCTTAGCCACGCCCAATAAGATATCTCGAGATTGCTTGCCCTATTCTACAAGTAGCATTAGTTTAAGAATCTTAAATGGTCCCTGGAAAAGGGAGCTGATAAGGCTATTATTCTAGAAGGATGTACTGTTCTAGATACAAGTACGGAGTACTTTTACTGTATTTGAGATTTGGCAATACTTGTTAACAAACGAGTCACAAACAAGTCTTAAATTTTCTTTGAGGGGAGATTTATTATAAGATTATAATGATCCGATTCAATTAGCTCAAATTGCAAGTACAGAGAATTCAAGCAGCACCCTTCTTTAACCCTTCAGCTAAAGCCACATACGATCCCGTTTTGATGTCATCAAGAATACTCGGCCCCTCGGGATTCCATCCCAGAACACGTTTCGCCTTTGCGCCGGATGCCTGGTTTTCCGCAGTGAGGAAGCGTGCCAAAAACTCGCCCTTAGTGGTCAGGGTCTCCTCAAAGGAGAGGGGCTTGACGGGAAGCTGGAGAACAGAACCGACGGCCTCGGAGAGCTCCCGGAAGGTGGTATTATGAGCTGAGGTGCCGTTGAAGACCTCACCAGCTTTGGCCTTTTCGGCTGCGAGAAGGAACAGAGCGGCAGCATCGTCGACATGCACACTGGATGTCTTCAGAGACCCGTCGTCGACGTAAAAGACCTCTCCAGATTTGGCAGACATGGCCATTAGATGCATTACACCACTTCCACCACGTCCATAGACGAACGGGGCGAGTCGAACTGCAGAAGTCGTGACGCCCCGGTTGGCCAGCTTGAGAGCGTGCTGTTCGGACTGGAGGCGGCCATTCAGAGGCTTTTCCGGCGGAGGCGACTCTTCAGTAGTAACATCACCGGTGGGCCCTGCAGTCAACGACCCCGACGCGATGACCAGAGGCTTGTGGCTTCCCTCAAGCCCCGCCCCAATGGCATCTACAGCGGCGTGGTCAATGCGCATCACCTCAGCGTAGTCCATGGTAAAGTCGCGCGCAAAGGGATCAGCAAGATGCAGGACAATGTCGGCCTGGGCACTCTGCTCGCGTAGCACATCGTAGGACTCGAGGCCGCCCCGGACGGGAATTGCACCTTGCGCCTTGAGCTTGGCATCGCTGGTTTCCGTTCGGGACAATGCGTGGACCTCATATCCCTTCTTGACAGCCTGTTCGACAACCACAGAACCAATGAAGCCACTGGCACCAGTTATGAAAATGCGTTTCGGCGCCATGGTATCGGCAAGAGCAATATAATTGTATGAGCTTGATTTCGGGCAGTCGGCGCAGAGTATTGTGCGGTTAATATAGATTGTCTGAAGGATTTTGTTTTGATGATGATGATGATGATGATAATGCCACGACGGTGATTACATTCTGGGTTTTAATACCCATTTTCAAGTCACACACGGATCAGACATGACCCGGCATCCGAAGGGCTCGCGACGTTTGGAGATAGAGACCGCTCAAAGAAAAACAAGGCGACAGTCAATAATGTCTGTCAACACGTAATCGATATAATCAAGACATCTTGGCGACGACGACGTATCCTTTTCTGCCTAAGCTGAGCGCGAGCAGGTCCGCTTACCCCAGCAGAAGGCTAGTAGAATTTAACCGTTGAGCTTGCTTAGGTCAGAAATTGAGGGGAAGCTTCTCTCTAAACCATATTCTGCCACCATCCATCAGTCGATTACCGATCGGCATAGCTAATTGCAGAGACATGTTTTCTTTTAGTGAGACAGGGCTTCTCGGAGATATTAATCTCGGAGATATTGATACTCCGGAGTACGTTACGCCGCGACTGCGAACAACCTGCGATACAACACTGAACGGAGATATTAATACTCCGGAGTATGCGTAGCCAGAAGAGTGCCAGAAGAAGGGCGATATTGGTTGATCCATCGGTAGCAAGTCCACCAACTTCTCCTGCATCCCTGACTGCCTTTTCTGCCTCAGCAGCTCACGCCCGTTTCTTTCAGAATTTTGGCAATAGTGGCGTGGACACTGAGCAATTGAGGGCTCGGAACCGGATATCTCGAGTCCGAGGAGCGCAGCGAGACCTTCATGTCGCGCGGGAAGCTCCACTTGCTTATCTGCTTCGCCCGGCAATCGATGATTTGGTATTCATTTGCGGCCGAAATTGGTTGTAGCGTAAAGCGAAAAGTAGAAAACTCGCGATCGAGCGGGGAAGCAAGAGTCATGGCATTGCTCGGGCTGATTATTTGATCGCGACTAATGGAACCCTTGAGAGACGGGAAACAGCGTAGAATTGTCACCCAGACATTGGAGAGATGAAGCAGCGAGAAGGGGATTATGTGAGCACACTCGGTGTCATCACCTTCGTGGAGTGGAGAACTCTCTGTGGCATGATAGTACTCGTCAGACCCACACTTGAAATCCTCTCGAAACAGGGACAACGACAGCAGTCGGAGGCCATCATCATTTTGGCAATGCTGGATGTCGTCTAGAATTTTTATTTTCTCATCTTCCGGGTGAAATTCAAGAAATGAAGTCAAGACCTTGATTGTATTGTCTTTACTCGAGGCCGGGGTGTATCGTTCAAGGCGAAAATTGACATCTGTCATTCCTAGGGCACAATTTGCTTGAATTAATCTCTAACCATCGATTGTAAGTATAAAACTCTCTACCACATATAGTGATCAAAAATGCTAAAATGGAGTTCGAATTTATTCTATCACACAGCTCATCCGAGCTATGTATGTCGAGTGAGCATGATTATTTCCTCGTAGAGATTCATGAACAAGGCCTTACAAGAACAATTTGGGCTCTGAATGTTAGGAGTATGATGTAGATGCCAAAGACAAGGTACTGATTGGCTTCCCAGGTCCTGGTATGATCAACAAAAGTTGTATGTCTAACAGACTTCTCAGACAAGCTCGTCGAGTGTACTTTTTCAAAGTTCAATAAGTAAAGGAAAGCCTCCGACTCCAAGCAGCAAGAGCTTTGAATAAAAATCTATATTTGAGTGAGATATAGTTGGAAACTATCTTCTCGTCTGGTATTGGCGTTGGTACCTGCAAATATAGACACAATTTCTATTTTTTTGGGCATGACAGATCGGCTCAGGTCACTGGTGGTAATGATTGACCACATAGAGCATTATCGTGGTGCAAAAGAGCTTGCTAAGAAGCTGAGACTAAAGACCGAGACAGATGGCTGTGACATTTCATGTATTGGATATAAAAGTTTCTTGAATGTTACTGAAATACTTTCGTTCACGGTCCAAGACAAAAGTGCCATGCTCTTCGAACCCTCGATACTAAGAACTTTGATTTTCTCTCCCCATGATTTTGATCATGACCTTTTCCCTTTTTGATAGGGTTGACTTTGCCGGTTATGGCGTTGGAGGGACCGATGAAGTGATGCTTCGTAGCGCTTGCCTGTCTTATCAGCAATGTTTTCTGGTGTACTTTGTGGACGTTCAAACCAGTATCCATCTCAACATCGAGGGAATGGTCCAAGTAGGTTTCCTTCAACCATTTTACAAAACCATTCACGTCAGCTATTGTACTCATCGCGCCAAGGCTGACCCGAATAATCCCCGTCGGCATACCGTCGATTTCTTGTACAGGGTTTGAGCACCGGTGGCCAGCATTCCACGCTCGTTGCATATCCTCCATCTGCTCCCAACCCAGATACACCATTCCTCCTGGATTACATACACTGCCGCTACGTACATAAATTCCAGCCCGATCTGCGGCACGCTCCACATCAACATATCCATAAGGGCGACCCGATGGACTAAGAACGGAAAATGCTATTGTTGGCCCCTGGGTTCGAGAATCGCCAAAATGTCCGAGATTTGAATTGTAGAGGATCTGGCAGAGCGGCGTACTGTTTGCATGCTTGAGATTTCTTAGGGCGCGATATGTTTCATGGATTAGATTGCTGGTGTGGGAAGAAATGCAATGCATGCTATTGAAAAGCTCCATGTGCTTGTCGATCGCGTGCGAGAGAGCAAAGATATTGTGGAAAGGAAGCGTTCCGTCCTCTAGATATTCGTGCGGCGGCCCGGTTCTGTTGGCATACCATGGAGCGTCTTGGGCTGAGGGGTAGTTGGTCACCATATCCACCGTGCCTCCTCCAAAGTACCTGCGGTATTGGAACATGTGCGTCGCAGCCTTGCGGATAATCAAACCTCCTAGGTCAGGATAACCGAAGATCTTGTAGAATGATACGACTGTAAAGTCAGGCGCTGTGGCGCTACTTGAAAGGTCAATTGATGAGGTGGTGGCTAATGCTGCTGCATCCCAAAGGGTATATATCTGGCTGCGACATTTCAATGCACGGATGTCGTCAGGCCTGTAAATAATAGCGATTCAGAAATTAGCTACAAATGTACGAGATTCGGACCGATTCTTATATAAGAAAAAGGTAAATACCAAGAAAGAGGTAATCTTCTACCCGTTAAATTACTTTGCCCTGGGTATCCTAACAGAACAATCGGTCCGACCTGAGCCCCAGAGTTTTCTGCTTGAAAGTTTCGAATCCATTGCGTCACATCATGGTCATTACGCAAGCAGGTGCTTCCAGACAAAGCCAGTTCACGGAGTCCCACTAAGCTAGTATGTGAATCTTGATGATAGAAATATTGGAAGCCAAAACCATTGTTTGCGCCACTTCCCAGGGGGTTTAAAGGTGCAGAAGACAGGGTCCGTTGCGAGTAGCTGGCTATGGACTCACCAACCAACTTCATGCCAGCGGTGGAATTAGCGACAAAGACAAGGTCAAAATCCGTGGAACTGGCTCCAAAGAACCGCAAAGCCTTGTCTCGAATATCCTCGACAAGCTGACCCGAGAGTTTTGAGGGTGAGTTATCCGAGTGGGGGTTCCCATAGAGATTGTCAACCAGGTCCCTGCAGTGAGTCTCAATGAGTGATTTGGCATAAAGTGTTGTTCCTGCATGATCCAGGTAAATTCTGCCTTGAAGTTGAGGGTACTCGCGCTCCCGAATCTCTTCTGCATTGTAAGATGCCATATTGGCAGCACAAGGTACCAAATGCTCTGTCATAGTGTTGCCTCTTGCACGATAATGCCCATGGTCAAGTCTAGGAAAAGAACGTGAGTCTAAGAAACATTAATTGTCCTGTTTCCCAGTTCAACGGACCTTTTTCTCCACCGATAAGCTGCGGTCTCAGGTTTGAAATCCGCATAAAGGTCAAGTATGGTATCATTGCAATCTTTTGTTACCCCTGTCTATAGGTCATACCGCTATAAATGCTCCGCTAGAATGCAAGGAGAAGAACCCCGCTTTCAGCTCCCTCAAAATAGTAATCATTGAAGCTTACCGGCACGTGGCTGAGTACGTGGATAATGAAGGTTTCAGCGGAGGCGACGTTATTTGTCGTCGTGCTTAAAGTCTAACCGAAACTTGTACTTACCTTAAGGTAGGTATGCTTGAGTTGTACCTTCGCTGTTGTAATGCCGAGGTTGTTTCAATTGTAAGCTTGCAGCCTCGATGAACAGTAATGTAACCACCCATGATTGACGACGTGGCCAGGGGAACAGCTCTTGTCACTCATAGAAGACTGACTATTATATGCTTTGGATTATCGGCTTCTTCTTCATAATGTCTTTGCAAAGTTACAAAGTTTACAAAGTGCAATACAGGCTAGGATTTCAAGATCCTGCCTTTGTTGAAACAAGATATCACACGGTGGTCTTTGTCGAGACTGACGCAGATGGTGGCGGCTGGACCCACGAGGTCACTGGCGATATCGTATCGACATCGGGAATGGTCTACCAGAGCAACCACGGGTCGGCTCCAGATAAGTCGGAAACTTATCATCAGAAGCTTTTTCTGGGTTGGATCGCCGCAACAGAGCATCTTACCGCTCTCGACAACCTACTGCGATCACTACCTCCTCCTCCGCGCCAAAGATGGTTCAACCCAAAGACAATGATCTACGAGCAATGCAGACCGGACGGCACATTATATGGCCCAAACGAGACGCGTCCGCCTTATAGAAAGTGCACCGAATGGACGGAGCAACAGGCAATACCCGCCATGCTAGAATGCGGACTCCTCCGCACAGAGACCAACCCTAAATAGAACATTTGTCATGCCTGGAGATACAGATCCTGATAGACCATGGGTAGCATGACTGCTCCATTCGGCCACGCGTCCTATATGATATGGAGGTATTTCGGCCAGTCGCCATTCCATCCCATAACCCCAATATGTCGGCTGCCAGCCAACATCCATACAATCAACCAGGACGGCATCGAGGGTACTAGACCTCAACGTTGACCTGGGTGAAGTTTCTCGTCGGCGAACCACAATATCCTTCCGCTGAAGATCAGAATGTGCAAAGACCGAGATGACGAGGGATATGCTCCACCTCGCGCTACCACTAAGACCGGGCCAGGGCAAGAGTCGAAGGCGGTCAAATACGGTGCACACCTCAGCCGTGCTTGCCTATAAAACAGGCCTCCACTTTGACGACTCTGTAGTAGGATACATCACCTTTGAGTATGCTCGTAGCTGATACAATTCTCACTTCGGTGGGAATAGGAGCTGGAAGTTCGACGGTCGATCTAAACTCGGGAAGTGCGACAGGAGACCTTGCTGGGCTTGGTGACCGAGTTCCAGGACCCTAGTGGAAGCTGGGGCTTGTTAGAAATGAGGAGAGGCGGGATAGATATGACACGACTAGCTAGAATGGTAAAATTAGCCATATATGCATTTTTATTTGGAAAATTATAGTTCGATCGGGACCACTAGGTATAAAATGCCTCTTCTGCCTGCAAGAAATGATAACTCTTAGAGAAAGCTTCCGGTTATGATGGGGGGTAAATTGGACAACTGACACCTGCACGGGCCAACTGCCCGTTAGGCTAAATGGTTACCCCATGGTGCAACCACAACTCGGCTATGCCTTCTCGGTATAGTGGTAAGCATTATTCCATTGTGCCAATGTGCATCATTTAGTCCTCTCGTGATACTTGGGTAGGATTTCATGGTAGAAGCTCCTACGTTCCGTTGTCTGTTCTCCTTTTTTTTTATATATATAAACTAATATTTCTTGTCGTCAAATCTGTTTAATACCCGATCATGCAATCGATAAATCTTCTATCTCTGACATTGACGTTAAATAATAAATATTCTTACTAGCAATTTTTTAATCTATGATCCCGAGTATGCCATCTGCTCACTCTCCACCCAAACTCTGTGGGAACGGGAAAATTCTCTCTCTATTGTATTTCTTGAATGATCAGCTCGGGACCCAAATTCCATGACGGATGAACTAACCCTGATGGCATGCAGCGAACGGCCTATCACCACGTATGTCATGGTCGAGAACCCAACTAAATGCGTACAAAAAGACCAAGCAATTAGGCAGATAACCAAGAAGATAAGCTTAATAGACCTGTTTCTTCTTCTTATCAGTACCGCGTCTTGCATAATCAGAGTTCTGGATGTTGTGCTAACAGTGCCGCGTGCCTGAAACCATAACGTGCTTGGTGATCGACACGAACTAAGTCAATTGCCCATATCAAAGGCCCAATGAGCATAATTCAATAGGCCTGGCAGGTCTACTAAGCCTGCATGGAATTCTGGAACATGGGAAATGTCCCATGTCGAAGAACTGCTTTACGAAACCAAGGCCTGCAATCACGACATCGCCCCACACTCTGAGGGGTAGAGTTACACCAATTTCATCCATTCAAAACCGGTAGTGAGAAGAGGCAATGGAATTATTCCGATAAGAAATATTAGATCGTTACTATGGAATAATCGCGATTTGCCAGCATATGAGCATATAAAGTCGGAATGCAACAACCACAGAATATGGATGCTGGTCGTTTGAAATATTGATAGGAAATATCGGTCGAATTCACATTCCCTGTTCTTTTCTACTCGATAGGGTGAAGTTTCTCAGGTCCTTTCGGCTGAGAGAAGAAAATGGGTTCGCAGAGTGCGCTGGAGGGCTCGACATCATGGAAGGATAGGGGTTTCACCAGCACGCTTCATCGATTCTATAGAGGGACGTTGTACCAGGCAATTGTCCTCGGCCTGATCAGTTTCACGCAACCTGGAATATGGACTGCCTTGAACAGTATGTGGCTCCTCAGTTGCATCTCACGAATTCCTAGTTGAGGAGGGCATAGCTGACAAGATATTCCCTAGATCTCGGCGCGGGAGGCGAGGCTTCGCCATTTTTTGTGAACGCTGCCAATGTCATTACTTTTGCGATTATGGTGTTTTTCGCGCCAATATCGGCAGTCCTTGGTAACAGGCTGAATATCAAATGGGTGCTTGTCTTTGGAACAATAGGATACGTGCCGTATTCTGCCGCGCTGTACTGTAACAGCGTGTACGGAACGGAGTGGTTCCTACTTTTTGGCGCAGCAACTTGTGGTTTCTCGGTATGCATTAGACTGTCGATCACCTTGGTACATCAAGCGTCGCTGATATTTTCTTCAGGCCGCTGCATTATGGGTCTCAGAAGCCGCCATCGCGGTTGGCTATCCCGAACTTAAAAATCGAGGCTTTTATAGTAAGTTCCCAGGAGCGACTCTCCTGCCTGATCATACTAACCAATATTAGTTTCGATCTGGCTTGCGCTGAACAAGATTGGCCAGATCATAGCCACGTCCATCCAGCTCGCCCTCAACATTCATGCCGACCAGAAAGGAAGCATTAGTCCAAACACCTACCTTGTTCTTGTCGCGCTGGAATGCCTGGGCCTTCCACTTTCATTGACCATTGCAGAGCCGCACAAGGTCATTCGGACTGATGGTACCAAGCCTGGATTTGGCACAAATAAGACTCCTATTAAAAAGGGCTTTAAAGATTTCTGGCGTGTATGCAAGCGCAAGGAGATTCTTCTTCTCGTTCCCATCTTTATCGCCGCTCAGTGGGGCCAGACATATCAAGGCATCTACCTGGTGGCGTACTTTTCCGTACGTGGCAGATCCTTGGCTGGCTTCATTGCCTCGATCGTCTCGACACTTACAGACTTTTTGCTGGGATGGCTGCTTGACACCAAAGTCCTCCGTCGCTCGCTCGTGGCAAGGATCAGTTGGATCTTTATTTTTGTCGCCTACACCGCGACGTGGATATACAATTTCGTAATGCAAAAGAAATTGCAGGAGGAAAACGCATCGCTCGACATTGACTCGCCCGGCTTCGGCAAAGCTGTTGGTGTCTATATTTTGTACCGGTAGGAATCCTCTAGCTCGTGACCGTTCATGAACAATTAACTGATTCAATCAAAATAGCATTGGGTTCGAGGCGATCAATGTCTGGATGTACTGGGTCCTTGGAACATTAGATGCCGACATTGCTACCCTCGCGCTGTCCACATCTCTCCTGCGGGCAGGAGAATCGCTTGGAAGCACCTTTTCATATGGAGTTGGTGCAAGCAAGAGCGCGTCCTTGATGACAAATCTGACTGTCAGTGCTGTGGTCTTCTGGGCCAGTGTTCCCACCACCACATGGTCCGCGTGGAAGGTAACCGATGTCAAACCGGAGAGCGAGGACTTTGATGCCCAGACTCAATTCCCAGCAGAACAGTCTATCGAGTCTATTAGCATTGATGTCAACGGAGATGCAAAAGCTTGAGCGCAATTTCATCAGTTAGACGATATAGACGGACGGGTTAGACAGGCCATTTACGATTCCGTTATTCTTTTGTTACTTGATGTTGTTCAACTTTAGTTCGCCAAATATCTAGGAGTTCGACTAATATACCCAATGAGCAGCGGCACGTCAATCTATGGATTATTGCGCGATCGCTGCCAATACACGTTGTTCCATTCACGATGATCGAGCTTGGGAAAATATCTTTCCATACTTTCCATATAATTCGTTATTTGAATGCCCTTGGTCACAGACCTGGATGATGATGGACGGTTAGATCAGGTTGTCCTAGGACATCTCGCGGTCGCGACTCATGAAGTGATGCTTACTAACCCAATTCTTGGGTCGCATGCTTGAGCGGTCAGCGGTAAAACCGTACCAACATAAACGATGCCGCTATAGATTCGATTTTAGAAATAAAATGTTTATAAAGTCGGACGTCTCAATGCTCAGACTTATAAGAGGTTCATTAAGTTCATAATTAAGAAAAGCAGACGAGCATCCAATTAGACAAAATTTGCTTTTTGATCGGAATATCATGGTTCATCATTAAAATCTCAAGGTTTACAAAATCCAGATGTGGTATAAGTACTGAAAAACAACATTTAGCATTACCGCGACGGTATTGGTAATCTCTCCCACATCTTCTCACCAGGCTTGTGCTGCTTTTTAAGCACTTGAAGAGCAGGCATTCCGCAGAACCCGCCTGGCGCTGCCACTTGCTCAATATCCTCAAATCGATGATATGAAGGGCTCCATGTGGTATGATTGACGGTTTCGCCAGGCATTTCAGCACGGCGAGGATTCCATTTCGGTAAGCCAGCCATACTCGTAATCAGACGATGAATGCCGGAATACAGCTTTTCAAATCGCCGTGTTGTCTCCAGCAATTTGTGCGTATGCGCGTCATAAGCGACGCGAATAAAAGGATTCATGTAGATTCCCTTGAAATTGCCAGCGTTTGTGGCAGCAGCTTGGATATCTGCGTGGATAAGGCAGCACTCTGAACTCTCCCAGTACAATTCCTTTTCGGCGCGGAATCGGAGAGGCGGCTCTGCATTGGGATAAATAGCATGTCCGGGAGATGATTGAAAATCTAAAGACAATTAGTACTTGTAAAACAACCTATCAAAGGCCAAAAGAGACACTACCTAGGCCGTTAGGCAGTCCGGACGACTTTGGCGGCTGAAACCACTTTGCGTCAAACGCAACCATTCCTCCCCAGCAGCTTTGTACCTGGACCGCATCTGTGCCGTCCAGAACTTGATCCCGACTCTTGCCAGGTGCAAACCAGGGGTAGAATGGCACACCCATGCTGAATCCCTCAAAATCTCGACTAGCAAAAGTGTCATAGAATTTGAAAGGGTTTATAAAATCTAGCGCACATGCAGCTGTGTATTGGGCACGCCCATCCGAGTCTGCATTGGTGGAAAATAGAAGATCCGCTGCGTCCCTTGGGGAGAAGACAACATCGTTGAGAAACAAAATCTTATCAAACGTAGTGTATTTCCCAACCCTTTCAAGGGGTTGAATTGCTCGATTTCGTACAGTTGCTAAATATTCGATTCGCTTTGTGCGTTTCTCTCCTGAAGGGAGTTCGACTTTTGGGATGTTTTCAAAGGGAAGATGCTCCGAAGTAATTGTTGATCTGCCTTTTGATGGTAGAGAGAAAAGAATCAGCTGTCTATACCTTCAAAGGGTATCAATCTCCGGGTTTGATATTATTGTGTGCAGATGCCAAGGCCGTATGTCATCTTACATTTGACTTTCTGTCGTAGTTCTGAGAGAGCTTCCCTGGTATCTGAGCCGCTATCATTTTCGTAGATGCTGAGGTACGTGTTCTCAGGGCCAAGCTGCTCGATCAGGTGTAGGAGAGCTTCTCCCCAAGCGCCTCGTATCAGGCCAGCATCAACGATATTGGCAGCTATGAAGACCTTTTCATTGTGCGGATTGGCGCCAACGTAGTGAGGCGGCCGATGGACATAAGAGGGGTTGAACAAAGCAGTGAGGACGACCAGCGCGAGAACAACAACAGGTATAAAGATGAGCACGACTTTCCCCAGTTTACGACCCGCACTTGAGCCGGACACTAAAGCGCAGCATGTGTCTCTGCAAAGGCACCAAGTCTTCCTGAGCGCAGCAGTATAGAAATGAGACTCGTTTTTCTCAAATGGGTCTTTCAGTCCTTCATTCGAGGTGGGCAATAGCTCATAGGAGTGGGCCTGACGCCACATTGCGCATGTAAAACAATAGGCAGAGGGTTGAACGAATGTTGGTTCGAATGCAGAGACAACTTCGATAAAGTATAAACCTCTCCATCTTTACTGGACTTCGCCCGTCAAAGCCCCCGGTCGCAGCCGTAACAATCAAGGGGAGAATTTGCTCCACCACAGCGGATCTAGGATGCATATCCTCAAAGGCTCTCCACCGTCAGGGGGCAGTGGATTCGAGAAAGAGAGCAAGAGAGACCCTGAACAGAGCGAACCCCACTGCTGGGTCCATCCCCACTCGATCCTTGCAATGGCAGTGCTGGTGAGTTGGGATATCTAGAGTATCTGGCAAGATCCATGTCGTTTTCCCGAATCATAAGCAGATGACTTTGTACGGAGAAAAAGAAAGAACACGAGCAGATGGTGTCGGAAGCGGCCCGTTCAGTCTCTTAATGGCGACGGCAACTTGAAGAAGAGTGCGCCTAACGGTGACCAGAAAAAGCCGTTATGCTTCACTGGCCTTGAACTATCGCTGTAGCCGACTGACTGCACAAATACTGCACTGTAATTTGCACATGAGGTAAAAAAGGGTCCAATTCAATTCGGACAGATGGTGGACCGTGACCCGCAAAGAATGGTTCTAGTAACCTCCGAAGCCTCGAGTAGTGTAGAATCATTTAGGCGGTAACATTAATGATGCCGGCGGCGTGGCTATTAGTCGTCGCTAGGCAGCGGCCATGGAGGCTTCAAAAGGGGCATTTCCGGAGTTCAGGGACTCCCATGAGCTGCAGAGTATTCGGATTGGTTGATATAACCGAGAACAACCTCCTGCCAAGACAGCCGATGTGGAGATGGGAAGTGATGCTTGTCACATTTGGCCTCTAATTGCCGCGTTAGATGAAGGCTGTGCTATAACAATCAGTATGATACGTACGAAGGGCGTACACTTTATCTCCGTCCGGAGCAAACAAGACAGGGAGAAGACTGTACGAGAACGGAGTACAGTGGACCAAACAAGAAACTATTGGTCAGTGCTTCTGCATCTGCGACGTATCAGAGAACTCAGTAGATTGTCCGAATATAATTAGAACGAACTCCGTACTATGTGGTCGTTCTTCGTTTCCCCCTCTTCCAAAAGCATCTCGCAAAAGGAAAACACGTGTTCAGGAATGTGTGATATTAGCTCGCAGTGCATTGGAGAACATCGTCCGATCGGGTGGATCTCATGCTAGTATTCATCTTTACTTCACTTTAACTTGACAGTCATGATTATCCCTTCAGCAAGGGAGACATATGTAAGTTTTTTTTTTAGCAAATGATGCCTTCGACATTCTAATAATATCCGTGCTCATCTCTACTAAATCGCCAATGTGCCCACCATATATACGCCAGAACACGTCATATCTCACTTTAAATTTGGAACCCATATGATGGAAACGAGTTAAACTCTCCTCTCAACTCAACAGGCATTACACACGCTCTTATGCTTCTTCCAGTCGGCCTTTTGACATTCATCCGAACAGTATCTGACGAGCCTGCATCGACTGCATCGGAGTAAACTTCCGCCCCGCATCGAATTAGTCTGACCACACTTGTTGCATCGCTCTGGTGACATCACCGATGGTGCATACGCACTCACATCAAAGGGCTTGTCAACATACGGCACAGAGAATACTGGAGATATTGCAGCCCGAACGCAGTACCGCGATAGGACGTGCCACTCAGGAAGCCCGTCAATAAAGTTTGCCGGGAACTCTCCACGGCCACAACCGCAGACAAACGGCTTCGACGGCTCGACAGAAATTGGAATTTGCTCGCTGACGCCGTACTCACAAGAAGGACGATGCCTGTGTGTCCTACACCTTTCAATAAAGACCGGAAGAATCGTCTTCCACAGCTGCAGTTCCCGCTCGTCCACCGTAATCGAGCAAAGCCCCTTGTCCTGGAGAGACCCCAGAGTCGGAGCGATCTTGCGTACGAGATCTATGGTCAAGGGAAGAAGCGCAGAGTCGAGAATAACATTCTGGTTGGAAAGGTCAATGCGAATCCCTGAAACAAAGATGAGCATATTTATCCCCGATCCATGCAATGGAAGATTGATTCCGAATATCCGAGCAGGATGACCCTGTAGACCAGTGAAATGCATAAACATCGAGAAGATGGAGTCCTTGAAGTCCACTCTGACGTCGTTCCGGGTGGTGTCCTCCTCGGTCATGGACTTTTCTCTCAGCGAACGTTCACTAGACGAAAACATTTGCGAAGTGATTGTATTAATCCAACTCAGCTCCTTGATAAATGAACCATCCAAAATGGGAGAGCGGTCGAGATTTAGCCATGGAGCATTCCAGATAATCGGTTGACCAGCTTCGACATCAGTAGGAAACATAAAGTCGGGGAATCTGTCAATTTCCGTAGGGTGGACAAGAGGCACTTCAACCTCGACATATCCAGACTTTCTTGCTACTCTTGTTTTGCCCAGAGAAAGTCGTACCGGGGTCGGGAATTGCAGAGTGTAAGTTCCGATATCAATCCCCTGACCAATTGTAATTCTGATTGCGCAGGCACTTTGCTGTGTAGAAGCGACCAACCCACGGTTGGTCAATAGTGATTTGATAATTGGCATGACAATGGTGACACGACCAGTTAGAGTCTTTATATGGCCTCGTTGCAAATCTGCTGTCAAACTCATTCGGTCGTAATTAGCGGAGAAAGATTGAGTCAAGCTGTCCGCAGAAGCGGACACCGACGGATATCCGGATTGGTTAGGGAGGAATTTCGAGATGTAAATATTGTCCTGACTTTCAAGATCCGTCTCAAAAACTTTCAAATCCGGACCAAAGAACTGAGCGTACTTGAAAGCATAAATCATTGTGTTCATGACCCTAAGTGCAACTGTTTTGGTTTCAGGACCGTGCAATATTTGTGAAGTTGCGATATAGAATGATACAAACATGTCGGAATTTCCTGAAATACCGTTTGGATCTTCGGAGAACCTCAATGAAAAATTGTCCTCCTCCCTTGTGCCACTTAGTGCAGGTTCTCCAAATGATAATTGGATGCTTTGAAAAAGATCCTGCTGGAATTCAGTCGAAGATCTGCCGCTGGATTGAACGCTGACTATGAGCGCAGGTGCAATGAGTGTTTTCTCTGCAGCATCCCTTAGAGCATTTACCTTCGCTCGTGGAATCCGAACAGTCATTGCAACGACAGGCGGTACATCTTTCCAATTGGAAATTCCCCGAGAAGAGTGCGACCGCTCCATATTGTCGAAAGGTGGCTTAAGTATTTCGGCAGTGGGTATCCCGCAAAGATACAAGGATACCAGCACTTCATTCAAGCAATGATTCCCAAGTCGCGAGTTTTTGCTATTCAGGCGCTCAATAAAGCGAGACATAAATGTTGTCCAGTCAACCGATGCCCGACTCTTCACGATACCTAACAAGGCAGCAACGCTTGCTCGGGTATAGCATGGGAACGTAATATTTCGAAGACCCTCGGAAGTCAAAGTAAGGCTCTCATGAATATCCTCGTGCTTAAACATCTCAGATGCGACGTTGAAAATAACGTCAGCTAGCAAAGATTCATCAAATCCAACCTTGTAAGCGTGTAATGTTGACAGTAATGCCGTCGAAAACACAGATCTCTTCCATGCAATGCGATTACGCATCTGTCCTTGGCTGTTTCCAGAATTGTTGGGGTTTGAAAGCATCTGGAGTACGGTGTCAGGAAAGGTTGAGGCCAACGATGCGTTGGTCCAATACTCCACCGGGAAAAGACCTAGTAAGACAGACATGGCCGCACAGTCGCCACAAAGGAGGTTCTCGATCAACTTCTGAAAATCTGCGTCCTTTCTGACCAAGAGTTCGGTATACAACGTTGATGTCGAACGACGCTTGAGCAAGGGGGCCGCCGATAGCAAGACATTGAGAGGCCCAATGTGATCAGAGAGATTGGAGGTATCAATTACATCAAATACTATGGGGCCTCTTTCTTGGCGACCATTCCCGCCATTCAAGATCAATGGATCCACATGCCACGAATCTCGATACCAGTTGGCTGATATGTTGTTTCCGCCATTTTTGGTCATATTCTGAAGTGTGTGACAGAATGAAATTGCATCAGATGCCACAAAATAAAGATTTGCCATATTCTGACGGACGCTGAGCCGAAATGAATTGGCCCACTCTCTGAACTCCTCTTGGGCTGCTAAGGTGGCCTTTGACATGGTCGAGTTATGGGGTTCACTAGAGCGTAGGGGCGAACCCGGTGCCAGGGGCGCAGATGCCGTCGCCAGATGGAATCCTGCAAGCGGGTGCGTCCCGTAATGAAGGGTGAGAGGCTCAAGAACCGCAGGGGCGAATGTAGGATTTGGAACGAGATCATCCGAAGTATATCCTGCTGTGGTACCATTTCTCCAGTACTGTTCGTACAGAGGAGCAATTGCCCTAGCAGCATCCGGTGTGAAAATCGGAAAGACCGATCGAAGAAGGGGCATTGGATCTGAATCCCCAATGACTTGTTTCCTTTTGTCTTGCGCTCGTCGAATCCCAGCCCGGTAGGCTCTTTCATATGACCTTTTCTGATCCGCGTCCAACCTGCCAACTGCATAAGAACCCCAAATAGCTTTTATTTGTTTGAATGTAGTTTCATCGTAAAAGTGAATGAAATTGCCATATTTGCCGTTCTTCCAACTGCCGAGTGACTCAGAGAGAGACAAGAGTATTTGAACGTGCGTCTCAAGAAGGCGACTCGATTCGTCTTCGAGGAAGAGGTCATAGTAGATCTTCCAAATGGTTTCAATATTCGTTTCTTCGGCGTATTCCAGAATAAGCGTATACAATAAGATATTTCGAGCTCATCATTCGGTCAGCACAGAGAGAACATGAAGGAGAGGTTCTTAAGAGTTTCTTCATACCAATGGTAGTCGCTTGGATGTCACAGCAAGCGAAAGTAAACTTCTTCGCTTCCAGTTGTCAGCTTCGAATCAATTCCCAGCAGTGGTAATGGCTAACAGACCAGATTTAAGTTCGCTGTATATGGTGAAGAGAACGTTTCGAGCGTCTCCGCAACCCAGCAAGAGCACGTCCGCTGAAGTTCCGGGCGGGAGATCCTGAGTCAGGCATACTGCAGGGGTATTCCCAAGCGGATAGGAAAGGTTAACAGGGTCAATTATGACCGGACGTAACATCTTGGCCGTTGACCAGTGTGGATGAAACAATTCCAAAAGGGAAAGGCGGCGATGTTGAAGCTCTGAAGCTTCGAGCAGGATGCTCATTGGGCGCTAGTCAGAATTTGGAAATGTGATTGTTTGGCTATCCCTTATCGCTCTTATCGCTATCCGTGGGGAATGGAAATCAACTTCCCCGCCATTTACGATCAATTATCCGGATACAAAGAGGCTTCAATATTTTAACATTCTGATCTGTATTAAATTAAATGGATGTATATAATGGTCGATGGATCTTTACAAGTACTGGCGGGGTTGAAGCACTTGAACAAGTATTTTAAGTACCAGACCTTCCCAAGGGGCACTTACCAGCTCAGTCAAGGATTGTCTCCGGAGATACTGCCTTCGAGGTATACTATTCCCCTACCTGGAGTATAGCATGGCGTCACCATTGTGTACTGCACCCCTCATTGAGTGGTAGAATAAGTAAATAAGCCAGCTTATCCTCTGTCAATTCTTATGATTCAACTTGAAGAGTAAAATCATTGAAACACCTGGCCCATGAATCATGCTTGTTAATATATTTAGTATTATTTTATTTGCGGTCACAGCCATTGCACATGATGGTCCTTCTCAGAAGCCGATTGCGGGGCCTCTGAGCGGTATATGGTATAATACATTACCTGGAGATGGCGGCACGCAGGTATCAGACTCACTTTCCAGTCTCTCTAGATACATATGTAGAATATTCAACAAGTGCTCATTGTCAATTAGGCAGATTCCATCTTCTCTATGTGTTAACGTCTACCAACAAATAGAGACACCTGGCGCCCAAAAGTCTTTGGCGGTGCACCCAGCAAAATCGCCAGCATCAATCACGGCACTTATTTCTATCATGCGGCGCAGGAAGGGCTCCTAGCCAACGACACGAATATCCATGCAGGGATTCGAACGACAATTTCCGGTCCGTCAGACTACGAAAACGACGGCTATTGTGGCTTTGAAATTGTTGAAGCTAGAGAGATTGACATTATTGGTATTGATGGAATCATCAAGAAAATCCGAGACCGCGTAGGATCGGAGCGGCCAGTGTATTGGTCGATTGATATTGACACATTGGATCCAGCGTGTAAGCCAAGTCCCGTTACTGTAACGTTTTGATGGCGCAAATAGCACTATTATGAGAAGCACAAGCAAAAAAGGAACTGCAAGAGGGGAGCTAATGCAAAAGTAAGTAGTCGCACCAGCTACAGGTACACCTGAAACAGGAGGCTGGTCGACTCGCGAACTGCGCACAATCCTTCGTGGTTTGGACGGGATCAATCTGATTGGGGCCGACATCGTCGAGGTCGCACCTGCGTATGATACGAATGCCGAACATACAACCATGGCAGCGGCGGATGCGCTGTATGAGGTATTGACCATCATGGTGAAGAGTGGACCGCTGAGCGGGATGGCAAATCCGGGCAAGGGGGAGACTACAGGTTAGTTTCGCGCCACGATCCGGGCCAATCTGGTGATTTACGTGAGTTCGACATGTGTGGATAAGTCTTGGTAAACAATCCCTTACCACAGTTGTCACCGGTTCGGAAGATCAACTATTAAATTATGCGAGAGGACAGATGTACTGAGACGCATCGAGTGGAATGGAATTGAATGAGAGCGGAACGGGCATTCCCATTGGAGTTTGGCCTGGAGCGATGGTTTGAAGCGGTTGAATCGCTCTGGTGTTTTTTTTTTTTTTGCTGCTGCTGGGTGAGGCATGACAATTGTAGGTGAGAGTGAGCAGTAATTTAGATGGAGAGGAACGAAGAGTCATGACCTTCAGTAGCAAAGCCAAGGGTGATAAAATTCGAGCGACATGAATTCATTGAGGAATTGAAAGTGGTCCATGAGATGTATGAAGAATTCTGGCTATGCAGAAAGAAAATGGAAATCAGAAAGATACAGCAATAAAATGGCCATGAAAATGACGACTGCCTAGCCCATGATTGAAACACACTATATAATACAATGACCCTTGGGTATACATTGCACCTACGCCTTCTTTTCAGCCTCTGCTTGAGCCCTTGCTTCAGCTTTCGCCTCTCGTCGCGCTTCCAGATCGGCAAATTTCTGAGCATGCTCAACGAGCTTGATTGCATCATCCATAACATCGGAGCCCTCACGCCACGTGCGGAGAATGACATCCTGGCGCTCCAAAAGCTTCTGAGCGCGAGCGAGCCGGCGATTCCATAGTTCAACCTTTTTGCTAACGGGATGGTACTGTTCTTGGCTGTTGTTTCCTGAGCCATTACCTCCTCCAGCACCACCCAAGTGGGGGAGATTTGGATCGGAAAAGCTATTGGAACGGGAGGAGAAGCCGCGAGGCTCGGCGCCATGTCCACTAGAAAGATTTTGAAGGGAGCTTGTACTTGCGTTCCATCCACTTGCCAGTCGGCTAGTGGCAAAGTGTGCTGCTGCTGCGGGATAGGAAGTGAGTGTGCGACGTGGCGGCGGCGTCGGTGGAGGTGGTTTTGCTCTGCTGCTATAAGCAGGAGGAGATGAGCTGGAAGATGTATGATATGGTGCGGATGCGGTACTCGAGCGGACATTTGTCGCCGGACGCGGCGGCGGCGGCGGCGGAGGAGTGGGTTCGGCACTGTGTACCATCGTTGAAGGGTCAGCGTTATAAGCGGAAGAAACTTTCTGTCGGAGAACGGCGCCGTACCCCTGTTCTTCGAGCGTGGAGTGGCTGTTGGCTGAAGAATCAGGAGCTGGTTTGCGCGAAATAGTCTGTGAAGGACCGATTGATGCAGGCTGCGCAGCTCCAGAATATTGCCTCGGCTTCGGAGGCGGCGGCGGGACACCCTTTTTGTTATTCTCAGATGCAGCATTGCGTAGTCTGGCTTGTTCGATAGCTTCCTCCGAGTTGCTACGGAGAGCCGCCGGTTTCGTTGGTCGAGGCGGTGGTGCCGGCTTGGGTTTTATCGGCGTGAAAGCGTTCTTCAGTTGCTCCAAGCCATGGTCGTAAGCAGGTCGGCGAGCTGGAGGCTCTTCTGGCAGTAACACATTCTCAATATGTTGGGGATAGTCATCCTCCTCTTCATCAAGATCAATAAGCGGGCTCGTGTAGGTTCGCACTTCTGAGCCGCGTCTGGGTGTTCTGGGCGGCAAAGCTGGTCGCATCTCCAAGGCGTCGCCTCTGCTCACTGGCCCGTCACTCGTACTTCTGGAATGACTTGATGAGCCTCCAGAATCGCCACCGACGGGCCCGACTGATGAGTCGAAAAAGTGTTTCCTCTGAGGCGTGGTCACATCACGGATGAACACACCCAAAACTCGACCAGGATGAGCCAGGGCCACGTCCGTATAGACCTCCAGGTCTGCTTCTCCACTATCACCAACAAGGATAAATTTCCTCTTAGGAAAATCCTTTAATATCTTCTCGAGCGCGCTCTTCTTTCTCTCGGCGACTGGCTCGAATATCCCTTGGAGCATCCCAGTATATGCCTTGAGGTGGAACGAACCTGGCGGTAGACCGGCCTTTGCAAAATAGCTTACCAACAGAGGGTACAGCTGCCATGGCGAATTAGATACATAATGCATCTTGACACCCATTTCGGCAAGTTTGCTGTACCACTCTTTCACCCCATCGATTGAGAGTTCGTCGAGTTCTCGGATGAATGTATTTCGAAACATTTCTCTTGCGCCGCTGGCGACACCAGAGTGCTTGATAGTGTCATCAATGTCACTAATGACACTCACTCCGACGGGTTCGGTTATCCGTACTTCGGTCATGGCTGAGAGGTCCTCAGATGCCAATACTCGAACGTTCTTTGGAACAAAATCCAGAGCTGCGCGTACAGAAAAATGACCCGAATCATCCGTCATAACGGTTCGCGACCTGGAAGTGTTCTCATCATAAAAGAAGACAGTGATGGGGGCGCCAGAGAGCGGATTCGTCAAAAATGGTTTAAGTCGGGCCATCAAATGAGCATTGGCCATTGCGAGCTGCTCTGGATTCATGTTAGAAGGTTGGTTCCAGGACGCTCTTTTGACAATGCCAGGCTGAGGGTCGCTTTCAGTGACCGCCGAGGTACCGGTCGTTGTGCGGGAGAGTCGGACGGGGGAGGGATTGCGGCTGGTTCGAGCAGATGCCGAATCATCTGTCCTCGGAGTCTCGCTGTAGCCTCCTCGTTTTGCAACTTCTGCCTCGCCCTCTCCCTTTTTCAGGATCGTCTCCGCAGCTCTCGTTACTAGGTCGGCCTCCATCAAGGGATCTCGTCGCTCGCCTACAGGGCTGGTTGATCGACTACTTGGAGCACTTGCTCTTCCCGAAGGCGCAGGAACTCCGCTCAATTGCCGAGCCAAGCCAATCAGTATCCTGTTCTTCCTCGTCATGGGCCCGCGATGAGGAGAGTATATCCATCCCCTGACATCCACGTCAACGACAGCCGTTTCATCCTCGTGCTTCTCCCATTCTCGATGCCAGTATTGTGCATCGCCTGTTCCCGATATCTGAGTTTGGTCGGATTCTACACCTGTCGGCTGGCGCATGCTTCCGTACTCGGGTCGCCGCCGCTCACTCTTAACGTGTCGACGGGCATAACTTGGAAAGAGCACCATCTCTTCATCGCCGTGTCGAACAATATCCACCTCCGGGAAAGCTCCCGGTATTCCAGCATCGTCGTCGTGAGAGAAAGAGCCTCTATCGCGTCCTGAACGTTGAATGTATGCTTGCTGGTAGGATTGCCGAAGCTCATTGGCCGCCTTTAGATAGCCGGCCAGTTTCCGCCTTCGAGTGTTCTTGTCACGGCCATCGGGGGGTAATGAGCCCCTGCCGTCAATTCCCGCATATGAACCAGGTTGTGTCATCTTGGGGTGCGGAGGAGGAGCATCTTTGGAACGAAACCCCTTGAATAACCTTCCGCCCCTCCTACGTAGAAGTGCTAGAACGCCTTTCCCCGCAGCTCGTTTCTCTCGTCGACGAGTTTGACGGCGAAGAAGAAATTGGTAGATGCGGGAATGGGCTACCTGGCGGTAGTATGGGAGGGTGTCGTGTCTGAAATTAAAGAATCTTGCTCGTGCGCGCTGGCGTGCGACGGGAAATATATATCGCAGTAGAGTCGAAGTATTCCGGGAGCGAGCGAATAAAGACTGAGTAGGCGAGAAGGGAGCCAGAGCGGCGGTTTGGCGGCGAAGAAGAAAAGGAGAGGAATATTTTAGATGCCGAAGTTATCAAAAGGTAAGAACTCTTTTCACCAAAAGAATTCCACCTTTTGCTGATGGGAGGTAGCGTGAGGTCTATAGGGTTTGACTGTTGTCGTGTCTCGCTCTTTAGCTGCAATCAAGGAATGGATTAGTTAGGTGGGAAGGGTAGGTGAGGTCATGCGGCGTATTCCGCCCATCAAGCGAAAGATGCGCCAGAAGTTCCACTGCCATGCCGAACCCGAGAAAGGGGGACGAGGAGGACTCGTCGCCAAAATACCCGTCTAAAATTGGCAGGAAAGCTTGGCCAGAATGGTTCCAACCCTTGAAACGTCAACATGTAAACACGATAGAAAGGCTGGTTGAACGAAAAAGAATTCACGTATACTAATGTAGATAGAGTCGAGAAATGAGCTCTTGCATGAAGTATCCTTTTTTTACTTTCAGAAAATTATTATTTTTATTTTTTATTTTTTTTTTTTTCATTATTTTTCCATATTATTTTTTCTCCCTCTAGATTTTCAAATTATTTTGCACAATTCGGATGAAGCTATTTTGTTTTTGTTTTTGTTTTTTTTTAAAAAAAAAAAATTATGTTAACCATTTGGATATTGAAAATATTGTGTAGATTATTAAAACAGGCCCAAAGAAAATTAAATCCACTTAAAATCCGCCAGCTCCCCTGACTCTTTGCACTGCACCAACGATTCCCTTTGCCCATGCAAACCGACCAGGATCAACCCCAATGGCCCCTTCAGCCTGCTGACCGCTGGAATCTTTCCAAACGCCGTCGGTGGGATCCACTGCACCGTACAAGTGCGTGTTCTCATTTCGGCGGATCCCCTCTAACCACGCCTCGCATACAGTGCGAGAATCGATCATAACGTTGATCTCTTGCGAATGGAACCACGATTGCGTATCCTGGTTTCCATTTCCCTGGATTCCAATGTGTCTGTCCACAACCATCAATTTGACTAGAGACATTAGCACGCATGTACCCAAACATTGGTTTATAAAACTTACTATGGCAGCTGCGCTTTTTGAACTTATTATGAATTGGCCGGGTCTGATCCTTGGCGACATAATTGAAGATGTGAAGACGCTTGCCTTCCTCGGCCGTCAGAGTCGTGTACAACTTGTTCGCAATCATCTCATTGTGGCCTCCTTGGAAAGGTAAAAGTTCTCCCTGCAAAATGGTTAACATCGTCGAGGATATTTTCCTGCTTTGGGGCGTGATACATACGGCGTCATTGTAACCCAGGCAGACATAGTACGTGACTTCCACGCCGCGACGAACAGCTTCCAAGATGGCTGGAATAAGTGGCTCGGCATTCAAATCGGGGGTTTGAATGAAGACGCTTTCTTTGGCGTTTCGCAGCGCTGAAAGCCACGCTTCATTCTGCGGGGTGTGCACAGAGGAGTGGTTGGGTGCTGCAGAATTGCTTGAGCAAACGAAACGAGCAGCAAAATAATCATCAGAGAATGGCTTACCTCCCCATGGCTTCCGGCACACCATAGCCATTGGGAATGGTTCGTGCACCGGATGCGGAATCAGTGGAATCATTTCTTCCTCTGGCGAACATTCTGGGGCATCGCCCTTGGTGTCTGGCTGGATTGTGGTATCTAGATTGACGCAACTCAGTCTTGCTCTGAGAAATAAGCATAGAGTTTTTTGACTACTTACTCAGGTGACGAGTCACGCAGGCCATTTTGCTTTCTCCTGCCTGAGGAGTAAGAACGGACTGAGATCGGCGGATTTCTGCAGCAATGTCGGGGTCATAATGAGGTTCCTTATCCGTATGCTCAGCTAGACGTTCACTTTTGCCTTCCTGATAAATGGCGCCTAGGTTAGTGTTGCCGCTATTCAAGACATCCTCCTGTCGCGACGGCATAGCTGCCTCGCTCATTCCCGGTACCGTAGTTGCTTCAACACCGCCAAGATTGGAGTCGCCGAAATTGCTACCGAAGCCGAATCTCTTCACTTGGCCGTTCTGATCAAATAGTTCCTGAAACGACGTTTGGTCGAAAGTTGGCAGCCCACCCATCGCCGCAGGTGTATTGTGACTTGGAAGCGGCGGTTTGAAGGCATTGTGCCACGAGATGAGAGCGGCGTCGTAGAATGAGTCGACAATAGGTCCTTCTAGATGCACCATCATTTCGAGATTATCATTATCCTGGATGTTTTAGCATTGCGCATCTTTTCTGGGGAAGAAACAAAGGGAGAGCAAACCTGGATATTATTGCTGCTAAGAATGGCAATCTGGCGATCTACGACCATGTACTTTGAGTGAAACGTGCCGAAGACGGGGCGATGAAAGTTTACAACCTCCAAATCAAGGTTGGGAACCTCATCGGGATGCGGTAATTGCACAGCCTTCCCAGTATATTCGCTCGGAGGCACCTTTTGGTGGTTGTCTACTACCTATGCCAAATCAGAAATGTGACACGAATTGTGCCTTTCAATCCAGTTCCTTACCTGTTTAATATTTCCTCTGTCATAGATGATCTTTACTACGACCTTCTCCCCTCTCTCGCCAGCTCTTTTGGATAGTTCACGCAAGGCATTGGTAATGAGCCTGGACGAGGCTGACGCTTGCCAGTAATTGGTCGCCAAATACACCTCTTTCCGGGCGCGGGCGATTACGTTGGACATGTGACGACAAATATCCGGTAAAGGTGCTATGATACTTAAGGGAAGCACGCCTGAGCTTCCCATCAAGGGCGGAGACACGGTGCCAACTAGATGATCATGCTCCAAAGTACACAAAACGTCGTGATAAATCTATTTTCACAGTTTAGCTTTCTGTATGAAGGCTAATTGGAGTGGATGGTATGTGTCATACTCGAAGGAAAAGTTCACTTGGTCGTGAATTGCCCCATTTCCCGCATTCAAAGGCGCGCTGCAGGTCTTCGGCGGTAGGTTCGAGCTTTTTGGGCATAGGATTCTCCGTAGCGACGCTGACAGCGCGCTCCCCGTACAAGTGTTTGACCACATGGCTGACGCTTTGTGTGGGGTTTTTGGCAAGCTCCGACGAGACGGATTGATCGCTCCGACAGAGGTTATAGACCTTCTCAGAGACCATCGTGCTCTTGGGAACCTTCTTCAGATACGGCTGGCGATGGTAATATTCAAGGGTAATGGCGAGACAGATCAAGAGCACAGTATTGCAGATAGCAAGCGCTGACGGGATGGAGTCCCAGGCAACATAGTCGGATAGCATTCTTGTTATGTACGCGGCTGCTAAGGCGACCAGGGGAGTTCTCCGTCTTGAGCTTAGGAAGCGAACGCGGTAGATGGGTGAGGAGACTCTAGCTGGATACGAATGGGTAAATGACGCAGTGCGACCCAACTTGGCAACACTGTATGCCCCGAAAGCTGCCCATTCAAAGGGAGCCGGAAAAAACCAAGCTGGAGATGAATCAAAAAGACGAATCAAGGCTCAGTTCTGCCCCCTCCCGTTTCGGCGGGCGTGGGCTTAGTGCAAAGCTTGTCGCAAAACAAGCTTTTGGTCAAGCCTTTTTCCCAGTGTTCTAGCACCGAAGTCCACGCTGATTTGCCATGGTCATCCTACCCAGTCTATGAGCGGGCTGGTCCTCATTGCAAACTCACGTCCCCTCTTGGACCGCTTTCACTGCCATCGTGGACTTGATCCCTTTCAAAAAAGTTGTTGCCCCTTCAACTGCCAATCAAGGCTGCATATCTTATGACGTCACTGGCGGAGTTTCTTTCCCATCAAACTCCGATTGGATTCCTCTCGTATTCGGTCACTAAGGTACGTACCTATATTCGTAGATACTGCGGGGAAGCTCCTCTGGATGTATGGTAATTGTATGATAAGTACTCAAAACGAAGATTAAAGGCAGAGCTGATGGGACCATCCGGCAGTTCACAGAATGCGTGATGAAATCCAGCCCAATAGGTAGTCCCAAAGTTGAACACAAGTTTAGGCACGCAGCATGAGCAGAGCCTTCCCAATTGGGAAGATCCGAAAACAGAACCGCTAATTTCCTCATTCAGCGAGAAGCATCCCAGAACCTAGGTAGGTAGGTAGGTATGTAAGCAAGAGGTAGTAAAAGCGACACCGTACAACAGTCATGAGGTTGAAATGCTTAGTTTTGTTCATGGCTTTCAATTTGAATCATGGTTTTACCATTTCGTATAGTAGAGACTCGAAAGGCAAAACTAACCATTCCGGGACTTTAAGCCAATCCCGTGAAAATAGATTTAGTGTTGCAGCAAACAAGTGCATGATTGCTTATAATAGAATAGCATCAGACCTTTCCTATCTGAAATATTTGAACAGAAACCTGGATAGGTGAATTGAACAGTTGCAAAAGCTCTCTAGTCAATGCTGCTATTTACCTACTTCAATCCGCATCCTCTGCATAACTGATTCTCTTTGCGCGTCCACTTCTTCTGCTTGGAATGCTGACACTTTCGCTGCGTGTGGCAACTTCCGCATCATGATCACCATCATCATTGTCGTCAAGAGGAACTGACAATCCCGAATCGCTCTCATCTTCCGACATGGGAGGAGTCGGTGTAGCCTTTGATCGTTTGCCCCTGGCGCGACCCGGCTTCTTCAGCTGACCAGCTGGACTAGGCTGCGGCTCTTCTTTAGTGTTCTTCCGCTTTTTCGCTGGTGTAGCCTTTGGCGTGTCACCTTCGTCCTTCGTGTCTTTCTTTTTCGTGACTCTCTTGGGAGGTCTTAACCAGTCCTCCATTCCAGGAGGCCAATACACTCTTCGCTCTGGCCCACCCATACCGACTTCTTCTTCGGGTATCAATCTAGGATGACTGGCGGCCTCTTCATCCTCGAGCTGCTCAGCTACGGCTTCAAGATCTTCATCTGCTTGAGCTCCTTCGACCTTGACCCGGCCCTTCTTCTTTGGCGAGGCTTTCTTTTTGGCAGGTTTTGGTGGTTTGTTCTCGTCCTGACGAACATGCGGAACAATGTCGTTGAACAGATCCCAGCCAGGAAGCCTATACGTCCGCATCAGCTCGAAGACTGCTTGCTCCTTGTCCTTAGCCTCTATCATCAGGTCCATAGTCGGGTCGCAGGGCGGTAAAGTAGTCACTCTTGGCCTGTGTTTCCTCCGTTGGCGGGGGGTGATTGCCTCAACTGTAGGCTCGGAGTAGTGCATCTTCTGAGTCATGCCTTTTCGCATCCAGGTCTGCTTGATATCGTCGTAGAGCCCCATGATATCCAACGTTCCTTCGCGAACCTTGTCCGCGTCGAACATAATATTGTGATGATGATAATCTAGGACGAGCGGAATATTTAACTCGTTGCAAATTGGCAACAGGTCATGGACCGACCAGCTCACATCGTCATTCTCGAGGACTAGCCGGTTTTTGATATTTTGAGACAAGCCTTTGTAATTCTTCCGAAATCTTTCCAAGGATGCCTCCTTGTCCCCATAAACCCCGCCCATGTGGAGGATCATGACCGCGTCTCGATCTTGCTGAGGTGGAAGCTTAAGCAAGCTCAGCATTTCTGCATGATACTCCAGATCTCGAATGGCATTTCGAATGACCTCGGGCCGCGGAGACCCCAATTGAGTGTACTATGAATCAAATTAGCACACACGCAATGTAGTTAGGAAAAATGTTTGCATACCTGACCGGGATGCGTTGTTACACGATGTCCCAGTTGTGCTACCACTTTTCCAAGCTCCCCGAGAGTCTCTGCAGCAAAAGGCTCGAGCTTATATCCGTACTCCTCGTGGCTGGCAAATGGAAACATTTCGCTACTCAACCTCATAAATTTGATGCCGTATTTGTCATTCCACTTGATCATTTTGATAGTGTCTCGCACATTTGCTAGTGCAAGCGACTCAACCCAGGCCTGACCTCGAGCGATATCTGCAGGCTGGTCTTTATCCGGTCTATTTTTGGTTGGGTGTTCCGGCTGGCTTGGATCTTTGAGAGGATGCCGATGTTCCAAAATAGACGCAATGCGACACGTACGAGAGCTAAACACGGCTGGATTACTGAATCGGAGATAAGTACACAGACAAGCCTACTCATTGGATTAGCAGGGCCTACATTGGAGAGTATAAAGCGAGCTCTCACATAGCCAAGTCGACCTTTCCAAGGAAGCGGAAGATAGCTACTGTTCACAGGAGGAGGTCTCCCGAGCGCAGCTTTGACGTCTTCCTCGTCGGCTTCTTCTTCGTTACCGCCCCCATCATCAGGATCAAATGATCGGTCCGCAGCATCACGCTCTTTCTTAAAGCCGTTCAGGCTTTGCGTCGACTTGGCCTTGTTCAATTGAGCTACATTCTGACTGGCCTCGCCATTGGTCAAGTGCTCTGCTTGTAATTCGTCGGACAAGTCAGAACTCATCTTTCGAGTCCGCACAGCTGTTTTTGCTTTCAGTGGAACGCCGTCCGCGGTAGATGTTGAAGCCATGACAGCGTCTTTGCTATCAAGGACGGCCGCACTGTCGCCCGATTTGATTGATCCTGCATTTGGCACCTGAGCTTTGCCTCGAGCTACCCGCGATCTGCTACTTGCCGGAACCGATTCTTTGGTAGTTTCTGAGGGGAGCAAGCGGGCAGCATCTCCGTTGGCAACAGAGGACCGTTTTCTCTTCGCCATGATTCCGGTTGATGATAGAGTCCTGTTTGCTGTGATTAAAGAACGAGAACTGCGTAAAAAAGAAGCAGTATATTTTATATTCAATGGATTTGTGGGTAGTCGAAAGATTCTACCCGGGGTGCGAAGAATCATTCAGTGCAATAACACTGCGCACACGACACATGTTTTACGACACTTTTCACACGCGACGTCACTGCAAAAGAGTTGTAGTGGTTCTTTTGTGGATGGAATTATGACGAACTGCGATCCTGGAGAAGAGACACGATGACAAGAATGGCAATGGATCAGGGGGACCCCTGACGTTCTGGAGAGATCGGGAGCATCTTGAGATCTCTTTCGATCGGCGCTAAAGCGGATGTAAACGTCATTTCCGTCATCCATTTTAGACTTGTTTTTGACTTTCAGCCGCCCGTTACTACTTTAGCCGCGATATACTTTGCAACTCCATTCACTATTATTATGCTGCATAGCCTTCATGCTACCACTTTATTCCTTAATCAATCGGTGTGCAAAAGAATAATTAATTATGCAAGTAGTGATGTCTGTCGCACGTGTGTGCGCTCCGTTCTCTCTCATCTAATTATTTGTATTGCCCTCAACATCAACCCTTGCTTACGCTGCAGTAGTTTCCCGGCTAAGCAATGGCATTCCTAAGAAGAATCCCTTGCCCTAAAAAGGCCGTATGGATACACTTCCGGGGCCCTCGTGGGGGTGCCTTTGCAGCATATTGAGCTTTCTTCGCTTGTGTTTTTTTGACTGACTTTTTTCTCGAGTTCGGCAATTTGTTTGCTATTTCCGTCTTGCTGATTTTGAAGAATATTTGGCGATATTCTGAGGGCGACTCTTCCCTTCTGCTTTCTTCCTTTATATATTTCTTTTCTTTTCCCCGTGACAGCATTTATTGGGTCGCCCAGGAAATACCCGCAAACTTTGAGGAATGCTGACCTTCTCGTCTACCCAACCCTTTTACGTCCGAAGCACGCTTTAGCTTCTGAAGGCATTTCTTGCTTCGTCATCAGAAGTTTGAGATGCAGGGAGCGTAATCGACTATGGCTATTTTCCAGCCGTCGGTCCACCCACCCACGCTGCGAGGGGTGCGGACCTCATCAGGGCCGCGCCCAATGCAATAAGTATACACTGTGAACCCTGAGCCAATCTGCCGACTAATAATATCACGTTATTCCATAGCGACATCTGTTACTGCCTTTGCTATTTCACTTTCTGCTTCTGCCCTGGGGCGATCATCACTGACACGGTTGCGAAGATGAAGCAATCAACACTTGCATATGCTCTGCTCTTGTCTGCTGCAGCCTGTCTCGTAGAGGGACATCGCTCGTCTAGCTACATGGAATGGCCGATCCCGATCAGAGGCCATCTGGAAGTGCGATATGCATACGATGAAATCGACTACAATATGATGGAACCTCTCGTCACACACAGCTCCGATTTCCCTTGCAAAGGATACCTCAAGGACAAGAATATATACACTGGAGCGGTCCTGACATCTGGCATGCAATACAATATGACCCTGATCAATTCATCTCCGAATCATCGCGGGTCGTGCCAGTTCTCTTTGTCCTACGACAATGGTACCAGCTTTCGAGTAATCAAGTCAATCATGGGCGGCTGCGCCACTACGACGAAAATGAACTTCACGGTGCCTTCATTTGCTCCAGAAGGCACGGCGATCTTCGCATGGACATGGATCAACAGAGACCAGCTCCCAGAGTTTTACATGAATTGTGCACAAGTGGAAATAATGAGCCCCTACTCACTGCCGGAATCGCCCAAATCGAAATTGCGGACATCTTTTCGGAAACGAAGCTTCTATGCGAGAGATACATTGTTGGATGAGCCCACCTCAATGGAGCATCTCCCCGAAGTATTCATCGCAAACCTGGAATCGGTCAATAGCTGCAAAACGAAAGAGGGAGAGGCACTTGTGTATCCTCATCCCGGCCCAGAAGTCGAATTCGGAGATGGCGTGAGCCCAGACTCTAAGCCGACTGAGAACCTGTGCGATGATTCCATCCCTCCGCCTCAGACGTTGCCGCAACCAAATAATGATGTACGTTTGGCTGAAGACGGGTTTTTACCTCAGGATGATTCTCCATTGGAAATCGTACCTCGACCTCTAGAAACGTCTCAAGGTGATCATGCGTCTTCGTCTCAATCTCAAGCTAATCCTCCAACGGACAATGCGTCTCAGCTGGAGAATGCTACATTTTCCTCCGCAGATGCTTCCCCCGCAGAGGATTCACCTCTGTCCGGAAACGATTAATCCGGTATTCGCTCGGAATGCGATGCCGGAGCCATCTTGTGCAATTCTCTCACAATCTATTCTCAATGAATTGCTTCAGGGACTGGGTACGTCTTTGTTGGCCAAGTTAAGGATAGTGTGCAGTGTATTGCAGGTAAATTCGAGGACACGGGTTCGCTTGGGAAATGTGGCACGAGCGAGCTCATGTCATGCATTGAGAAAGACGGGAGATGGCATGCCTGCAATATGGGCATGGGGATTGATATGGGTGCCGTTGACGGCAGTAAAGTCTGTGAGAATGGAAGGTCGGCCTCAGATAATGATTCTAATGTTTCTGTTGGTCGATTTGTTCTCTGGTTTTGAGAGTTATTGCATTTATGAATTGCTTTGAGCGGACTATACTTTTGTTAGATGAGTTTCACGACCATTATGTTTTACTAGAGAATTAAATTGGTACACCATCGAGACTCTGTCAGATGCTATACATTCTTCCGACCATATGATCGTCCATGTTTTATTCTTGTGGACGTCTAATATATTCTACGAAGCTTATCCGTTCTAGTCCTTTAAAGATTCGATTTCCTCTCTATAACCAACCGCAGAGCATTTCCTGCATGCATGCAATGTTACGTGTTTTCCGGTTCAAGGCCCGCTAGATCCAGCCTCTGCAAAGCCTTATCAACCTGACACTTCCAATTACCCAAGAGAACAATAACCCACTGCAACACACCGACGAGATACAACGCTATGCACTGGCCGACCCACAGGCCTTTTAATCCCCACCCATGAAAAGCCAACCAAATCCCTAAAGGCAACGCTCCGCAGTAATAACTCAGCAAGTCCACAACCGAGCCGACGTGTTGGCGGCCCATGCCACGCAGACTGCCACCACAACTACCCTTCAAGCCATCTGCTATCTGAAAAAGGGCGACAAAGGGCAGGACTTGAGCCGTGAGCTTCACGACACGGGGGTCATCATTAAAAATCTTCGCATACACATCCTTGACGGCCATGAGCACAGCCAGCACAATGGCGCCAAAAAGCATACTCAGGATCGCAGCGACATTAGCCGCTCTTGCCGCGCCTTTGGCGTTGCGGGCGCCCAAAAGATTCCCGACCCGTGAACTCGCCGCCACGCCAATGCTAAAGGGAATTGTGTTCATGACTTGATCCGTCGTCATAATGACGCTTTGCGCGGCGAGCGCAATGGTCCCCAGTCGTGCTGCTGCCAGTGCGACAATTTCAAATGCCCACCATTCCGTTCCGACTTGAATGACGCCCATGAATGCCAGACGGGCGAACGTGCCCATGTTGCGAACATACGACTTGGACCAGCCACCCCAGCAGTCGCCGCCTCCGACGAAGCGGGTGTAGAGAATCAGAAGCCCAAACGAGAGCCAATAGGATATTCCCGTCGCGATCGGAGCGCCGAGCAGGCCCCAATGAAACACATGTATGAAAAGGTAGTTTAGAAGGGCATTTATTGGCGAGGTGATTAGGAGGACGTATGTTCCCGGACGCATGATTTCTTGCGCTTGGAGGTACTTCTTCATTGCTTCGAAATAGACGTATGCCAGTCCACCCGGGGCAAGGCAGCTTAGAAATCTTGCGCTGCTGGCGGATAATTCGGGGTCCTGGCCGAGAAGCTTGAACACGGGCTCAGAGCATAAACAGAGGAACATAACTGGGATGTAAAATAGTCCGAGCACAATAAAGGATCGTTGCAAGAGTGTGCCGAGCTCGTGGGGGTTCTGGCTTCCAGTGAAATTGGAGGAACATAGCGTATCGAGTGCGGTGGTTCCGCCCAATGCGACCAGCCAGGCCGTGGACATGGCGAACATGTATGAGAACGCGGCAGTGGCAAGGGCTGCAGGAGACAGACGCCCAACGATGAGGACGGATACAGTCTGGAGGGAGTTTTGTAGCGCATATGCTAGGATAACAGGGATAGAACTGCGTATGAGAATCCAGAATTCTTGTAAAACTAGTCTTGTCTGAGCTTTGATGTTGTATTGGGGATCGTGAACAGAGCCTTCCTCGACATGGGCATCTTCGACATGAGACGGATGTTTGTGGAGAAGATTGGTCGTCTCATTTGGAGCTTCGTTGATCAGTTCATTCTCAATGGACGTCTGATGCTCAGTACACCCTGCTGGATCCCCAGAACGGTGACTAATATTGGCCGTGACTGATGGATAATATTGCGTTCAGGCTCGGAGAGTCAGCCCCGCTATCTTGTTGGTCGACTTAAGAGAAAGCATGCGGAGCTCAATCCGCGGATTTTTATATGAAAAGCAGAATTGTAAAATATACAATCATTCAACGTGGAAGAAACAGTCAAAGACGCATTAAAACAATTGAACAGCACAAATCGCTTCGAGAGAACCGAATATTAACGTCACTTGATTGCCCAACTCTATTGCATGGCAAAGTGAATGAAATCACCCAGAGACTTTGCGTCTTTCAAAAGAAATGCTTCAGGGCTCCCAACCTTTGTTCGCCCGAGTCCCTGAATGTAATGGAAAAGATGTTAATTTGTTGGTTGGGTAAGGGACGACGAAAAGGACCCGTGCGGGGTCAAGTCGGCAGCTGCGATAACGGACTCGGTCAGCCAGACTCCGTTAAGAGTTCATAACTGTGACTACTAAAATGATTAACTACGGGTCAAATGCGACCACCAGGATTATTTGGAATCAACTATCATATCCATCTGCCACGTTTCCCCTATTTAGTTTGATTGAAATTTCATCTTCAGTCCATCAGTAGTAAATTGATTATATATAACCTGCATATAATTGTTATCTCATGGGTTTAGTACTCTTCATCGAACCGCAACTCTGGCGGTACACAGAGGTTGCGCTCGACCTCGGAAACGTTGGGATCCGAAAGACCATTGTATATCTCCGCGCCATAACTACTAAGGAGAGGCCGAGTCAAGAATTTCCTTAAGCGCGGCCGCATATACCAACTGTATGTAAGACGTTCATCGCAGATCTCCCTTTGCCATGGCATTGGTTTTAATTTAGCTCCTCCTGCAACCTTTCTTTCTAGATCCTCCTTATAGTATGGGTTCTTGCTCGCCCGGAATTCTGCCTCATCCATCAGAGCCTCGTCTGGCTGCACATTAAGCTGGTCGTAACCCTGCCGATAGTCCATCATCATATAGACACGGGCAATAGCTGGCTTCATGGACGGGGCTATTTCAGCAAGCTCTTCATATGTCTCGCGAGAAGCAATGCGAGGATACCAGATGAGATAGGGTAGGGGTTTAACGCCTTCTTTGATACGCGTCAGGTCATCGTTCATGATAAAACGGGCTGTGATGGCCTCTGTTATCCAGTCGCTCTCGTTCTTTTGCAAAGACCAATACTTGGCAAACATGGTGTTATGGTAAATGCCCCTAACAACGCATGCAACCTCGCACGTTACAAATCTAGGACGTCGTAGTCGGGCATATCGATCAATGTCGCCGTAGTACGCTGACATCAAAATGAGCAGGTCCTTGTCGATATCTGGGAGATGAGTCGGTAATGCAGCGCAGAGGTAGCTTGTCAGATCATCTGCTTGCTTTGCTGCGGCCCTGGGGGTCTCGTGGTCGTCAATGTTCCAATCCTCAGTAATATTAAAGTTTTCGAAATCGCTGAAGTCGTGGTCTTCTTCTTCGCCGAAATCGAATATGTCAAGGTCAGGTCTTTTGACTTTTTTCTTGATTTCCAATAATGAGCGAACAGCGGTGTCACAGTTCAGACGCCCAGGAGAAGGGCTATCGATATCCACGGTGCGATTGTAGTCATTCATGACATTGTAAATGGTATCATTGGCCATAACCATGTCAAAGATGGCGGAATGACCATTGCTTCGAGCCTCTTCGGCGATGTGTACTTCTGGAAGGATATCAAGCTCCTTATACAAGTCAACATAGCCAGCCACAGCACAGGCGCGGCCTACGTGATACTTGAGTTGTGGATAGCGATGTGCGAGCTCCCGGTAGGTGGCCTCTGTGGCCACCTCGGGATGCCAGATGCAATAGGGAAAGTCATCCGGGTGATTCATATCCGGGATGCTATTGCTCATAATACTGCGAGCATTCAGTGCGCGGGTAAATTCAGGTAATACACCATGAAGTTCCTTTGCAAATCCGGGGTTGTACCGAATTCCCCGAATGACGCAGTATCTTGGTGTTGGCCGGCCGAGAGCACACGGGACTTGCTTGCCATGAATGGCTGACCTCCAGTCCTCTAGATTCCAATCCATATTCTCCAAGTCCGGCACATTCTTGCTCACTCTGCTACCAACAGTTTGGCCATCAAGGACGCCACCTTCATCCCGCATTGTGCACCCCGGAGGCAGCTGGGATTCCATTTGCGGATTGGTGCTAAGACCAAGAAAATCAAGAAAAAAGTAATATTTTAAGAAGGGTAAGAAAAAGCAAAGGAGCCAAAAGATGGACGTGGAAGAAATTTTCAGGAGAGGGAGGCGATGCGGGGGACAGATCTTACTCTGTATGCAAGTGCACGGCACGGAATGTAGATATAGCTTTGCAAGAGCACACGCTGTAATATTGTTACTCGATCAGGGTGGGTACGGTGAATAACAATGGCGGGAGAGCGAGGAGTAAGGTACTGTAAGTGAGTCACACACATAACTAGGGGAAGGGTCCCTTTTAGGCAAGATTGTTACCTTGGTCAGGCTAAAACCTGCCACAACTGCTCCGGCAAATCCACACGGTAAAACATTGAAGCTCTCGAACAATCCAGAGATGAGTATTGATTAGAAAGTGATGGATTCTTTTCAATAAAGCAGTAATAATGTCCAGAGAGGATGTCTTGACGTAAGAAACCGACCGCTAAACGCGACAGCAAGAACAAGCGAAAACGTTGTGAGCCGCCTTCAGGTATACCGTATACCTACCTTACCTAGATAGGTACCTAAGGTAGGTAGTAGTCAACAAGAATCGACCGCTGTTCCTCTATGAGAGGTAGTACCTATATGCCTTGAACCATTGAGACATTTGTAAGAGACTCATCTCATTAGGTTTATTCGATTCTGTAACTAGCTTGTGTAATATACTTAAGTCTTAGTGTTTTGAGCATGTTGGGTTTGAAGTCCCGACAAGCTTACTATTTATATTGCACGACATAGTAAACCCTTGAATAGGATTTAGAGAAATTGAAGGTGATCGGCAGTAAAAGTAAGAATATCTCTTTTTCATTAGGAGATACCCTTCTAAGTATCGGTATATGTTACTTGCTACAGGTCCTTTCAAGTACTATATCCCACAATGGTTCGCCTCATTTACCGCAAAACTATCCATCTATACAACCAATATTTGATCTTACAATCGTCATCGCATCAATAGCTTTTAAATGCCCATCCCCATTGGATTTGTCGCTGGCTTTGAAGCTTTTCAGAGCTGCTTTGATGGCTTTTGTCTTATCATTGTTTGCTTCGAGCATCGCCGTAGCCTCCAAATCGATGAATGGAAAGTCTACAGATCTTCCAGTGTCTAATGTAACCACGTTTGATTTATATATAATCTCCCCGTCAACTCCAATAATTGATCGTAATTCCTCGTTGATCAATGTATTTGATGATGCTGTTTGCCGTGCAGCTTGTGCAGCATTTATTGAGACTTGGCATTTTCTAAGCAGTGTTAGGCCTATCCCACGTCTTTCATCTTCATCGTCGAGCAACAGGATCTTGGTTGTGCATCCTTCGATAACACTGCCCACCTGTGGGAAGACATCGGCATAGCAGTTCCAGTCTCCTTCGAGGACTCTGCCGGGATTGACAGTCCCACTGAGGCGTTTCACCGCGCCTAGAGCATTTGCTGTTGTTTCAATGTCTGGTTCCTCGGCATTACTGATTCCTGCAAGTGCAAGCTCTTGATCGGTAGGGAATGGAATATTGATATATTTGAGAAATTGATGAAAGGAGCAGATATCGGTGCCAAACCGTTTTCCGCAGAGAGAACTTATTTTTTGTGGCGTCGTGTTTGCAGTAGCATCGAGAAGGTAGGCATAGTAGAAATACATGCGCTCGTAGCCTCCTGCAAGGCCATATGCGCATACGTGTGCCGAGAGGTAAACCAAGGTGGTGGTGAAGAAAAAGAGGAGCTTCATTCTTGCTATTTCCGCGAATTAGTATTCCTGATACTGGCATTAGGCATTGAGTCAAGTTCCTTACGTATATTCCTGCAGTCTTTTATGTATCCTCAAAGGCATTCAATTCATGAAGAAGCTCAATAAATTTGAATGGGCATTGCCGCTACTTGAGGAAGATGCAGGGACAGATACGAACGGAAGAAGGGATTTGTTGAAGAGGCCCGGATCCTGAGATTTCTGGCCATAGAAATGATCAAATAATCGGACGACATTTTTGCTTCCATGGCCACCAGAGGAGGTACACTTTCGAAATAGAAGTTAATACTTGACTCACGAATGGAAAAGCAAAGAAATTCTCATAATTGTATTGGAATGGTAGAGCATCTAGGCCTTCCCTTGCTTGTGGTACCTCCGTTAGAGGCTAAAAGCATCTCCACGAGAGAGCTGCAAGGTAATACCGGGCTTTTTATTATTATCATCAAGGAGTGAAAGCTCAATCGAGGTCGCGGAACAACTGCACCTCCTTACATATATCGGACGAGACTGAAGGCGTGAATCCCGTACCAGGAGCAATCCTGGCATTATTCAAAACCTTTGATTCTTTGGATTAAGGCTGAGGGGGTAATGTCGGCAAGGTCGGATATTGCACAAAGGACTTTGGACCCCTTATTAGATCCCATTCGGCGTCTTTTAGCTGACGCAGTGAGCGCAGGGACCAATAGATTATCGATATTTGAAACTACCAGCTAAGCATCCCTGGCAAACCCCACAAACTCCGCGCTTAGTTTTGTTAGCCTGTGAACTTTAATTCTTAGCATCAACGGAATTGTCCCGAGGCCGGCTGCGCTTATCGAACAACTTGAACTAGGAAGCCGGGCCCTTCATCTTCATTTTATTGCCTACTGGAAGGCTGGTAAAGGAATCAGACGATAGAAACTTTTTTGACCTACATTACTGCTAACATCATGAGCAATTTTCCGTTACGTGGCATTTCTCCTATCTCCCCCTTTTCCCCCGCTCCGTTTGCTCAAGGGCGACTGCGAAACTTACATTCTGCTGGCCATGGTTGCATTTGCAAGGCAATATTGGTCCCTACCAGGGCTTTCGGATGCCAGGGGAAATTTAACCCTTCAGTTCCTTCGGAAACATGCCGGTCATATAAGGCGACTGCTGAAAGTTTTCGAAAAGGGCATTGATACTTTTAACCATAGACCCTCGCTTCATTTTAATGGGAAACATTTTCGGAATTGATCATAACGAGACTCTTTCGTGCGGATGCTTTAGGTCAATGTGTCTTGCAACATGAGGTTGATATGTCTTCTGGTCCTGATGTTAGGCGCTGCCTACGAAGTCCAGGCCAAAGCAGTTTTTGCTCACTTTATGGTATTATTTCCATCCCCTCTTTTCGTTCGAATTCTGACCGTTGATACTGATTGTCATAATAGGTTGGAAATACTGCCTCCTTCTCTGTGGCCGATTGGGAACACGATATAATTCAGGCACGTGATGCGCATATCGATGCATTTGCACTCAATATTGCAAATGGCGATCCCCTCAATGCGCCGTCCTTGTCGAACGCCTTTACTGCGGCCAACAATCTTGGCGCTACTTTTAAACTCTTCTTTTCTTTCGATTATGCAGGAAATGGCGACTGGCTAAAAGAAAATGTGATCAAATTGATCAATCAATACGGATCAAATGCAGCCTACTACAAAGTCGGCCCACAGCCATTTGTATCAACCTTTGAAGGCCCGGACCGCGCCCAAGACTGGATCGACATCAGGACACAAACCAACTGTTACTTTGTACCCTCCTGGTCTTCGCTGGGGGCCAAGGCTGCCATGCAAGCAGGTCCTGTTGATGGACTGTTTAGCTGGGGTGCATGGCCCGAGGGTCCCAACGACATGAATACACTGATTGATGCTTCGTATCTGTACTTTCTTGGTGACAAAAAGTACATGATGCCAGTTTCCCCGTGGTTCTTTACCAACATGCCTGGCTACCACAAGAATTGGCTGTGGCGAGGAGACGATTTATGGTATGACCGCTGGCAGCAAGTCCTCTGGGTCCAGCCAGATTTTGTCGAGATCATTTCTTGGAATGATTACGGGGAATCGCACTACATTGGACCGATACATATATCCGAGTTTACTGCTTTTGACACCGGCAAATCACCATACAACTATGCTACAGGCTTGACACATGATGGCTGGCGCCTGTTCCTGCCATACCTGATTGATACCTACAAAAACAATATCTCTTCAATTACCCAGGAAGGGGCAGTTGCCTGGTTCCGTCAACAACCAGCTACTGCATGTGGTACTGGTGGTACTACGGGAAACACCATTAGCCAGCTCCAAAATGAATATCCCCCATCAGACATCGTTCAAGACAAAGTCTTTTATTCTGCACTTTTGGCCTCGGATGCTACAGTAACTGTTTCAATTGGCGGGGTAGAGCAAATTGGAACTTGGAGAAATGTTCCAAGCGATGGAGTTGGTATTTATCATGGAAGTGTACCGTTCAATGGAAACCTTGGCGCTGTATATGTCACCATTTCTCGAAACGGTGCCATAATTGCTCAAATCAATGCTGCTCCTATTTCTACACAATGTGTTGATGGGATCGAGAACTGGAATGCCTTTGTTGCCAGTGCCACGGCAGGCAATACTATTGCTCCAGTCGAGCCGTCGCACTCACTTTCTGACATGGAGTGTATAGCTGGTTTTGGAATCAACAACTACGCTGGGCTGTGTAGTTTTGCCTGCAGTTATGGATACTGCCCGATTGGAGCGTGCACATGCAGTGCCTTGGGCACTGCACGCGACAAACCGGAGGCGACTGGCGATCATGGTTGTCCTGCTGAAGGTCTCGATGGTAGTTATCTAGGCCTATGTGACTTCAGTTGCAATTATTGCTACTGTCCTGATGCTTGTACCATCAAACCGGCTGGTTATGTTTGCCAGGTTGCTCCTACTCAAGACCCGCCAGTTCCAGCCTGTGTTGCAGGTACAGGTGATGGAAATCTAGAGGGGCTTTGCGCCTACTCCTGCAGCTATGGGTACTGTCCTGCGGAGTCGTGCACCTGTACAAAGATTGGCCCAAAGCCTATTCCTCCATCCGCTTCAAGCATTTCTAGCTGCCCTGCCCCGGGCATGGATTTCGATTCTTACAACGATCTTTGTGCTTTTACTTGCTCTCGGGGTTATTGTCCGGCCGGTGCATGTAGTTCAGGAGATTCATGCTCTGGAGGCAATTCAACATCTGGGGGCAATTCAACAAATAGCTGCATTGCAGGGTACGGAGAGGGCAATTTGGCTGGTCTGTGCAGCTTTGCATGCAGCTATGGATTCTGCCCCGAGGACCAGTGTACATGTACCGCCAACGGCACTGCACCTGCGCTCCCAGATGCTCTTGATGTTATTGGCTGTCCGGCTGCTGGGTTAGACTATGATACCTACCTCAATCTTTGTAGCTTTACATGTGCCTACGGTTATTGTCCATCTGGTGCATGTGCTTCTGACGATGGATGTTTCTCTCCAGGCGACGACTTTCCAGATTGCAACCAGGAATTTGATAGTATCGATGCTGTCTTCGCTGCAGGAGATAGCATTCCAATGTACTGTCGAAACATGTATATCCTTCAAGTCCAGGCACAAAACCTTACGCAGTCTCTGACCGAATATAACCAGCTTCTTTCCAAAAATTACGACAAGAAATTCAAGGTCTATTCCGACTACATTAAATCTCAAGTCCAGCCAGATCTGAACGAATGCATGGAAAGCAACTGTGTACAGTACTTTGACTGTACAGAAACAAAGAAAGATGGTTCGATTGTACCTTCGTATTGTCCTGGCACCATATGGAATTGGCAGAAAGAAGGTGGACCACGCCCTCCTCGATATGCACCACCAAAGGCACACTACCACTGCAAGGATACTCAGGGATTTTTCGCTTATCTTGCATCCAAATATAAAATTGACAACTCGACGGTAGTATTTGGAAGCTGGGACACTGCTTATCATGACTCGAGTGGAGAAGTGTTATGGGATGGCTTTCCAATGGCCTACGTTCCCAATCCGAAGGATCTGATTGGAAACTCCATTAACAATCTGACCGTCTTTTCAAATATGTTAAATGATGTGGCTCTTGACGAGCAGGACTTTCCCTTTATCAGCAACACAGCCGACTATGTCGATGCCGCAGCCATACCGGTCTATATGACAGCACAGTCTGTCACGTCCATGTCTGCTGTGGTCGAAGAAGCAAAACACATCACGGAAGAGAAAAGGAAAGAAATGGCGCTTTTATTCCTTACGAGCTTTCTTTTTGTGCTTCCAGCCATTGGCGAAGCTTTTGAAGCCGCTGATCTGACTGCAATTGCATCGATTCTGTCGCTTCTTAGTAACTCGGGCGATGTGGCCGTGAGTATCTACAGCTTGGTTGAGGACCCATCGAGTATACTCTTTGATATTTTCGGCATCATCACTGGAGTCAAGTCCCTCACTGAAGCGGCTGCTGCCCGGCGGGCTATGAAGGCCGAGGACATCGCCAAGCTGGGTATTGAAGTCAGTACACCGGTGACCAAGACTTCTAAAATAGAGGCCGGTTGTTTGACAGGTGGATAGATGTTTTCTGAATGATGTTTTAATCGTAGTTGTTCAAAGGAATGCCGACACAAAGAGTTTGTAGAATACTAGACTATGTATGTATATAGCCTTTACAAAAAAGGGAACAAGCAAAGAAATTAGAAGAGTCGCTTTACCTATAGAGCTGCTGAATACTCAAGTGCAAATACGCGAAATATTTTTGCCCAAATTTTGCTGACTTTTCGGTTAATTACAATCAGCCACAGTTGCTCAGAATATAAACTATTTAATCTGCTTTACACTACCTGCTTCAAAAATTTCAGTTATAACCAATGAAAATTAGTTATTGGTTTTTAGTTCAATCTAATTTATGGTTAAAAGTAATTGGGTTTTCAACTTAGCAATAGTAGAAAAACTTCAAGTTCACCTTCCGGGCTTGCACATTACTTCTACTTTTTTGAAGCTATATGCCGTAAATCTATATATCTTTTGAACAAAAGCTCCCTTAGCTCAGTAGTAAGAGCTCGGGCTCATGAAGCTCATAATCGAAAGTAGGGTCAAAACGATGACTATTATTTTTGGAAAATATCCCAAGTATGGTTAAACACCGTTAAATTCGGGGTTTTAAATACTATTAACTCCATGGTTTTAATGAGTATCGACCGTTAATTCTGGTCAGAACTTTTATAGCATTTGTACTTATATTATTATTATTATTATTTTTTGGTTTACTCACTCATCTATGAATCATTTCGCGCGGTACTAACGTGTATATTTCTCGTTCATCATATAACAGCTCCAGATCGCTTCTAGATACATACTAAACCCCTCAGCCTCTCGTCAACGCCTTTTCTTGGTATCTATACTTCCAAAACCCTCTACCACTGATTCTTCAAACACCTTTTGTTTACGCCCACTCCGCCTATTTTTGTAAACGGTCAATCATAATCGGTTAATGCTCGACAACAGCACAAGACAATTACTGTCGTGAAAAGGCCTTGTCAAAGCCGACCAAGGAGAACCGGTAGTGGACGTCATTCTTATACACTCTCTCCACAGCTTCCTTGCATCCCTTTTCACTAATGTCAATTTTTTCGACCCACGTCTTGATTCCCTTATCGCTAGCGAGCTTGAGCATGGACAGAATCTCGGGTCGGCTTCCGATGTGGTTCGCAGACATTGCATAACCGCCCGGAACAAAGTCCGGAACTTTGAGCTGTGGCAGAGGCTTATCTGGCATGCCGCAGTGGTGGAAGGTACCATTGACGGCGAGCGTGCTCATATACTCGGGCAGATTGAACTCAGAAGTCATGTCTGAGCAGTTGAGGATCAAGTCGAATGTGAATGCCCAGGGTTTAGCCCAGTCCTTGTCCTTGCTGCAAATGAATTCCTTGGCGCCCATTTTCTTTGCGTCTGCTTCTTTGTTGGGCGTGTGCGAGATGGCATATGTTTCAGCGCCGAGGGCATTAGCCCACATGACTCCAAAATGACCAAGACCGCCGCTGTGCAACGTGTTAACATGGCTTCGGAGAAGAAAGAGATGTAAAAGGCGCGCAAGTGAGGGACAGCAGGCAAAGGAGGGATTATCACACTCACATTCCTACGACGGCAACCTTCTTGCCAGCACCGATCTTTGCGCGAACCAGCGGGCTATAAGTGGTAATACCTGCGCAGAGCATCGGTGCAGCTACCTCGCTGGCAATGTTTTCTGGGATGGGAAACGTAAAGTATTCGTGGGCGCGGACGTGGCTAGAGTATCCTCCTTGCGAAAGTGTGCCATCAGGATAAGGCGCATTATAAGTATCTGAAATGGTCCATTATCAGCGCTGATGGGATCTCGTCGTCGCAACTTTCTGTCTCCAAAAAGACAGTTGAGGGACGCAGCTTACCGACTTGATGAGGGCAGTAATTCTCGTTATCGGCCTTGCAGTTCTTACACTTCAAGCAAGCCCAGATCTGCGCACCCACTCCGACACGGTCGCCGACCTTGACCGTCGATACCTTGTCGCCGACCTTGATCGCCTTTCCAACAATTTCATGTCCGACGCATAGGGGCAAATTGCAAGGCCCCCAGCCGCCAGTAATGGTGTGAACATCACTTCCACAGACACCGCATGCTTCCACTTGGATGTCAATGTCGTAGTCCTCAAATGGTTTGGGGTCGAACTAAAGGCGTCTCGAGTTAGTATTTACATGTTTCTCTTCAACGCTTGGTAGCTTAATCACAGAGTAAGCGGCATCGAACACATACCTCCTTCTTGGAAAAGTCGCTCCATTTGTCCTGGGACTCGATCATAAAACCTTCAAACTTGTTTGGATACACCATTTTGTGCGAATTGGTAAAAGACAAAACAAGTTTTGTAATAGATTATAATTGAGGACCGCGGGTTTCTCTCAGAGCGCAGCTCGTCCTTGGTAAAAGTCATTACTCAGGCAGCGCAGTCACTCATTTTAAAACTAGAGCCCAAAGGCTGCATGACAGCGACTCCAGAAACGACATGATGACAGCGAATGAGATCACCATTGTTTTCTCCCGCTGAGCTAACAAAGGCTGAAGATCCATTGTAACGTAGTTGGGGCATTTTCCCCGGTTGGGAAAGGAATCAAGAGCTTGCCGTCCGCTAGCGTGTGCATGTGGAGCTCACGCGGCTGTTGAGCTCGGATTTTTTACTGGAGTTGGAAAAAAGTTGGCGCTGTGGAGGAGAACTGACAGGTAGAAAATACCCTACCCTTTTCCTCCGTCCTACTTCACTGGTTCAGTGAGGTTGGGCGATAACAAAGCAGATGATGATAGGTAGGCAAAGTGGTATTGGATTGCTATGTATGGCGTAAGCATTGCCACTGTACGGAGAATTCCCCCCCTTGCAGAAGCTTTACGCAGTACTTATCGCATCAATTTAGATCTTATCAATCGATCCATTTCCCTAGCAACATTGTTGACTTATTTCTCTAAGTTATCGGAGTTCATAAGCAGCATTTCTTCACACCCGAATTGTTTTTGTCTTTTAATTTACATGAAAAAACTTCAAAATATTGATAGAACTGCCTATAATCCTCAGGTGTTCACACTTTAATAATCCCCAACTTCACCATCCACAAGCCAACACCTTGTTGTTGCTCCGTGGCAAGGGCGGTCCACTTTATATCTTTTTTAATGGCAAGCTCTTCATCATCAATCTCTTTGAGGAAGGCGTGGTAGGCCTCGAGATTGAACTTATCACCCTCGTAGAAGTCTTGCATCCTTCTGGCCAATGCATTCGTCTCTGGGTTGCTCAGTGCTTCCAGAAGCATGTCACGGATATCATCAAGGAATTTCTCATCCTTGAATGGATCTCGCCCCTGATTGTTCTGTTTGGAAGGTTTAACGAGGTTTTCGTATGCGATTGTATCGACGTCACGGATCAGAAAGCGCATGCTAACGGCTTGGCGTTGCTATATTATCATCAGCATTGTCCGAGAAAAGATCATTATTCGATAACTCACTTCCATGAGTCGCCACGAGTTGAAATCCTTTACCGTATTGGCCCATGCAGGAGGGCTGGAGGCCACGATCAGCTTTGTTTACGTAAGGAGTTCGTTCTGATGCTTGACTTACTTGGAGCACAAAAGTGTGTCGCCACCGCGAGCTTCCCAAGTCAGGCGCAACGCTTGATTCATGGAGTTCTGGCCTTCTGTGTCGGTCTTGGAATCCACCTTGGAAAAGCTCGCGCCTCCGCTAGCCTTGGGCGTAGAAAAACTAAACCCTGCAGCAACACGAGTCTTCTCCTTGGTCTGGTCAAGGCTGCTCTTTTCTTCCTCGGTGAGATGCCGGGTACTGTGCAAATATCCACCTAAAGTAAAGGTGCTGATGAAGACATTACCTGGAAAGTCTTATGTGAGCAATGGATTTCTTCTACCATGTCAACGCCTAGAAGGGTGTGTCAATCGCGTACCGTATTTCTTGTAAAACTTATCTCTTCCGGCCTCATCTGATACATTCATGGCGTCTTTTCGACACTGCGCAGTCAATTGCAAACAGTCCGGGTCCAGTTCGACAACCACTCGTGGAAACTGTTATGACGTTAGCCATTCATGATTATCATTTGAAAGCTTCTGTGATATGGAATGTCCTGTAAACTTACTTTGTACGCTACGTCCAGAGAATCAACCCTGCGCGACTGTGCCTTCTGCTTTGCGTAAGAATTCTCCGTGTCCCATGCGACAGATGCAGAAGCAGCCGAGCCAAACGGTGCAGCACCCCTACACACAGTAGACATTAGTGTATTTGAAATAAGGTTAGAGCATAGAGTTCTTACAAATTGGCTTCAACTGCAGTTGAAGAAAAACCTTCGTTCGCCATGGTAGACTGGAATGCTGTCTGAACTTCTGTTACCGTTACTTGCGCGTCATCGTGAACGTAAAATGGAGGAATTCCAGGAAGAATTGCCTTGATAAATTTAGCTTTTATTATACAATAAGACGTAGAAGGAGGATGAACTCACTTTTTTATCGCCGCTTGTCTGTATTTCAGGGCGAATTTCAAACGCTAGAGAGAGAGAGAGAGCTGTATCAGTAATGGAAAAGAAAGAATAGTAGTACGGCGAAAATTGGTTTCCATACCTCGTCTTGGAGCTCGCACGAGAGTACCCAGTTTAGCATTATATGTATACCCATGCAGAGCCCGATTGTTAGTCAACACTCTATCCCACTCCTGTTCAGTCAAATCTCCTGGCTCTTTTAAGCCTGCTTTGCTGTATGTGAAAACAAAAGGTTTGTTAGTAGGTGGTTTATTGGAAGCAGAGATGGCAGAAGAGCATGTTAGACTTTGACTTACCCTGCAGTAGCAGCCCAATTTCCTTGCAGACCCGCAAGCTGACGCATCTCCGGTGGAATTGACAGCATCTTCCCTAGCTTCACTCCATTCTTATCGTCGTGTTCATTCAAGAAGTCTTTCAGGGCCTTTTGCAACGTCGGTTGAGCAACGAGAGACGGTTTATCCTTTTCCGCATTGGATATCACCCGTATAATGATGGTGGGTACGGTAGTCGTGGGAGGGGCGGCATTGCCAGAATTTCCAGCATTGCCCGTATTCTCGGTGTTGCTTCCAGAGCTTGTTCCAGCAGTTGCACCATTTCCAGCGGCACCGCTATTTCCCGTGCCATTGGTGGGGGTAGCAGGTTTTGAGAACTTCGAGCTATTCTATAATATATGATCAGAGATGACCTCGGTCATATTTTTCCATTACAAGCGCTATAGTGGATATGCTTACTGATTCTGTCAATGAAATGTAGTATTCCAAGGTCGTATCATCAGAGATCCGGTTTTTGCCATCCGTAGAAAAGTGAAGTTTAGGTGACCTGAATTGGAATCAGCGATCACTGGCACTGCTCATCTTCCAGATGAGGACACATACACGCCACTTTTGACACGAATCATTTGGAGTTTAATCTTTGAAGGATCACCATTCTCCAAATCGGTACTGGGAAACGAGGAAAAATTGCTGTCGGCTGGGCCGTCCAGCGCAATATGGAATTTTGGGTGTGCCATGGTTTTCAAATCGGTATTTTGTCACCTAACAAAAGCTAAGAACAATGCAAGAGTTGATTTATCGAAAAAGATTTATGTTGAAGAAATATCTGTTGCACATAATGGGCAATGGCTCTCTCTTAAATATTGCAGGCCTCTTTGAAAATGGCAATTCCACTATGGCTCTGCCATTTTGCGAAGAAGTTCATACGTCATGCTCCAGATATGATCAGCAAAAACAGATTCGATTATGAGATTATACTGACGGAAGGGATCAATGCATTGTATCTGCTACTTACGAATCCTACCGACGTAAGTCCTGAAAGATCTCATTGATTGGGCGATGCCCCTTGAGAGTGGAGGCAAAGACTCGACATGAGACGTAAATGGCTGTGGTTTGATCCTGATTTGAGCTGGTTAGGGGCGCAGAGGCGGCAATTTTTGCAAGAGTCGCTTGAGTGGAAAGAAGCAAAAACGAGATACGGACCTATCATGCTCCGGACTAGACTAAGGGTCCAGCTCCGTTCCGTGGTTGAAATGCGTAGATCTTAGTGAGAAGCTAGTTGTCGGGCTTGATTTGGATCGAGATTCTTCAGGAATTAACCGTGTCTCCTTTGATCCAATAAGAATTTCTGCCGGGGCCGTGTACGAATTTGCACCAAAATCAAACTTGATCTGACGATCGACAGAATTGCGGCTTTGGCTTGGGCCGCCTGGCTAGAGAATAAGAACTGATCGAGATCAAGATCTAGCCGAGACTTGGTGGATTATCTACCCGAATACAAGTGGAGCAGCCGCCTCCACTCCCGGAAAGCCGGTTTGGCACTCAGGTGGGGTTTAATCAACGCTAAGCAAAGCCCCCGTGGGACCATAAGTAAATTTGGTTCAATCGAGTTGCCGGAAGCCGGTTTGACATCGTCACACCGACATTGGATCGGCAGAGCGGGACTGCCCTAGCTCTCCTCCTCTAAGCCAGCTTAAACAACCCGACTAATGCACGTATCCGAATTCAGAGTCGGAAGGAATAGACAACGCAGCATCTTGAGCGCCTCATTCATGGGTTTGTAAGCCCACTTTTCCGCGTTCGAATGTGCTAGAGAAAAGCGAGCAGGCAGCCATAACATCACTGGCACCAGACATGCAATTGTTCAGGGGAAGCGATCAGCATAAACCTTGAAGATTCTTTAAGTCCATGTACAAGACGATTCATTCCAGCTGAAAAATCGGCGTGAGAGCATTGATAGTGGCTGGAAACTAGACGCTGAAATGACGGTGGTGTTGGAATTAGTAGCATCGAGGCCGTGAAACTAGCGCCAGTTATTAGTGCCATGCTCATGAAGGGAGATAGGTTCGCACCCGTTAGTTGGTCATTGCATGACGGTCCCAGCTGAATTGTATCGGATATCGGGTGTTGACGGCCGCGATTCAAGCAATCTATGGATTGCCACTCGTGCTGCCCTCGGCGCCAGATCTATCAAGTAAAACAAATGATCAGCAAAAGCTTACGAACCAAAAATCAAGACAACGTTGCTTTCCCAGAGAATGAAAGCACAAACAAAGGAATCGCCAACACTATTAATATCAGGAGGAATCTCCGTTCGAAAATGTTGTTCCCAATAATTCCAAGGAGAGAATTCTTCAAAGCGTACCACTGAATCTTACATCTATTCATCTCCATTGCCCCCTTTTTCCCTTCGTTATCTGTACCCGAGAAACATTCATCATGACAGTTCTTGCGGATGATTGGACTGCTGTCACTCCGGACGAGAAGTCTTCCAAGGCAGCCTTCGAGAAGGCCTTCGTAACAGGACCAGAGCGTGTCATCCAAGATGCCGCGAATCCCGACGGTGGAACCAAGAAAAAATTCATCCTTCAAACTGGCGGCTACTATGGTAAAGCTCGGATGAAGCACCACCGTTCCAAGTTGTCTATGTCTGACTGGCCTCAGATCTCCATACATATGTTATGTCTGGGATGGAATTGCCTAAAACAAATGCTGCCTTTGAGGCCAAAATGGCAAAATCAGCATTTTCCGAATTGATCAACATTGATGCCGAGATTTATGATGTAAGAATCATGCTTATGAACACCGTTACCAGCATTGTAGAATCGGATTGCTTACACTCCCAACAGCAAACGAGAGACACCATTGTGGGCATTTCAGATTCGTGCCATGGGTTCAACGATAAGACGTTAGGAAAGCTGGGTAAGCGGTTATGAATCGGTCCTTCTCACTCCCCAAGTTCGAGGGTTAACAATAGCTTTAGTCGTTGCGTCCAATGCTGCCATCTCATACTGCAAGGAGGCCATAGACTCGCTCCAAGATGAGGAAGATATAAATTTGAAGGCGCACCTTGACGTCCTGTTGGATGAAAAGTACAAGAAGCCCGAAAACATTGATGAAGATTATAAAGCAGCAAGGGAATCAGCGCTTGCCGTCCTGGATAATCTCAAGGAAGAAGCGGAGAAGAAGAAGAAGGAAACGGACCAGATCATTCTCGAGTTAACTGCGGTATCTTTCCCTTCGCTCTGAGTCCGACCGACTTAACCTGATGTTGTAAAAATGCTAATGGCCGTGGCAGTTTAAAAACAAAACCATCTTGGACAAGGACATGGTCGACTTTCTTCACAAGCAGTACGAGACTGGGCCCGTTACGACCCGCTCAACGGGAACGGAAAAAAAAGACGCCAATGGAAATAAGCAACAACCGTACGCGACATTTCTGGATGCCGAGGCGACTAAAGCGCTGAACGACTACAATGATGCCGTCACTAAATCCAAGAAAGAATGGGATAAGTGGGTAAGTAACGGACTTCATCAGAAGGCAGTACTGCGATTGACCAATCGCCATTGCGCCCCGTCGCTTTCGAGACTGTTTGTTGACTTTTCCATGCCCCTGTAGGTGAGGGCTACTGCGATTGCAGCGACCACGGCGTGGTTCGGGCCATTGGGATGGATTGCCATGGGTATCGAGACGGACGAAGCCATCAAAGCCCGAGCAGCATATGAGGCCCAAGAGTCTAAAAAGAACGAGTCTCAGTCCAAACGAGCAGACATTGTGAAGTTGCTGAAGCATGTCAAATTGCTGACTTTCCAATTTAATGAATTGATCCCCAAGATGAGCTCGGCCATCGAGGCCATGGGAGAATTGAGTATGCTATTTTCCACTCAAGCGGAAAGTTATGAAACTCTTGGAACCCATATCAAGAATATTGCCAAGGGCGCCAAGGCTGAATCGTGGAGAACTCGGAAGGCCTGGATCTCAAAGCGAATTGAAAAGGCAGTCGGGACTTTTAAAGAGGTAAGTTAAATTTTTCATCCAAGCCACTTTCCATTCCCGGTCACAGCTATAACTCTTATTCCTTATCCCTCAAATGGAGAATCGCAAAGCCAAGTTGCTGATGTGGATGGGCAAGCAGATCTTGCAAGCTGCTGAGGAATTCCGGGCCTCAACGAACCTCCAGAAGAAGATGCCTGGGAAGGCATAAAGGGACACATTGGTTTATTTTTCTCAGACCAATGTCACGGTGCTCGGGCATTGTGAGGTAGTAGAAGACTCTTCCTCTACGAAGAAAGTCGGTCGTTGCGCAAGAAGGTAGTTTGCGTAGCCTCTTCGTGAAGCTATTGGCCTCTGAGTAAATTGTCATCAAATTTGAACAAATCTGAATGAAGTTTATGTTCCGAAAAATTAACATATTATGTCAAGCGACCGAGTCAAAAGTGAAATGATATGAGCGATGGGGAAATTCTTTGCCGTTGTCTCCACATTTGGTCTGTTCTTGACGACAAACATGTTCTCTGCTGCGGCTCTTGTACGTGATTATTTGCAAAACGTTGATTGCATAATTTAGGTGGGTAGGATACAACTCCGTAGAGCACTAAAGAAAAAGGGTCAGTAATACGCAGGGTTCAAGTCTCCAAGCCTTAAAGATGCAGCTGAGGAGCAGTTGTGACTACCGGTAGAGCTAAAAGCGAGCTTAATAGTTAGCCCTAGAACTGGTTATTGAGCATAAGTCAAAAGAGAGAATTTCCTCGTCTCGCTAGGGCTGATTGGTTCGGATAGAACACTCCGAGATCCTACAGCTTATAGTAGAGAGTTGGTGAGTACGATAAGTCGGAGAAGCACCATAAGAACAAGTCCGTTGGCGTGGGGTCACAACCTGGGAAATGGCTCACGCATTGTTATAGGGTGGTGACATGATTGCATGGAGATCCAATTTCCCCTCAGATAGTTAATCGTATTTCTTAACATGCAAATTTGGGCGACAGGACGAGGAGATCGGCAACGATCCGCGCGTGCACAGTAGCATGCTGTCCTACTGGATCGTATTCCGCTTGAATGGACTGCTTGGCCTCAACAGAACAGGGTTCCTTTGGTCCCTGTGTGACAGTCTTTTTTCGTCATCGCGTCATGCGATCCGGGGAGGTCGCGGAGCTCGGGGTTCACGATGTTCGTTTTCCCCACCACTAATAAACTCGGTTTAGCTGGCCCGCTGACGGGAAACTCAAATTGCGGGGGAAGTCGAACAGATGACCCTTTTCTACTTGAGGCGTCTTCCCACCCCTCCTTTTTTCAGCGAAGGCTTCATGTGCTACGCTATTCGGGTTGTTGTTTTTTTAGGCGTGTTTCAATGGCACTCTGCTCACCATGGTTCGTTTGGCGGCCAAGATTTGGCGGCAACTTCCCCACACGGGAACCCCGCGTTATGGGGTCTGGGGCTTTCGTGTCTTCGGTCAACGAACGCATTTTGAATCCAGCAATCGGTCTTCTATGAGCATTGGTTTTTCCAGAGGGTTAAATTATGAAAATCAGCCTCCCTATAGTTCTGCGACAAGTCACAGTTCAAATCTAGATTCGAGCATCATGGCGAAAGGAAAGTTTGAGTCTGATGATATGAAGGCGCTGAGGTATTACGGAAAAGAAGATATTCGCCTCGAACGGATTCCTATTCCCGTCTGTGGGAAAAATCAGATCAAGGTGGGACCTGAAGATACGCGACATGCTTTATAACTACATTAATTGACAAAATGACTGTAACAATAGCTCAAGCCAGCTTTTGTCGGAATTTGTGGGACTGGTAAGTTCGCGACGCGGTTTTCAATTATAAGGAGCCTTTGAACTAATCATTCTAGATCTTCATGAATATGTCCATGGCCCCAATCTGATCCCCACCACGCCACATCCCATTACCAAAGAGAAGGCCCCGCTGGTCGTCGGGCACGAGTTCACAGGAGTGGTAGAAGAGGTGGGAGAGGATGTCCATGACATTAAGCCGGGCCAGCATGTTGTGGTGCAGCCAATCATCTATGATGGGACTTGTGGAGCGTGCAAAGATGGCTTCATAAACTGTTGCTACCAAAACGGTTTCATCGGAGTGAGCGGTAAGTGGGATCTCGTGGAATCGCATTGAGCATGTCACTCATGAGCATTAGGATGGGGCGGAGGCTTCTCAGAGCATATGACGGCTCCACGAGATGCAGTATACGTCTTACCAGAAAGCATTCCGATGGACATCGGAGGTAAGATCTCTCTTGATAGCAAAATAAATCTCAATAGCTGATCAATTTACAGCCTTGATTGAGCCCCTTTCTGTCGCATGGCATGCCATTTCCATCAGCCCTTTTAAGGAAGACGATACGATTTTGGTTCTCGGCGGTGGGCCGATTGGATTAGCAATGTTACAATGTTTGATCGCGCGAGGTGCCAAAAACGTCATCGTCTCCGAAGTAGCGGCCCAGCGACAACAGTATGCGAAAAATTTTGGTGCAAAGCACGTTTTCGACCCTACCAAAGTTGATGTGGTGCAAGAATGCCGTGACCTAACAAACGGTTATGGTGTAGATTTGGTATTCGATTGTGCAGGGGTCCAAGTCGGTCTCGACGCTGGCGTTCAGGCACTGAGAGCTCGAGGCACACTTGTCAATGTCGCAGTATGGGGCAGGAAAGCTACCATACTTCCAGACGCTTTTGTGTTTCGAGAGAAGCGGTATATGGGCACGGCCACGTTTGTTCGCGGAGACTTTCCCGCCGTCATTGACGCCCTCGCTACAGGTTGGTCAAAGAGTCCGGAGAAGATCAAAATAGTTCTATTATTAGCTAACAGGATTATAGGGAAGCTTAACCCACGCAATATGATTACCAGCAAAATTAAGCTGGATGACATTGAGGAACATGGCTACAAAGCCTTGATAAACGAGAAGGATCGGCATGTGAAGATCATGGTGGACATGAGCGCTCAAGCGTAGGGTACCAGTTATTGTGCATTGATTCAGCACTTTTAATAGGTTAATCGGAAGATCTGGGACAGCGGGTACCAGAATGGTTGGCGTTTTACGAATGTACCAATATTTCTTTTAGTCTCCTGTTATGGATTTGGTGTCAAAGAGGCTCGAGGTTGCTGCCTTATTGAAGAGAAGATACTTTGTTGCCTGGCAAATGATGCAAGCTCGGTCGCTTTCCCCAGAGTCGAGCAGGGGCTGTGTGAGGCGCAGGCGATTGAGCCACGACACTAGAAGGGCCAAGCCACAATTACTTTGCAAAATTACAATTGGCTCGCTTACCGATTGTCAAGCCAATCTGGTCGCAATCTCTTCTCTTCCCCATCTTCATCTCGCTTGGCGGACGCTGCGTCATCAGTTTACCCACCCTTCCCTCAACTTTTTCCTGCCCTACTGTGTTGCAGAATGCGCAGATAAGTACTTGAAGTGTACTCAATCTTGTGTGCAGAGTACTTCCCTTGCTCGTTGTCCCTTGCTTGTGCTGGAATGTGTCTCGGCAACTTGTGAAGTTAATCGGTTCTTTCACTACTCCAAGTACAATCGTTGGCCGTACAGAATACTACGTCATATTCGCAAGCCCAAGTATAATCAAACTCTTGGCGAGTAGATTAAAGTACCCAGTGGGTCCAGACTGAGGAGACAATGATGCCATGGTTTTCCGCTAGATGAAATCCGAAGCCCTAGAGCAGAAAACTTGCTTAGCCTGTGTATTTGCTCACAGGTACCCGCGTGCTATCCCCAGTAGCAACGTAGTAACCGGACTTGAAAAGTGTTAGAACCTTGCGTTAAGGGCTTTTTACAGACCCTGGAGAGAAAAAGACCGCCATTTCCCCGTCTTCTTTAATTCCCCTCATTCCCCTTTCCCACAACCCCCTTGTCGACTTTTTATTGCCACAACAACCTTTCTGTCCACGAGGAAAAGTCGTCGACGACGACACCAAGGAGAAAAGTTCACTCTTGAAATATCACCATCATCATGGGTTTAGGCGGTCTTACGCTTAAACTCACGGCCACTACGCTACGATGCATCCAGTTCTTGGCCTCCGCCCTCATCCTCGCCATCTTTTCTTACTACTTGGCTGTCTTGGCCAACCGTGACTTGACCATTGCAAGATGGATGAAAGCGGTTGAGGGCATGTCGGGCGCTGCGGTTCTCTATACCATTCTAGCCATCCTCTTTACCTGCTTCCTCGGCGGCGTGACTTTCTTCGCCCTCGTCGCTATTCTTCTGGATATCTGCTTTGTCGGATGCTTCGTCGCTATTGCCATCTTGACCCGTCACGGCGTCGGCAGCTGCACCGGCAATGTTAATACCCCTCTCGGATCTGGCCCTGCGAACAGTGGCGACCCGGGCTACGGAAAGAATGGATTCGGTTTCCACCACGGCGATACTGTTACCTACGCGCCGAACCTTGGCCAGGCATGCAAACTTGAGAAGTCCTCTTTTGCCGTCGCTATTATCAACATGTAGGTTTTGATCGCATTCAGAGTCCTGCATGGATGAGAGGAAATTCTTTTACTGACGTCATCTAGTATGCTCTTCATCTTTTCTGCCCTCTTGCAGCTCGCTTTGAGAAAGCACCACCAAAAGGACAAGCGCTTTGGTCCCTCTCCCGCAAACAACTACACCGGAGGCGCTGGCCGCAAGCCTTTCTTCAGAAGACGCCGCGGACCTAAGACCACCAGAGACGCCTATGGCAATGGTGCCGCTGCCGAGCTCGGAACTATCAACTCGGACAAGCCTCATGCCGACATGCGCCCGTCTGCCGAGACTGGATACACGGGTTCAACCATGGCTGCGCCAGACCACAGCTACAAGTACGCTCCGGAGCCGACGCTTCCCAGTGTCGATAACTCGCATGGCTATTACACCTCGCCCACGACCAACTACGGCGCTACAAGGGGTCACTTTTAAATGTCATTGCCGCGTTGAACTTCTTTTTCCCAAGCCTTAATTAGGCTATGAGACGACGCAATGCAGATTTTCGACTTGATTGCGCGCACATCTATAATTGGCGCCCAATATCTTTGGCATTTGACTGCTCAAGAGATGCCACGAGTCTTGGATTTTTCTCCATTGTGGCGACGACCATGTTTCAACAATGGAACCTTTTTCCTATCCTGGATTGTAACGACATATAATACCACTTGAACTTTTCCTACTTTCTTCTTCTCAATCTCATGTATTTATAGTCTCCAAATCAGTTCATGTAATATCCAAGGAAATGAAGTCATGAAATGGTATAATATCTTATATGTTCAATTCGCTCAGATGCTACAAATTGAGATACCCTTTTTTGGGATATTATTACGCCTGAACGCCGCAAATTTTTCGGGAATCTGATCGAATTCGTAATGGTTACTATCTCCGGCGAGACTTTCCCTGCCCGCCGCGCCCACCCTGGCTGGCACCACGCAATCCGTCGACGAACGATCGGATCAAGCTCTCCAGCCCTTCATTTCGGCGCGTGAGAAGTAGTACGTCGTCTGTTGTTATGGTTGTTCGGCCGGCGTGTCTAGGATTAAATCTTATCAGTTTTTGCTCTCTCGTAGTTGTTCTCCCATTGTATTCCTTCAACTGCATCCGCGTTTGTACCTAGAAAGGCAAAAGTGGAGTTACGCCCCGAACTCGACAGGGCAGAATATGGGTGAAAGAGGAATAGAATAACAATGATCACAATACAAGACGTACTTTGCGAAACTTTCGAGATCTTTGCTCACGGTTTCTATCGATCATTCCGAATTTAATTTAGTTCTTTGTTCAATCCCTTGCTCACTCAACCGGCGGATAGGATGAAAGGAGCCGGCAGATACGCCGGAAAAGTAAGGTTATGCTACCAGCCCACCAGGAGAACGAGAAGCGAACACTATGCGGGAGACGACATACCAATCTGTGCCCAAACCATCTCTGTCAAGGCTCCAATGAATTGCGGCGTGGCGTTTACGTCCAGTTTCAACGACTCCTCGTCCACAATCTTGCCAATGGAGTACCATAGTGCTGACTTGAGCCTCTATCTCCAAATGATAATTGTTAGTAACTTCATACGTATAAGTTACGGATTAGATTAAACATGTCAAATGTGAAATGAAAATCCAAATAGAAGATAGCAGAGGACTGACTTGCTCGAGTGCTTCGCTCTCGGATAGCTCTGCCATGATGATGCTCTAAAATATTTGATTCGGTATTTTGCTCGGAAAGATGCACTTATATACTGAGAAGGTGTACCGAGCAGCAGAGGAACATCTACTTTTTTAAGATAGACACTGAAGAATTTAGGGTGTCATATCGATTGATTGAAGGTGATAATGCGTATACACAACATTTTATGCAGCGTTATCATTTGAACGCGCACCGAATGGAGATATCCGCGTTCTTTCGCGTTAGGGAAGAGAGAGCGGGAGTTGCCGTGGCATTACTGATGTGAACAAGGTCTAGCGTGTCGGGGTTTAACTAAGAGACATACCAGACTCTATTGGTTAAAGGGTCCCTTGGGGTATTCACAGGCAACAGAGCTACCCCAGATTCTTCTATTCTCCGGGTTGGGAATCATTCATCTGTCCTTTTGCGTTGCTTCTCAGAGCTTCTTTCCTTTATTATTCCAAGCTTTGATCTTTTGCTTGTGATTCTCAAATTGCTTTTTTTCGAATCGCTCGCTGATGTTCAGTGTTCTTGTGTTGTTCAGCTGAAATCAATAATACATATTCTACCGCGCAATAAACGGTGCGGCATCGCTATGGCACAAATCAACGCGTGGGCTAGCAATCTCCATCACAATGTGTCAAGGTCGCTTGCCAATCTGACCGTCTACGATTACATTCGTCTGGTCATCATTATTGGCGGATATTGCTTACTTCGCCCATATCTTATTCAGTTGGGAGCCAGGTTCCAAGCAAAAGACCACGAGAGGAAGCTCGACTCCGAAGAGTCGCATTCGAGTCCTGCAGCCGTATCGCCAAACTCCTTACGAGGTCAAATAGGCATTCCTGAAGACAGCGAGGAAGAGGATGTTGGCGTTGTCGGTCCGAGCTGGGGGCAGACTGCTAGGCGAAGACAGCGACAGTTGATTCGCAGAATCCTGGACGAGGAAGAGCGACGACGCGCTGAAGAAGATCCGACAGAGTCAGATAAGGAGATTGAGCAGTTTCTGATACCGGAATGATATGCATGTTTGAGTATCGTCTCATTTCTCGGGATCATTATGATATTACTGTGGTCGTTGGATTTTCAACAAAGGTTTTAGTGACAGGCATGGAGTAATTTGGTATTGGGGGATTGTTTACGCGGTGGGTATCACAAAGTTTTTGGACAACTGCTCGCTTTTCTCCAGACAGCTCACTTCGGAATAATTTACGTTATCGTTTAATTCTCGGGAACGTGCATTCTGGAGGTCTTATTTTTCTATTCATTTTCGGAGTCGGGAGATTTTTCGCGACGCTCTGTGCATGAGGGCGTGGCAAACACTTTTCTTATTTTCGGGCTACAGAATACTTGACGCGTCGGCAGCATTTGGTATTTCGTTGTCGAATAATACGCACTCTGTGCTACAATCCGCGACAAGATCATCATCGTCAACCCTTGTCTTGTCCTTCCTGGAAAGACAATGTCATAGAAGCTGGTCGCTCACCAAGTCTATCTTCTAGCATTGGATATTTTCTTGCCGGATTCAAAAGGGGCCCTTTGTGGACAGGGAGATGTTCGGCTTTGAAGCTGTTTGGTCGCCACTGGGGCGATCTCGCTCAGAGGATCCAATCGGTTGTGGAGGGTCCCTTTTTTGCAACACCCTCTTTACAAACCACATCCGGCACAAAGACCACGACAGAACGGGGGTGAAGACTGTGTAGAATGGACCTTGATGCGTAGCAGAAATGAGGCTCCCTTTGATGACTATTGTATAAAGTCTGACCGACACAATAGTAAAACCACGATAACGCAAAAGAGTACAGGTGCATGACATTGTGCTCCCCGGACTTTAAGTACCTATAACGCAGTCGAATAACACACCAAATGATCCTTGCCTCGATGCTCTTTTCTTTTTTAGCGGTCAGCCCGTCTTTATGCAACGCAGAAACCAATCATCTTCTGACGATCTAGACTTGTCTGTGAATAAAATACGTCAGTCCAAGTGTATGCGGGCCGGTTGGGAAGAGTTGACACCACCTCTTGTCCTACTCCGTACGTAAAACTTTTGGACCGTTGGGACAGCGCTGGTTAATGAGCATGGCCAAATGCCTATATCCTCTCAGAATGATCGCAATTCTTCATTAGAGCTGCTTCTGCATTTGTTTTCTTCATAATTTTCCATGGTGAATTTTGGCTCATCGTTTTTGTGCTACGCTTGAACCGTTGACATGCCTGGCACGCGACCTCGCAGACGCTCATCCTCAAGCCATGCTTATTCACGACAACCAGCGCCAGAACTTTCACGTCCACAAATAACGACGAGATCTTACACCAGGTAATATAGCATGTTCAAGGCCTATTAGTACAATTTCATTTCGATAGTATGCTGATTAATGTCTTAGTGACGTGAGAATTCCTAAGATGGATTATTCTCGTCATCCTCGTGGACGTGATCATTCGCAAGACACAATGTCCAGTTACAGAATCACTCGGAATGTGACCAAGCGAAGGAGATGGCCACCTTCACCTTCAGTGGAGGATGAGACCGAAGCATTGTCCAAAGAACTGGGTTCGTCTGATTCTCTCAGCTCCTCCGATCCAAATGGCGGTGAGGTGCCCTCACGTGGGACCGTCGATCAGCAGCCGATTCTGTTGGAGGTTCTTCCCCGCGCCGATCCACCCCACAATTCCAAAACATCTGAGCGCCAAAAAGATGTGCAAAGTAGCTTTGATGCACGGAAAGACGGGTTGTCGAAGCATCAAGGTCCGCCGGCAACGCAGGCAGGCTCAAGATTAGATGACACCAATGATGACGATGTTATCCATGTACCTCGTCGACAACCGTCGCCTTATGCTTACTCTAAAACTGCTATCCCTTCACAAGGTAATACTCATAAGTCGTCAAAAATTGTCGGGTTGGAAACTGAGGTTCAACCTCCAAACGTGAAGCATTCCAGTCCGGCTTCGTCTCGGGAGAAGTCGAATGAAAATTACCAGGCAGGCTCTTCCGCCTGGCAACCATCGATTGACAGTCAGCAGTATAGTTCAAGCGCCTGGCGCGAGAACGATGTTACTGCCGCACCACATGGGAGAGTATCGTCCCTACAAGGCGATGGATCATACCAACGAGAGAAACAATGGGAAAAATATCTCAACAGTCTGCCACCGTCAGAGCACCTGTCAACATCAAGACAACGGTCGGCCAATGGCGACAGACCCGGCTGGCATGGTTCAATGAGTGGCGGATCTTCGTCACCAATCAGTCACGAAACTTATTATGACTCTCATGAAAGAAAGTCAAGGCCTTCTTCATGGAGCGGCAGATCTTCCGCTCAGAGCTGGGGAGCAAGCGAAAACAAGGCAGAAGTTCGATCACCCTCAGTTTTACCATCTCCCCCACACTCTCCAGGATACATTTCCCATGGAAGTGAAAAGGATCACTATCTGCGAGTGAATAAGCATCGAAGTCATTCACCAGCTATCTCGCCTCGACCGCCGTCGCCACTCTCACCATACAAAAACTTGAACTCGCACTCAAAAGAGTCGTTCTATGATGAGTATCCAACTCCAGTTGATCCAGACGAGCCTTCATTATACGGATTTGGCAAGAATTCTCCCCGACACTCTACCTTCCCGATTGAACGCCCACGAATCGAGATTAGCTCACCTTCATCCCATAGACGGACTCCTTCAGCTCCTATTTATCTTCGCGAGCAAGCCCCGTTTCTGCAACCTCCCCCACGGTTGGGTCCCAGATCTGCCTCATACAGCGATCGGGCGCCTTCGCCAAAAACATTTCCATTGCATGCTCAAGCACCGTTCCACCATCATCATAATCCACCCCCGGGGTTTTCACATTCACCAGCATATCACGATCCAATCAGCTCACACATGGCTCAGCCAACGCCTTCTTTCAAGGCACAACTAGAAGCTCTTCGTATCTGCCGTCGGTCTCGTCCATCTTCGCGATACAATGACTGGTATACGCTGAGAGATTACCCAAAGTACGACATATGCCCTTCGTGCCTCGACACCGTATTTGGGCCTGCAGGGTTTAAAGATTTTTTCAAGCCTTCGGCACCCAAACCACCAGGGACTCGCTCAAAGTGCATGTTCAGCTTCCGCTGGGTGCGAATGGCATGGATCTTGACACTCCGGCGGCGCCTTGGTAACCTTGGCCTCATCTTTGCCGTTCTTCACGTCATGTCTACCGAGGAGCCATGTCCCGGCGAAATGGGAACATGCTCGCACTGGCGTGCGCCTGTCGACAGTGGCGGCGACATTGTCGAGGACTTTCTAGTCTGTCCGCGCTGCATTGCATTAGTCGGCGCCATCTTTCCTTGCTTCCGAGGATCCAGTACTTTCCAGCGCATCCAGCTGCCGAACTTGCACGGAGCGGAATCATGTGGTCTCCGAGCCAGCAGCACTCGATTCGCAGCATATATCGAGACGCTCGAGTACATCTCCGAGCAGTCTCGCATCTCGCGCACGCCCCCCGATACCGACCGCCTTGTTTCCTTCATCGACGCCCGCCTCGACCTGCCTGAATGTCGCAAGGACGACCGGCTCCAAGGCAACTTGTGGCATTTCATCAGCGACGTTCCACACTTCACCGTCTGCGAGGAATGCTATTTCGATGTCGTCCTCCCCGAGGCCAAGCGCGGATCATGGGTCGCTCGACAGCTCCATCCTCATCCTCGGCGCCTCTTGCCTCAGCACGAGCCCGTCAGCTGCCAGCTGTATTCAGAGAGGATGCGCACCATCTTTCGACTTGCAGCGAGTCGAGACGATCTCGAGTATCTCGTCGATCAGGCCAGACGCAGAAAACAAGTCGAAGAAGCGCTGCAAGAGGAGTTCTCGCAATTGATTCGCACCAAGCCGGGACTCACAGAGCATAGGGTTGTCTTTGGACAAGAACATAATGCATTGATGGATGATCATATGACTGCCGCTCAGTTGGATCGCATTGTCGAGACGTGGAAGCAATGGGAATGATGCACAGTCTCTTGACGAGCTTGCTTCCATCAGTTGCATTTTATTTTGCTTTTAAGCTTTAAAACATCTCTTAGTTCCCTTTCCCCCAATTTTTTTTCTTTTTTAATTGACTTTATTTTATTTTATTATTTTCCTTTCTATTCTTTTTTTTCTTCTAAATCTTTTCGCCATTCGTAGGACAAATGGACACTCTGAAGCATCATGAGCCTCTTTTTCTTTTCTTTTCTTTTCTTTTTTTTCCCCTTGTCATTGGACAGGGCATTCCATCACGTTGCATGTCGCATACAAGCATTGACTTGGCTTTACCATATCGACTTCCTCTCATACGTTTAAATCATTTAACGACTTTACGTTTCGCAGTCCGTCATACTGAATTCGGTCCATTTCCGCATCTACATTACTTTTAGCCACCGCACAAGAGAAATGGGGGCACAAAAAAGTTTCAAAAAGGTCTCGTTTTTCTTTCTAATCCTCCCTTACACTTTAAATTCGATTCTTATTATTTCTCCCCTTTTTCCTACTCTTTGATGTTTTATTTTTTTTATTTGTTTTTTTGTCTTCTTCCCGGCGAAAAATGGAAAGGGAAATAATAATGATAATATGCGACAGAGAACGATAATCATTCACGCAATAAACAATACTTTTGACTTAAATATTGTTTGCTAGTGTCTTTGAATATATGACCGTTTAGAATGTAGATTGATATTTGTTGATATGATATAGTCTATGAGGTATACATACAATAGTTATGCTATTCCTCGCAAAAACGGACAAGATGCAGTAGAACCTAATAACCGGGTTCGCCAATATGCCTGCATGAATAAATGTACAGATACCCGTGGAAGGAAAATATTTACGAAAGGGAATGAAATGAAATGAATGCGAATAGAATGGAAATGCAATATGTACCAAGCTCACAGCTTGGACAAACCGCCATCGATGCCGAGAACGCAGAGATGGCCACGGTTTATTTCGCTAATGGATCGGCAGCCCGCGAGGCCCATTGTTGTAATCAGCTCCCTCTTGAGGATGTTGATGGCAAGCGTGACTCCCTCTTCGCCTTTGTACTGTTCATCAGATATAACACGTTAGCTTTCGGGCCCTGACGAATAGTGGGACTATGGGGCCGGGGGAACATACAGCAAGTCCCCATAACGGGATTCGTCCAATAAAAACGTGCTGCGCGCCCAGCGCGAGTGCTTTGAAGATGTCGGATCCTCGCCGAATACCGCCGTCAACGGCAATCTGAATCTTTCCTGATGCGACGGGTGCACAGTCGCGAAGAGCGTCAAGCGTGGCAGGAACACCGTCGAGTTGGCGTCCGCCGTGGTTAGAGATGACTACTCCATCGAGCTTCCACCGGATCGCAGTAGCGACGTCTTCGGGGGAAGATACTGCCACTCATGTCAGATGGATTGTCTCCTTGTCAATCTTGGAAATTGGGAAGGGGAATGCAAGTGACATACCTCCCTTGAGCCAAATTTGCATCTTGGTGTTTGCGCGCAGCCATGGAACGGCGGATTCCCAGTCTAAGCTTGAATCTGAAGCAAGTCAGCATTTATCATCAAGCAATTGTTTCGCGGGCGTTTATATCTTGGGCCGGTGACAGGATCCGTAGTTAACATACCGTAGTCAATGCGACCTGGGTTTTCCTCCTCATCTTTCATTGTCGCGCAAATGTTAGGGTACGCCATGTCGTCCGGGAGCCTGAACTTGTTGCGATATTCGTTGAGACGGAGGCCAAGCACCGGGACGTCAACAGAAAGGAAGAGTGCTTTATATCCAGCCGCTATGCAAAGAATAGTTCTTTTAGTATCCAGCCTGCAACGGCATTTTGCTCCTCTTTCGAAGTTCAACATACCTTCGGCACGTTTTAACAATTGCAAGGTGATGTTGCGGTCTTTGAGAACGCACATCTGGATCATGTAGGGATTTCCCGATCCTTGGGCGGCAACGTCTTCGAGTGAAGTAGTCGAGTAAGATGATAAACACATGGAGATTCCGGCTTTTGCGGCCGCTCGTGATGTTGCAATCTCCCCGTCTGGATGGGCGAGCTTATGCATGGCTGATGGACTGAATCCTACGGGGAAATCGACCTGAATGGTTCACATTTGCGCAATAAGTAAATTTGCTCTTCAGAGGCAGTTTAATGGTATCCAGGTGGTTTCGGTTACCTTTGTGCCGAATATCTCAGATGAAACGTCAATGTTTTGAACATTGACTAGAACTCTGGGCCGAATCTTGTATCTATTATACGCTTGCTCGTTGTCCCGAAGTCTATCAGTCTAGAGTCAATAGATGCTCATGAATGTCTCAATTATCTTGCCGCCGCCTGCTTCTTGGGGTAACCAAGAAATTTTCCAGGCAAGTGGAGATAACAGAAGAGCCCATGGGATCATACGAAATTAGATCCATCGCTCCCTCATTGTAATAATCTGACGGCCTAGTATTAGCATGGTCGTCAATCGGATTCGGAGATTTGGCGCATCGCACCTCTGTACATCTTAGGCAGCCTTTTGCTGCCCATTTCTTTGAGATCGCTAATGGTGTAGACATGTTCGTCCAACGTTAAAGCTCTGTTTGCCATACTGATTCTGTTCGCAAAAGGGAAAACCGTTGAAGGATATCAAATGCGGAAATATGATGTTCGGAAATAGTCGAGTTATCTATACAATCCAAAAGACGCGGACAAAGGGAATTAGAAAATACAATATGACCTCAAATAAACGGAGTAGCTGTCGAAGCAATCCATGGCTTCTGGGCATTTGTCAGTCTATAAACGCCCCAAGTGCATCGGAAGAGCTTGCCACGACGTGAGGGTTGAATTGACAGTCCCTACCGATAAGATAGTTATCGCTATAGTTTATCGACGGGTGCCATCAATCCACAGTGGGACTTTGCAGTGTAAACGCCTATTGAGAGTTTCGGGTCTGGCCGGGAAAGGAGACGCTATACCGAGCCGAACGACGAGCTTATTCCCTCCTCGGCCGCTTATCGGCCGGCATCGATCCAACAAGGCAACCAGACACCGACGACCAGTCAAATCCAAGTAGATGAAGCTGCATGATTTATCAATGCTTTGACTTGGCCCGGTGTCAATCAGCCTGAGCCCAACGGCGGAAACGAGTTCCGCCATTCGTCCGCTAGTGCCGAATGTACAGGAGTAAAGGTTATGCTCATGTATGATGCACTTTTCGTATGGAAATTTTAAATTACACTACAAGAAAAAGTCTCCACGTGATAATATTATCCAGGATTGTTTCCCGACAATTTATAAAACCGAGCTTTTACTCATGAATTCCAAGAGTTCGTTGTTTGATCAACTCCCTCCGCGCTTTGTCTTTGACTGTTTTGCCATAATGATTAGCCATCAAAAGCGATTCAAACATCCGAATTCGCAGACATACCACTGTCCCAGGCAATGAATTCGTCCAAGCCTGACCCACCCGGTACCATTGGTAGAACGGGGACCTTCTTATCGGTGACAACTTCGAGCAGTGCAGGCCCGTCTGCTTCTATCAACCATTTTAAGCTGCCCACGACTTCTTCAGGCTTCATCACACGACGAGCTTGCAGACCCATGTGATGTGCCATCGTGACAAAGTCCGGATTAACGAGATGGCTGTGAGCATAACGATCCTCATAGAAAAGATTTTGCCACTGTGTGATCATCCCCTGCTCTTCATTGTTCAAGACAATAATCTTCACACCTACACTGAACTGTGCAGCACATGACATCTCCGTTAAGCTCATGGCGAACGAGGAATCGCCATCAATATCAATCACGAGTGCGTCAGGGTCGGCAACTTTTGCCCCGATCGCAGCAGGCAACCCGAATCCCATTGTCCCCAGACCGCCTGACGAGATCAAAGTGCGATCGGGACGCCAGCGGAAATGTTGAGCAACCCACATTTGATGTTGGCCCACGCCAGTCGTGATATAGGTGCGATCTTTGCATTTTGATGTCAGAGCGCTTAGTTCCTCGATAAGGGTCTGTGGCTGGATTAGGACAGATCGATCGAGTCTTCCGTAGTCGGAAAGAGGCCATCGAGCTTTCCATTCATTAATACGATCAAACCAATCCTTCCGTTGGCGCATTGATTTGGCTTTGATGTGAGGCATGAGTAGTCTGAGATTGGGACCTACATCTCCTTCGACTGCCTCCGTGGATTGGACCACCTTGTTGATGTTCTTAGGCGCTATCTCAAAGTGGATAATACCACCACGTCCCTCCCTCGCAGCTGCGTGAGCTTTAGGGGCGAACTTTGCGACTTTGCAAGTTACTCGTTCATCAAAACGGCCACCAAGGGCAATAATCACGTCCGCATTCTGCATCGCTAGATTTGCATAGGCTGACCCGTGCATTCCCATCATGTGAAGCGACTTTTCGTCCATCTCGTCGAATGCGCCAAGTCCGTGGAGAGTGGTAGTGACAGGAATGGACGCTTTGTCTGCTAATTCTTTCAACATCTCAAGACCACGATCGGAATGAAGAATTCCGTGACCGGCCAAAATAACAGGGGATTCCGCCCGGTTGATAATATCGGCTGAACGTCGGATACTTTCTTGCAGCCGCTTTCGATTCAATTTGAGCGTCTCACGCGATATAACACTCTCGGACGGTGGTAGGGTTGACAAAGTTGGGATAGCTTTGCGAAGAATTCCTCCTGTAATGTCTCGAGGAAGATCCACAAGGACCGGCCCGGGCCTTCCACTCATCGCGATCTCAAAGGCTTCATTGATGCGCTTGGGCAGGTCGGCAATATTGGTGACCATGACATTCCATTTCGTACAAGCTCGCGAGATACCGACAATATCAGCCTCTTGGAAACCATCGCTCCCAATGGCGGTTGTGGCTACCTGTCCCGTGAATACTACCATAGGAACTCCGTCCGCTAAGGCATCCACCATCGGGGTGATCATGTTGGTGGCACCAGGACCACTAGTGACCAAGACCACGCCCGGCTTGCCTGTCACACGAGCATAGCCCTCTGCCATGTGCCCTGCGCCTTGCTCGTGCTTCGGGAGGATGAAATCGAAATTCCGGGAACCATAGATGGCATCGAAGACCGGAAGAATCGCGCCTCCCGGGTAGCCGACTAGAAAACAGTTAGCACTTGGAGATGCGTGGCAGCCGACTTCATACATATATGCGTCACATTCTGCCGAATCATCATTTCATGGAAAACCTCGCCTCCAGTCATACCAATGAAACTTTGGAAGGTGATGGTGAGCGACCACACCATTCATAGCGATGCGAACAGAGACATACGATTCATCGAGCTCGCTGCGACGAGAATTGACAAGGAGGTGAGCATCGTTGCTGGCCCTGCTTGCAGCCGTCGATGGCAGCGGCCGGTCGGATTTCCTTGAAGGTTCGCTGAGATATAGTCAGCTTTGATAAGAATTTCTTGATTGGGGGCCGCATTGAAAAGTCGAAAGGCTTACTGGACAGCGGCAGTTGCTATATTTGCTTGGAACCGAGCACCTGGGCCCCAATGGCCTGCGCATGAGCTGCTAGGTGCCTTAGACAGAGGCAAGCTTGTGGCCTTGCTCATGACCGAAGCAGCGAGGCGAGAACGTAGCATGGAGGGATGTTCGGACAAAAACACAGAGAAGACCAAAGCACAAAAAGCAAGCAGAAGGTGGGAAGGTCACCAGCTGAGATGCAAAGGAATTCGAGCAAGCAGGGACCACAAAGTATTAGGGCTCGAAAGAGCACGTCTGGTTAGACACTTTTGTGTGCAATTTTCGCATCAGAAACGAGAACGACCGGGATGGAGAATTCGACGCGGACAGAAATGGAACCAAAGGATTGGTGGTGTCCAAGCATAGAAGAGCCATGAGTCATGTCGAGATCTCGTGATCTCCTGCAACATACATTGAACTGTTCCATAATTGTACTATCCACATAGTCAGTATTCTGGTATTTAGCTTAAGGTCCTTTTTCAGATGATCCCACTGCCCGTGCCGTTGGCTATGACTATTCTTCCCTTGGTTGGAGATGGCTTTCACTCAAGTCGACTAGTCTTCATCTTGGGGCCTGCCGATCCCGGCACGCACTGATCAGACCAGTGTTATACTGAGAATATGATTCAGAGCACAAAGTCCAAAAGTATACCTTGAGAGTTTCTCCGAGAATTGATTGCTTGGCCGGGGTCGGGGTCGGGGAATTAATGGCCCTGTTGTAGAAAAAAAGCAGTCTCAGCTCCACGCGGACATCTTACTCGCCTCTTACAGAGTGCATGCGTACTCTCTGTGGCGCCGACAAGGTTTAGTATCTACCTGATCGGATCGCTTCGTTCCGTCATTGACCTACTTCTTCTCCCCACGACAAATGCTCCACTTTATGATCTAGGACACTCCTTGTGGCTACGGAGTAAGAGAGCTCAAGCTGAAAATTGGCCCGAAACTTTGAGCAAGGTTGCTAGCTCTCGGCATAAAGTCCATTGACTAGAATTTGAATGATTGTTTGAAGCCTTGGCTGATTGTCTAATTCCTAGTATAGTCAAAACTCAATGTGGCTGACTTCACGAAATGAAGCATCCGTTCCACAGTAGCCCATACATCTAGAGCTCTGGTGTCTCCAAATTGTTGCATGGAATAGAGCTCTTACTGCAGACAAGGACGAAAAAGTTTTGGCAGAGTACTGTAAGCGATTGTGGTCTGTGTTCGATGAATCTCAGCTTAGTCCTACCTCTATGACTTGGGGCCCGCAGGTAGTCTGCGGGATCTAGAGCCAAAGCAGAATACTCCGATATGGCTTTGGAAGCTTATTGATCAGACCCATCGAGGCGCTCAGAGGTTGCTAACGTACCTCACAGCATACTACGCCAGGTATGTTTCGGAACCCATTTCGATAGACCGAACGGTCGCAAATTCCCAGAACATACCAGTCAACTCTTGGATTCTCAGACTATCCAAGCAAGATGAAATTGAGGCTATGCATGGAAGAATGTAGTTATGATTCTTACCGATGATCGACTCAACTCCCCAGTTGGCAAGAGAAAGTCTACAGCCAGTCCCCTTGGGCGTCTCTAGGGAATTGTTCTAGGCGGCGTTGCAGATATCTGCGCATCCGTAGATGTCCCCCCCCCCCCCAACGTTCCAACAGCCTTAGTGTTGTCCGTCATGTCGGAGCTCCTCGTGCTACCACCAGCGACTTGACCTCCTATCCTGACAAGATGGAGAATGCTGCAAGCTATAACTTATAATAAGGCTTCTCTGGCTACTATGCCTGTGCTGAGGTGATGTGGAGAGGCAAAAAGAAGGGGATTTGGTCATCTTGTCACGGCACAGGAGATAATCATGTATGAGGGAGGGGTTCGGTTGCTAATTAGACGATGATGGCAGCCATGATAATTTGAAATGGCTTTGCAGAGGTAGTCAAAGTAAGGTATATAAGAGTCATGACTTGATATGCACAAATCGATTTGTAATGACAGAGTACGAAAAATTAGATTTTATTGTTTTGAGAAAGAACAAATACAATGGTATCGAAATGAATGTAGAACTCTCCACCTACTTGTTTGCAAAATACATATTATTATTATATTATTATTTTTTTTTTTAAAAAAAAAAAATAGTCTATATATTTATGAAGCCATCTACTAATATACCTGCGAGTCATTGTCCTCTCCTTGTAAGCTCTAGCAAGTTTCTCCATTTCTGCTTGGGCATCTAATTTTGACACTTCTTTCCCTCCCCCTTTCCCGCACTTGATCGATGTCTATACAACATGTTCGCTTGGCTCTGAGAAGGTAAAGTCTCCCGCGGAGCCACAGAAGACGGGATGAGGCGGGGTATTTCCTAGAAACGATGCGTCTTGAGCATTATCAGTCCCCTGATGATCCCGGCCAGGTGGCACTTTGCTGAGTGCAGAACATTTTCTCATCTGTAGGGAGAAACTGATGCACAGTTCCCTTCTTGGCGTTATTATTACTGTTGAGATTCGATTGGGATATCTACTTGGGCGGGAGATTCTGCAGGACGCAGACGCATCCAGCATTCTTCATGTCACGTTGTTCGCCGAGGTTCAAGATACGCGCTAGGCGCCAGACCACAAAAACATCCAATTACACTCTCCTCCTCCTCCTGACAATGGATTAGCTAACAATCCTGGTCGTTACTTAGCTGATTCTAACTACTTGTCAGAACAAATGACGAGCGTACAGGGTCTTTGACCGCGCCATCGCTCGACTGCGAAAGGTCAAGCATCATTCGCCAAAAAAAAGCCATGTGACTCAAGAGTTATCTATAGCTCCATTACTGCATTCGGACTGCGTTATTATGGTTCTAAATTGCGCCGCAGGCATGCTTCTCCCACAGAGCCCATCGATGACAGGACATTCCATATCTGTGCGTCACGATAATCGAGCGATCTCGAATCACTTGAGGGGGAAAGCATCTACAGCACCCAAAAAGGGCTCGCCATGTGGTCTGCTCATTGATCCTGTACTGTGGGCGGGCAGGTGTTCGCGAATTTTTTTCGCTATGCCAAAAGGCGTTCTGAGGGCAACCTCTACGAGCAACTTGGGCGCACTGTGGAATGCTTTTCTCTCTCCTCACCTGGTGGTGAAATCCCACGGGAGAGGTGCTATACCCCGCTTTCTGGGCACTCTGGGGTAAGAGATGGGTGAGGTGCCACTCATTCGGCTCCTCTCGACTCCCATAGCACGGGTCTTCCGGGCTGCTGGATGGCGCATGTCACCTTCCTCTCTGCCAGACGGTTTTTTCCCACAACACAATTTCATTCGTCCATTGACGGTCATTGGCGAAGTACTGTGTAGTAGTAGGGAGAGAGAAAAAGGGTTATTTCCAATTTTGTGCGCCAAGGAATTACTGTGGGCCTTTCGCAGGCCAGAAGAACAATGCGGGTTACGGGATGTTACAGGTCTGAGCTCCCCACCCCCTTTCGCAACGTTTTCGGCCAATGATGGGCGAGCGACGAAATGACTATACCTGCGAGCTCAACACCACAATGCAACATGGCCGAGGTTTGTCGTCCAATCCGGTCGAGCAGCAAGGGCAACCTCATTTCCGGAGGGTTGGATCCCTCAGCTCCATGTGGCACCTGTGTTTTTGTCGAGACTCAGCCTAGAACGGGGTGTGCAAGATCCCATGTGCGACAAGGAGAGACTTGTACCACACACATTCGCACCCATCTATACTCGCATCTACCCTGCAGGGCGGGAGAAAAAAAAAGTTTGGGGGTTTGTTGCGCGACAATGCCCAATCCAAGCAGTGATTCGCCAAAATGTTGCCTTTCATCTGTGCTATGTTCATATGGTATCTCAGAAGGAAGCTATCGCTACAACTGTCCTTTTAGGGTGGAAAACCACTGGTGCCGCGCTCAGTTGCGCGACTTCTGTCCGTGACTGGCTTGCGGCCACAACAAGATTGTATGTGCGGTGTCGGGTCACCGTTGACAAGTGGCGCTTTTTGCTGCAACTATTCGCTTGTGCCGCACTGGAGCATAATTTCCCCCCAGAACAATAACGCCTTTGGTGGAAAGTTTTTCAGCGGCAGGCGCAAGGGAAGGAAAAAAAAAACCTAGGAATCATCGAAATTATCCAAGGTCAACAACCATGTTACGCTCAACTAGTCCGAATATGATCCGTGATGATTCTGTTGGATGGAGCAACGCTACTTGCTGCCCCGTCCCCCTTAGTGCAATCTGGGGAGAAGCGGGGTGCTCCCTGTCTAGTCTGAGTCTTTTGGCTTGTGGGGTTGGCTCCCGCAAATTACTTTGACGACCAAAAATGTGCGCTACGACCTGTTGTTGACACATGATCTGTCGATGCGACAATGGGGAGAGGCGCAAAGAGAGAGAAAAAAAGATAGGCAAAATGATGAGGAGATGTCATTGCTCTGCCTTTTAGCTAATATGTGACCAAAAGCGGAAACTTGTCCGGCCTTCTTTTGAGCTTTAGCTCGGGTGTTATTGGACAAAGAAATTCAAAGGCGGCCAACGTGAGGTTGTGACGATGCCGGTACCGGTACTTGTTCCTGGGCCGCGGTCAGCAAATGGCCGCGCCCCGTAGCCGCAGCCCGAGCGTGTCAGTCAGGCACAATGCACACTGATCTTGGTAATGTTGACTTGCACTCAATCTTCTTTGGGCAAGTTTCGTATTTTACCTTTCGGATGGTCGAGGTATCAGTACCTGTGTCATGGGATTGATGCTGTTTTCCAACTCAATCCCGAGGCGGTAAACGAGGCTACAAGCAGATCTGATCGATCACCTGGATGTGTTTACGGCAACACAGCTTGACACCCCAAAGACCGTTACTGCTTCCGTCGACTAGACAGAGAGCCAATCTCCGAATCCAACACTCTGGTCGAAGCAATCGCATTACAGGTAGTGCCTGAACGGCTGACGCGATGCTCATTTCTTTTCAAAAGTTCGAGCCGACTATTCGAGCCTATTAGCGCGACATGCGGATCGTCGTGATGGGCACCCTCAGCAAAGTCGCTGTCCCTTTGTTCTGCTTTCAGTTTGTCTCGTGATGCTTGGAACGCCCGCACGCGTCTAATTTTGAGACCCTGGGTGGCACTTGCATTAGGACTTTCGAGTCCTGAGCCATGATTCGTTCAATGGATTCGTCGAACCTTACTCCAAGCACCCCAGTCCCACTCTTTTGCCTTTGCCTCCCCCGTGATGCTCGTGAGGTTTTGGGACAGCAAACATAATGGATGCTGCTAACGAGAAGCATCCAGTGCTTGAAGCACCAGCATGAGAGAACTTTGATCTCGCCACATGTCCCGCACGGCACAACCTTCTCCTAGTTCCAGACCCGGGGGAAGCGCACGGTGCAGCAGACACTAATGTATGTACGGACCTTTCACGATCTGCCTCGTCCTGATAGAGCCTCGAGTCGTGGTATATAATCCCCCTTCTTTTCCACTGCCCGTCCTGGCGTGCATTGTCCTTCTCTGCTCTCACTCGTCCAACTCTCTTTGCCTGATTCGATACCTATCTGTGTTTCTGCCCTCATTTCTTCCCTGCGAGGTTGCTAGTTCATCATAATGGCGCCAGCTACGGTGCATGCAACCACTGATGTAGCGGCCATTGAAGCCCCCGTCACCATCAGGGCCTATCTCCTTTGTGCCTTTGCCGCCTTTGGTGGTATCCTCTTCGGATATGACTCTGGATACATTGGTGGTGTCCTGGGTATGACTTATTTCAAGAAGCTTTTCGGCGGTGCCGTTCCCAAGTCGCAAGATGCCAGTGGATACAATATCACGACCTGGCAAAAATCATTGATCACCTCGATTCTCTCTGCGGGAACGTTCTTCGGTGCCCTTATTGGCGGTTCACTCGCTGACTGGATCGGACGTCGTCTGGCTATCATTTCCGGTTGCGGTATCTTCCTTGCAGGTGTCGTCCTTCAAGTAGCTTCAGTTAACGTCGGTCTCCTTGTCGCTGGTCGTGTCATTGCTGGTTTTGGTGTCGGTATTGTGTCCGCGGTCATTATCCTGTACATGTCCGAGATCGCCCCCAAGGCTGTTCGTGGTTCACTGGTGTCTGGATATCAGTTTGCCATCACCATTGGAATCTTCTTGGCGTCCTGTGTCGACCAGGGAACGCACAACCGCAATGACACCGGCTCCTACCGGATCCCCATTTCACTTCAGATGGCTTGGGCATTGATCCTTGCATTTGGTCTCTTCCTACTTCCGGAATCTCCCCGTTGGTACGTGAAGAAAGGCAAGCTCGATCATGCTGCCAGGTCTCTCTCACGTGTCCGCGGCCAACCCACTACCTCTGAATACATTCAGCAGGAAATGGCTGAGATTATTGCCAATTACGAGTATGAACTTAACATTACCTCGACGAGCTGGCTCGACTGCTTCAAGGGCGGCTGGAAGCCCAGCGGAAACTTTCGCCGTGTCGTTCTGGGCATGTCTTTGCAGATGATGCAGCAGTGGACTGGTATCAACTTTATCTGTAAGTGAACTGTCATGAGATGATGGCTTCGCACATGCTAATAATTCTCTTTTCCTAGTCTACTATGGAACCGTGTTCTTCCAGACCGTTGGCATCAAGAACCCGTTCATCATCAACGTCATCACTGCTGTCGTCAATGTCTGCACCACCCCCGTATCCTTTTACACTATTGAGAAGTTTGGTCGTCGCACCTTGCTCATCTGGGGAGCCATCGGCATGGTCGTCTGTGAATTCATCATCGCCATTGTTGGCACCGCCGATGAGGGTTCCAAGGCTGCCTCTACCTGCCTCATCGTCTTTGTTTGCATCTACATCTTCTTCTTCGCTCAAACCTGGGGCCCCGCCGCATGGGTCGTCATTGGTGAAATCTTCCCTCTTCCCATCCGTTCCAAGGGTGTCGCACTCTCCACCGCGTCCAACTGGTTCTGGAACTGCGTAAGTCTTTGTCTTTATTTCTAAACCTAAGCAATTTATGAGATATTGGCGCTAACTAGACGATCCTTAGATCATTGCCGTCGTCACACCCTACTTCATCGATCCGGATGAGGGTGACCTCAAGTCCAAGGTGTTCTTTATTTGGGGTGCGCTGTGCGCATGCTGTATCTTCTACGCATACTTCCTCATCCCCGAAACTAAAGGTCTTTCGCTCGAGCAAGTCGACAAGATGCTCGAGGAGACTACTCCCAGAACCTCGGCTTCCTGGAGGCCACATGCCACCTTTGCTGCTGAAATGGGTCTCACGGACAAGGGCGAGATTGAGGTTGCCCAAATTGAGCACAAGGCGCAGGAGACCGCATAGACACATCGTGTCTAGCATGGTCTTTGCGTATTCTTTGCCTACGCTCATTTGCATTTTGTTTTTCATATCGTGATTCCTGTTTAATTCCCCAGCCACATGCATTCATGAAGCATTGCGTGCTCGCTGATGTAGTTACCACTTGATATCAATGAGTCAAATCTCTGTTATTGCACACTCTTTGTTTTGGCATCTACGCATGCCCTGAACAATCATCTTTGTGACATATGCTTTGATCTCGAATTTTGAGTCGCATCTCGCTGACAGGGACTTTCCCTCGGCCAAGCCCGTGTACGTCCTCTTCTGTCATGAATTTGACCATTGTGATTTCTGCCCAAATCAGAGCCCCAGTTAGCGGCCTTGGCATACCCTTGGCCCTTTCTCCGCGGATATTGGCCTGCATCCCGGCTGACTGCCTGAAACGACTGTCTTGTGCCTGGAATATTGTTGGTTCGTTGCGTCGCACATTGTACCACTTAAAATGGCCTGACCCTGCCTTGGCGTTGCCCTTTAATAAAATAACCCGTATCGTCCCGCACTGTATCCAGTACTTAGCCGTTGGTAAGGGCACGGATGATGGGAATGAAATAATGCGATGCTCCCAGGCAGTCACATCGATCCAAAACGCTCAGGGTTCGCACCAAGCCTTGTACGTTTTGCCATTCAACTCCATCGGAGCTTTACCTGCGGGAATGCCAGAGTTCAGCGCATTCGCGATATGGTACAATTACCTCTTTTCTAACTCTCCTCTTTTGTTTCGTCCTTTTGCTGGTATTGGTATACCGACACATTGCAAATTAGAATTTTCGTACACTGGACACTTATGCACCAGTTCCCCCTTGCTTCAAGTGTTTGTTACACTTTTCCAGTGCTTACCCACGCTACGCTGCGCAGCCATAGGGCAGAAGCGCCCAGTCCCGGTTGGCTGGGAAATAAAATACAGGCAACTTGCGTCGGAAGTAAAGCAGCATCATGCAAGGTGCAACAGCTGTGGGATAATAGAACAGTACATCGCATAAAATAATCAACGGGCCTTAGAGCAGACATGTGCCCAACATGTGCTGAATGCATATGTTTTATGCACATGTTACATGCGGCCCATCGCCCATGGATGGGGTTTGTGGAATGCACAATTTTTGGCCGGTGCTCTACATAAACCTTGTGCAGGGCCGAGAGGGGCACAACCCGTCTAAGATGAAGAGCATCAATCAAAGAGCTTCATTGAACCCTGAAATATTAGACAAATTCAAGATTTAAGTCTAAGATGAGACCTCTATTCAACCTTGGCGGTTAGGGAAAGACTCTTTGGGGTAATCTAGTCCTCAGTGATGTTGCCGTAGTGGAACTTTAGTGGGAAAAACCAAAAACAGCAGTCGCTGATTAGCGAATATGGCTAACTAAATCTAGAGATATCTAACCAACGCCTACAGAAGACTTGCAAGGCGAATGTGAAATGCCCCACTAATTCCTCCCTCGACAGTATCAGTAATCTATAATGCCCGTTCTGCAGTGGTTCTAATCAATTGTGCAATGGTACTCAGCTCATTGTTACCCCTTGGAAAATCGTGACCATTGTTGTGATAATAGTTGCTCATTAACGTTGGCTCACAGAGTTTCTCGAGTCCTTCGCCATAATCGCTCTTATCGTCTAAGCATCGAACATGCAATGTTGGCACGTGGATCTGTATTCCATCGAGGTCCACATTCCACAATTTCATCCCAACCTCACCGTCTGTCAAAATACCTCGGCCATCTGACAGTCGCCCGGGCCACAGCCTCGTGGTACCAGCTGTTGTTTTCATGACCGAGAATAGCAATGCTGCCTCTGGGATATTCTCCAGAGGCACTCTCTGCGGCGGCTTTTCGCTGTCGGGCAATGCAAAAAGCCCCCCAGGTGTGGCTCCATTGATGAAGACGGCGAAACGAAAGGGCATCTCGTCGACTGCTGCGAACGGGTTCTCGTTGGCATACCGAATCAGCACCTGCGCCGCGAGGGTTGCACCCTGCGAATAGCCGAGTATTCCGTCAAAGGGCCCTTCTTCCGCCGCAATCTGCAAGATTTCACGTTCGGCGCTGTCGACGTCATCTGGGTTGAGCATGTCCATGTAGCCCCAGAGTTTGGATGTGGGAAACGTCGCCGTGTATAGGGAGTAATTTCCTAAATATCTAGCAAGTCAGAGAATTTGAACGCCAAGAGGGTCGTCTCTCAATATGACCCAACAATGATTCGACTGTTGCGAGCCTGCTTTGCTCTGAAGGGGGTACAGATAAATGCGCGTGCCTTCAGTATGAGGAAATCGACCCTCTACAAACTCGAATTGAAAGTCATCAAGTAGAGAACGAAAACCAACTTATGCCATCAAATCATGCGTCAATATGAGTGTCGCTTCATGGCCGTGTAAACGCGACCAATACTAACTGGTTTGCATCTGGAAGATCTATGACATGTCAACAATCCTCATACCTAGTCATTGGCGATATGGTGACCGACTCACGTCGTTATTCGAGCCTCTTCCATGAAGGCAGAGAATCCTCATCGTGAACAATAATCACTTGCGAGCCTCTGAAAAAGCGTACTCTACCACGCGATAATTATCTTATGTGATCTCGAAGGCGACAAGTTTGTCCTTACTACTCGTCTTTTCGGCCTGACACGGCCCGGTGCAAGGGTTCATCCAAGGCCTTAATCGCCAGCTTAGGCTACACCTATTATTGGGTCATGCAATCCGAATAATTGCATAAGAGGATGGGGACCGTATACAAACCAGCTATGCCTATTCAGTACCCTCAGGTCCGCGTGCTATCACGAGCTGATCACGCTTTGACTGAGCGATCTGTCAAAATGAGGGTGTTTTCCGGCGCCGACTGCTGATAGTGCAAGCAGCGGCAGAACACTAGATTTTACCTGCAACGTAATCATCAAATATGGTTTATTGGATGTACGAGCATTAAGTCTGCATTACTCGACGGCTTGTGGCACGGTAAGCGGCTAGCAGTTCTAGTCTCCATTTGTGCTTGTTGGATGAGCCATTACCAACGCCAATGACTGTTCAGAATATGAAACGGAAAAGACCGGCCAAGAACCCCACGGGGAAGCAGGAAGCTGCGGAGTTCTCTCAGTCTAGTTGAAACACCGTCGCGGCCCGCTTCTCAACAGCCCGCCGTCTGGTCGAATCAAATCACACTTCTTTGGTTATCAACGGCACGTTGTTGACAATGTACACTACGGCCACTATCGTCATGTCCAGAAGGGATCTCGTGGTGCAGACATCTTGCATCTAGACAGCAGCCCTATCATACCACCCAGGGTTACATACAGGACCGCCACCAATTTTCTTGATTCAAAACAATCTTTTACAAGGCTTGCAGCCTTTGGTCGGAATGTTGCAAATTCTAGCTGGAGCCCGTAGATATGGGAACTCCATCATTCTTTTGCGCAAGCCTAGGAAAAGTCAGAATGGTCATACCGCTTCTCACCGCCATTATATCCGCTGCTTCGCACAAACTTAACCTGCCCCGAATGAAGCGGAAGAGTGAATTCTTACGAAGACACAGTACGAGCAGGGTGCCATTAATTTGTCACGAACAGGGAAAGACCAAGACTGGGGGACCCACTGCGACCCACTGTATCATGGCCAGCCACTTCAAGAAGGCTTTCCATGAGTACGATCCTTTTTGGCACAACTCAAATCCATGCATTGGAGTTTGAGAACAGACTAGAAATGATGCCAAAAATGAGGGGTCACTGTTTTTCGAGCAAGATTATCCGTCGTGGGAGTGCGGGGTTTTTTTCATTTTTGGCTTTTCCTTCATACGATATGTGCTTATGTGGTTCTCCAGACACATTGACCTGCACCATTAGTAAATCTACAGCCCTGTACTGTCCAATTCCAGCGAGGTGACCAGTCCGGTTCAGCGAGGGTTTTCTCCAGCCAACAGGCACCGCTCTCGGGCCGTACCCTTAGCGTTGGTGGGATCGTGTGGCTTCGCTTACACCCCAAATGTAGCCAAGGCGATAATCGACCGTTGATGAGCCATCCAAGACATCCATGCCACCCATCGCGCAACGTTTCCTTCTCCTCGTACGCGGGGTCGAGAGCATTCTGTTTACCTTGTGAGTATCAGGGTCCTTTCAAAATGTGACACCCTATTTGGCTCGCCGAATATCGCTCTGCTGCTAGACTTGTAAGGAACAGTGCGCCGTCGTTCTTTGAGCGCTAATTTGATTGATAGCCACGCCTAAAAACCCCGACTATTTGATAAAAGACCATGGTCTAATATGGGTGCCAACTGATCCGGTAACGACGAATAGGGTTGCATATCGTCGGTACAATGGTGGTGATCCAATTGTCCGTCTTACGCACTAAGCCATGGGACAAGAACTGTCCCCAGGCTCCGCTGGGCCCCTTGGCCAGGCCATGGCGGCTGATGCAGAGTATTGACATGACTGGAAGTTGCACCATGCTCGAACGCATGGTCCTTTAGTCTGACAATTCCCTGGATACGGGAGAAGAGACCCTGTCGGTTCTGGTCCTTGTGAAAGGCGGGGCAAAACCTCGTTATCAGCACTATGCTCTCCGTTGCGGGGTCGTCAGCTATCAAGCATCTGCCGTTTAAAAGAGATAGAGTAGACACTTTGTTTCATTTTGCTTCACTACACTAGATACCCCTTTTGATCTCCTCTTGTTTTTGCAAAGATGCCACCGTTTCTGAATGGAAATGGCCTTACCAATGGCCACGGAGGCAATGATGAAGATCCCATTGCCATCGTTGGTATGGCATGTAGATTCCCCCAAGATGCAGACAATGCAGAGAAATTCTGGGACTTTTTGATCAATGGCCGGTCAGCCATGACGACGTTTCCTAAAGAAAAGTTCGAGTTTGAAGGACACTATCATCCTGACCCTGGTCATGCGAGTACTGTACGTTTCCAGAAACCCCCCCAAATAATCTTTTTTTCATCATTACTAATGCAACTCTCAACGCGGGACTTTTAGATGAATGCCAAGGGTGGTCACTTCTTGAAGGAAAAGTCTGCCACGTTCGACGCTCCGTTTTTCAGTATAACCAAGAATGAAGCCATATCAATGGACCCTCAGCAACGGCTTGTAATGGAGAATGTCTACCACGCGATTGAGAATGCCGGGATACCCATGGAGAAAATGCTGTCCTCCAAAACTTCTGTTTTCCTTGGCGCTTTCACAAACGATTACCTGGGAATCGTCAATTCGGACCCAGATGCGCTCCTCAAATACAAGCCGATTGGGACAGCAAACTCCATTTTGGCCAATCGTGTCAGTTGGTTCTTTGATCTGAAAGGGTCGAGCCTTATGCTTGATACAGCATGCTCTAGCAGCTTGGTAGCTTTACACTTAGCGTGTCAGAATCTGAAGAATAAAGAATCGGAAATGGTAAGATTTCATCTGCATTGGACATTTGGATTATCTCCTAACTCCTCCTTCATAGGCAATTGTCAGTGGCGTGAACGTCATTGAAAGTCCTGAAACAATGTACGGCATGAGCAAAATTGGTTTCTTATCTCCCGATGGCATCTGTTATAGTTTTGACCACCGCGCAAATGGCTATTCGCGAGGCGAGGGAGTTGGAACTATCCTTATAAAACGTTTGAGTGCGGCGATTCGGGATGGTGATACGGTCCGTGCTGTTATTCGGGCGACTGGTAGCAACCACGATGGACGGACCCCAGGAATCACGCTGCCGAGCAAGACCGCACAAGAAGCCCTTATTCGCGACACTTATGCATCAGTCGGGCTGAACACCAAGTCTACAAATTACATTGAGGCACATGGAACAGGAACAGCTGCGGGCGACCCAATTGAGGCGGGAGCTATAGCAGCTGCTTTCAGTGACAGACCCTCGCAGGACCCATTACTGATTGGTGCACTTAAATCCAATGTAGGACATCTGGAGGCCGCGTCTGGGGTCGCAGGTTTGATCAAGACAGTCATGATCCTCGAACGAGGCTTGGTACCACCAAACATCAATTTCGAAAAGGTCAACCCCAAGATCCCCATGAAGCGATGGAACATTGATGTAAGTAGCTCTTTTGGAGTATCGTTATGTACATTGCGCTGACGGATGGATAGTTCCCGCTCAAGCCAACCCCATGGACTGCCTCTGGGGTTCGAAGAGCATCGGTCAATTCATTTGGCTTTGGCGGTGCAAATGCACACGTGGTTTTGGATGATGCCTACAGCTATCTTCAAGAGCAAGGGCTAAGGGGCATCCATCTCACAAAGTCGATATCCTCTATAACAGCAAACGGTAACAATGGAGCGCCTCATTTGGAGAAGTCAACGAGCAAGATTTTTGCCTGGTCTGCCTTTGACGAGGCCGGAATCAAGCGTCAAGTTGACAGCTATCATTCTTTTCTCTCGACAGTCAAGTCCGACGATGAACCAGGCTTCCTAGATGACCTGGCATACACCTTGTCTGACCGACGCACATTGTTTCCATGGCGCTCTTTTGCCGTAGCAGAATCTTTGGTAGAACTGGTCGAAAAGCTTGCACAGGATCACGGTGTCTCCAAGCCTATTCGCTCAAAGGCTCCCCCAAAGCTTGGTTTCATTTTCACTGGCCAGGGCGCTCAATGGTATGCTATGGGACGGGAGCTACTGGTCTATCCTGCTTTTAGCAAAAGCTTCGAGGATGCAGCAGCATATATCAAGTCAATTGGCAGTGACTGGAACATAGTGGGTAAGTCAATCTCGGAAATGTTTTCTTCGTTGAGCCTCCGCTTACATTTCATACAGATGAGCTTTTGAGAGATCGTGAGTCGTCAAACATTGGTCATCCCGTCCTTAGCCAAACCCTGTGCACTGTGCTACAGGTAGCTTTGGTCGATCTACTTGCTTCTTGGAGTATCTCACCCACGCGAGTTGTCGGGCACTCATCCGGTGAGATTGCTGCAGCTTATGCTGCTGGCGCTTTTGGCCGCGAAGCTGCTTGGAAGATAGCATATTATCGCGGTCTCGTCTCGGCTAGCCTGATGGACCAGAAAGGAGCAATGATAGCGGTTGGCCTCTCAACTGCCGACGCTCAGTCGTACCTGAACAAGGTGCATGATAAACTCAGTGGAGAGCTGACGATCGCTTGCTTCAACAGCCCGAAGAGCTTAACAATCTCCGGTGACGAGGCAAAAGTGGACGCGCTGAAATCTCTCCTAGATGAGAACCGCGTCTTTGCCAGAAAGCTTAATGTCAAGAATGCTTATCACTCCAGCCATATGCGAGCCGTTGCTGATGAGTATCTCAACCTTATGGGAGATTTGGGTGCACCTAGGGCAAGCCAAGGAACTAAATCGCAGAGCCAAGATACTTCCATGTTCTCTTCGGTCACTGGAGAGCTTGTAACTATCGACGCCTTGAACAAACCCCAATATTGGGTGGATAATATGGTGTCTCCCGTTAAGTTCACGCAGGCGCTAACATCCCTTTGCTCCACCGCGCCGACTAAAACGAGGGCGCGAATGGGCATAAGCAGTGGAAGTCCGGTGCAGCATCTTATAGAAGTTGGGCCACATCCTGCACTCCAGAGCGCAACAAAGGATACCCTCTCAGTGGATCCAAGCCTTGGTAGTCTCGATTATTCCTACCTACTCTCACGAAGCAATACTGCTCTCACATCTATTTTGCAGACTGTTGGAACGCTTTTCTGCCAAGGTTATCCTGTGGATCTACACGCTGTCAATCATAAATCCCTCACCGCCGAGGAAGTTGACAGTATACCTTCAAGATTACTTGTCAACCTTCCGCCTTATAGCTTTAATCATTCACAAGATTATTGGCCGGAGAGTCGGTTGAGCAAACGCTTCCGTCAGCGGAAATACCCTCGACATGATATTTTGGGTGCTCCCGTGTCCGACTGGAATCCGGAAGAACCAAGGTGGCGACAGATAATTAGGATCTCGGAGAACCCCTGGTTGAAGGATCATAGAGTGAGTACGCTCCGTTTCCCGTCAAAGTAAGTTCCGCTGTTGACAATATTTTCTAGGTCACCGGCAGTATTGTTTTTCCTGGTGTCGGATACCTTGTGATGGCCATTGAAGCTTCAAAGCAGATTGCCGACCCTGAGCAACGCATCGCCGGGTATCGACTTCGCGATGTGTCAATCAAGGCTGCTCTTGTCATACCAGATGTCGATGAAGGTGTTGACACCGTCCTCTCAATGCATCGAGTGACCGAAACAGCTCGCGCAAGCTCAGCGGCATGGTGGGAATTTAGAATCTCTTCATATGGAGCAAGCAACGACAGCTGGCTGGAGCACTGCCGCGGCGTTGTCGGCATCGAGTATGAGTCGACTCCGGGCCCTCTTAATAGCGGCCTGGAGGTGGCATCACACGCTCAGGAATTTGAAGAAATGCTAGATCGGGTCTACAGCATATGTGAATCTCGTCTTGATTCTTCTCATCTTTACTCGGACTTGGAGACTATTGGTATTTCATTCGGACCGACTTTCCGAAATCTCGAATCTGTCAAGCACGGAAAGGGCAATGGCGACTCCACTGGTACTGTGACTGTACCGAACTTGAAGGCGGCGATGCCAAAGGGCCATATCCATCCCCATGTAATTCATCCCGCTGTTATGGACAGTATGCTGCATCTTTTCCTTGCCGCGGTTTTAGATTCGAATGGTGGAAAAAAGATTCTCGAACCACTTGTTCCTGTCTTTATCAAAGATGTCTGGGTAGATGGGAACATCAGCAGTGAACCTGGGCATATTTACCGATGCCATGGTTGGGCAGGAAAGATTTCTGCGACCCAGTACAACTCGGAGATAACGGTATGGGAGGGTGACACGAAAGCCCCGAGAATGACTGTACGAGGAATGCAGGTGGTTCCTCTGCAGTCAACGACAACAAATTCTGCCACGGAGAGACAACTTTGTTACAATATCGACTGGAGGCCAGATGTTGATCTCATGTCAAAGGAGCGTGGAGAAGCCTATTTTGGAAAGACCCTTTCGGAGCTGGCCCTTCAAGATTCCCTGATTCTTCAGCTTTCTCAAGACTTGCAACTAGCAAACATAGTCTACATCCTCGATGCTACCAAAGAGCTTGAAGGCATAGATGAAACAACGCTAGGCCCCCATCACAAGAAATATCTGGCTTGGCTCCGACTTCAGTCGGATAACTACGCCAAGGGTCTAATATTTCATCAGCGGCCCGAATGGGATTTGGTCGTTAATGACGAGGAACTTAAAGAAAAGTTCCTCAAAAAGGTGGAAAAGTCTGGCGCCGATGGGCAACTGGCCTACAGAATGGGGCCGCAAATTGCGCCCATACTTCGTCATGAAGCAGACGCTTTGCAGCTCATGTTTGGAGATGACCTCCTTGATATCTATTATCGTGAACTCATTGGCACCAAGAGTATTCACAAGCTCCTCGCAGCTTATGCTGACAACATTGGACACAAACGTGTGGACCTGGCTGTGCTCGAAATCGGCGCCGGCACAGGTGGCTCGACACTTCCAATCCTCGAGACGCTTTGCCCTAGGAGTGCAGATAGCTCGGCGTCAGGGTCGTCGAAGCTAGCCAGTTATACATACACTGATATATCCGCTGGCTTTTTTGAAAAGGCCAAGGCAAAATTCAAGCCCTGGACGAATCTCATGCATTTCAAGACTTTGAACATTGAAAAGGATCCGGCCAAACAAGGATTTGAAGCCGGCTCGTTTGACATTATTCTCGCAGCAAATGTCCTCCACGCCACACAAGATCTTCGTCATACGCTTAGAAACGCCCGGTATCTGTTGAAGCCAGGTGGGAAACTCCTGTTGCATGAGGGAACGCAACGACACGTGCTCTCCCTGCCAATGTCATTTGGTCTCTTGCCCGGATGGTGGCTCAGCGCTGAGGAGAATCGAAAGTGGGGCCCGTTGATGAGCGAAGTCGAATGGAGCGACTTCCTCGCCGATACTGGCTTCAGTGGAATGGATCTGGCACTGAAAGATAATGTCGATGACCGAATCCATTCACAGAGCTTAATGGTATCAACTGCCGTTGATCCTGACCGAGCTAGAGTTGCTCCTCTCGAAGTCATAATAATTGCTAGCGAAAAGCAGAGAGCTGGGCAAGTTGTGCCACTTTTGGCGTCATCACTTGCCGGGCTCGGACTGCGTGAGATCCAGATTGCAACACCTCAGGAGGTTGCAAGTATGGAGTTAAAGCAGTCTGTCTGCATAGCTCTGATGGAGCTTGACAAGCCTTTCCTTACAAACATTTCGAAGACCGATTACGACTCCCTTCGTCACCTTCTGACGCAGTGTGCAGGCTTGCTTTGGGTCACTGCCGATCATACCTTGAACCCGGAGCTTTCCATGATATCTGGTCTTGTACGGACAGTCCGTTGGGAAAGAGATTTGGATGACTCGAATCTTGTAACACTAGCCATTCAAGATTCGTCACTCACCGAAATTGACCTATCTTCCGCTATTATGGACATCTACAAGGTCCAATTCTGGGACAAAGCGGACCAGAGACATGGGGAATATAGCTACAGGGACGGTCTAGTTTATATTAACCGTCTCACTAACGCGCAGGATGTCAATGGCTTCTTAGCTTCCAAGTCTAGCGCTCCAGCACCGCAACCCCAGCCCTTTGGCGCTGATTCGGACCGTGCATTGAAGCTTCGAACTGATGCCCCGGGAATCTTGAACCGGCTGCACTTTGCAGATGATCCGGATTGGCACTTACCGCTACCGGATGACGAGATTGAGGTGGAAGTCAAGGCCTCTGGTCTCACCTTCCGAGATGTTGTCGTGGCTATGGGAGAGGTGCCCAGCTCAACATTTGGCGAAGAAGGAGCAGGAATAGTCACCCGAGTTGGTGCAAATATTAGCGACATACAACCAGGTGACCGGGTCGTGTTTGTTAGTAGCGGCAAGGGAAGCTTGCAGACATTTGCAAGAGTCAAATCCTATTTGACTGCGAAAATCCCACTGGAGATGTCCTTTGAGGTTGCCAGTGGAATACCTTGCAACTATATGACTGCCTACTACTGTTTGGTTGACGCTGCTCGGCTGCGAAAGGGCGAATCCATTCTCATTCATGCAGCTGCAGGAGGCACCGGACAAGCCGCCATCATGTTTGCACAAAATGTTGGCGCCGAAATCTTTGCTACTGTATCGACGCAGGAGAAGAAAGACCTATTGACTCAGACATATGGCATTCCGGAAGACCATATCTTCTCGAGCCGAGACTTGACGTTTGCACAAGGAGTCATGAGATTGACAAAGGGACGCGGAGTCAATGTCATCCTGAATTCCCTGGCTGGTGAAGCTCTTCGCAAGTCGTGGGACTGCATTGCTCCATTTGGCCGCTTCATCGAAATTGGTAAAAAGGATATTTATGCCAATGGGAAGCTCGACATGTGGCCATTCTCGAAGAGCGTCACCTTCGCAGCTTGTGACCTTGCGACTGTGGTACAACTCGATCCCGAGACATCTTTGCGGCTGCTCAAAGACTGCGTCCGATTCTTCGCAGAGGGAACGTTGAAAACGTCAACACCATATACCGTATTGGACTATTCACAGATTGAAGATGCTTTCCGCCAGATGCAGTCGGGTAAGAGTATCGGAAAGATTGTCTTGGTTCCGCATAAGGACGATATAGTTCCGGTAAGTATTGTCTCGATAATACTCCTTCATCACCTGTCTCGATGCTTACTATTGCCATCACCAGGTCGTTCCAAAATCACTCTCTGCCTATCGTTTCGGCGAAGATGCTTCGTATATTCTGGCAGGAGGTCTCGGAGGTCTGGGCCGCAGCATCGCACAATGGATGGTCTCTCGCGGAGCACGGAACTTGGTCTTCCTCAATCGCACAGAGCCTCCGGACAATGTCAAGGAGTTTCTGCAGGACATTAATTCTAAAGGGTGCAAAACACTCGTGTGCGTATGCGATGTTAGCAACAAAGACTCCCTATTGGGCGTCATTGAGAAATGCAACGCCGAGATGCCTCCGATTAAAGGATGCATCCAAGGCGCGATGCAGCTTAAGGTAAGTGTTCCTTCCCATCAACCGATATGGATTCAGTCTATTAACATTCCAATTAGGACTCTGCATTCGAAAATATGACCTACGATGACTTTAATGCCGCCCTCGCGCCCAAAGTTCAAGGGTCGTGGAATCTCCACACCCTCTTGCCAAAGGACATGGACTTTATGATCTTCCTATCCTCTATTTCTGGCATTGCCGGCAACCGTGGCCAAGGCAATTACGCCGCCGGTAATACGTACCAGGACGCCCTTGCACATTACCGCGTCTCACAGGGTCTCCCCGGCACTGCGCTTGATCTTGGAAACATTCTCTCCGTTGGCTTCCTCGCCGAGCACAAGAAGGTCGTGAGCTCGAATCCCATTTTTGCGCTGATTCGCGACGGTATCCGCGAGGACGAATTCCTCTCCATCATTGAATACCACGTCGATCAGCGAAACGCCGACGAATCCGATCTCCGGTGCCAGGTCGCCTTTGGGCTCAACACCAGCGCCGCCTTGAAACGCAAAGGTGTGCCCGAACCGACATTCATGAGTAATCCCCTCTTTGCCCAATTACATTCCGTCGCCGAGACCGGCGGCGACGACTCCGGGGACTACTCGTACCAGGCAATTCAGGAACTCCTTCGCTCCGCCAACACTGTTGATGAAGCCACGAATGCAGTCCAAGAGAGCATCGTCCGCCGTCTCTCAAATACGATGTCGATCCCTACGGACGACGTCGATCCGTCAAAGCCCATTCATCATTATGGCGTAGACTCCCTCGTCGCCATGGAGTTTAGGAATTGGTTCGCAAAGGATATGGCTGCCGATGTGGCAGTCTTGGATATCATGGGTTTCGGAAGCATTAGTACCTTGAGCCGAAAGATTGTTAGCGTTAGTAAAGTCGTGAAGCTTGCTGCTTTGGGTGAGGTCAAGTAGTCGCTTTCTAGACTGTCCTTTGTTAGAGCTTTGTAGCGTTCGTAATAGTTTTAATCTGATCTCATTTGCCTTTTTTAAATTTTTTTAACCCTGAGCACTCTTGTATCATCTTGTCTGTGCTAGCAATGCTGCAGGATTGTCATCAATTCGAAACACATTCTTTGGATTTAGACTTTTTATCTGAACCCGTCCGAAACGGAACATAGATGACGAAATTTTCAGAGTAGTGTGGACATACTTAAGATTGAGCCTGTGGTGGTGAGGGTCCGAAAGTAAGTGGGATTCTTGTAAAAAGTGCTCAAAACCTGAGTCAATTTCTTTCTTTTCATGTTTAAAGGGGTATAAGATTTGATGCATATTGTGATCTATATGGTCTGAACTACCACAAAAGGTAATAAAAAGAAATTGTGAGGAAATGGATGAGAAGACGGAAAGTGAAAGTGACAGTGAGAGTAAAAAGAAGTGATATCGCAATGCTGGTGTATGCAAACATGGTATGAAATCGATATTGAATAGCATGTATATGCAAGGTGAAAAAACAAGCGGATAGGGCGAAGTTGCGCCCATACGCAAAAATTTAAATGAATAAGTGATATAAAGAAAATAAATAAATGAAAGAAAGAAAAAAAAAAAGGGGGGGGGGAGGAAAGGAAATAAAGACGCTATGCAACATTTTTATCGTGCTTTGAGAGGTGGAGACGAGACTGCCTGATGAGCTGGCGGAGTATGTGAAACTTTTATTTGCTTTCTCTGTTCCAGCCGTTTCTGCTTCCACTGCCACTCGATCAGGACCGGGAGGAATGTCCACAGATCGAATTCCGGCCACAGACAGTCCAGAAAGGCGAGATGTGTATTCTCGTGGCATTGCCAGAGCATGAAGTCGCTCAGTCGCTCAACGCCAGAGGTGCGAACGAGTAAATCTAATGGCGGGTTGCCCGCCGTGAACATGTGGTCGTCGAGTGTCTCGGACGTGATCGTTTCGGGGTCCGCGTAGGCAGTCTCGTCCCGCAGACCTTGCTCATGCGCGGAGTCTGGGTTCAGAGTATTTGACGAGGACGTGGAGCCCTCTGCGTCAGAGGTCTGTGCTTCGGCTGCTCCTGCTGCAACTTCGGATGTGTGATGATGATGATGGTCTTTTGACGATGATGACTGGTCGTGCAAGTGTCGCGCTCGAATGTTTTGTCTGATGTGCGTTTCGGAAAACGGGCGCTGGTAAGCCTGTAGAGGCTTGGAGTAGTCGATGACGGTCTCGCGGATGGCGGTTGTGATTTCGTCTCGAGAGGTGTATGGGAAGCAGACATTGAGGATGGCGCTGGCAGATTGAAGAGGTCAGTGTTACTGTCTCGAACAGGAGTGAGGGTGGAGAGGGGAGGAAGAAAAGAGAGAAACGTACTGTCGATTCCCACTTGTCATTTTGGCCGCATTATCCATGGCTTCGAGAACGTCGGGTTTAAGGAGATCCCGTTGGCCGAGGATCCGGATGCGTGCTCCGTAACGGTCGAGAAGTTCTCCGTGTTGTGCCAATTGCGATAATTTCACTTTTGCCATTTCCATGAGCGCATCGACTTCGTATTTGGACCGTTTGAAGTTTTCTATACTAAAGGCGTAGATGGTGATGACTTTGACTCCGGATTTGTAGCAGACTTCGAGGACCTAGACAATGACATCACGTCAGGACTTTTGTTTCAAGTAATTTTTGGGAGAAATGAAGGCATAACGGCTGCGACTGACCCTTGCCAACGCCTCAAATCCTAGGTTATGTCCCTCTACAGTCTCGATTTGTCGAGTCCGCGCGAACCGTCGGTTTCCGTCCATGACAAAAGCCACATGCTGAGGTATTGGGCCTTGCCGCAAAGCACCGATGAGCAGTTCCCTCAGCTGCTGGATGATCCACTCTGCCGGTGGAGACGAGAGAAACCATCTCCGAAACTGCGAAAGGTGCATCGAAGACATGGCGCCGTAGCTCTCTTGGGTCTCTGTTTTGCGCCGGCGGACTCTGCGGAATAGGCTAGAAGGGAAGATTCAGAAAATTAAATTATTGAAAGAGTTCTGCAGCTTCATAGGTATATATAATATAATGTGAAAACCCGTAGAGTATTTCAGTCAGAATATTATTATCAATTTGAAGCTGCCAGGTTGAGCATTAGAGGTGGATTGCGGGCGTTAGAGTTTCGGGATGACATGTGTTGGGGAACAATGTGCAAATATCAAGCATGCTACCTGGCCTCGTCTCGGGACACTTCAGCAGGAAAAGAACGCGGGGAAGAGAAAGATTCATCCATGTTTATTATCATGCTACTATTTTCTCAAATCCTCGCCCTTCATCTTTATCCTCTTCTCTACAATATTACCATGCAATTATACTCGTACAGCTCTTTATTTTTTTTTCTCTGCCTTTCTGTCTGATTTGACCTTACTGTTCTATTATAACGAATTCTAATGGTTATGGTTTATAGGTAGTATTTCTAATTATCTCAAATTCTATAATATTATCTTTCTTTTTCTTTTTAAATCAAAAATAACAAATATCATCATCAATAGTCAATCGCTATCTTTGTGATATCTTTGTGAAGAAGATTTTTCGTCGCACAGAATGTTAGATCAAAATATATGTTATTGAAGACTGGTGTGTAGGCTCCGAGAATCTTCAACGCCAAATATTTAACGTCACGTGAGAAAAACCATTGAAGTATCACCAGAATAAACCCACTTTATTGTCATATTGATAATCTAATAAATTGTCTGGAGTATGTGGTCTAGAAGGCGTGTTGAAGCTTATATAGATCATGTCTGATCTGCCTCAGTGCCGACCGACTTGCTTCAGTCACCGAGCCAAGGCTTCTTATTGTCCTGAATTATGACAAAACCGAAACAACCATAAATTCGTCAATTGCGAATTACCTCATGTGAGACTTTGGTACTAATGAGAGAAACCAAACGACTATGATTTGCACGTCTATGCAAAGCGAAGCCGAGCTGGGAATAACCATCGTGAAACGCATGAACACGTCGAGGTTCTCCACACGCGGCGATCATTATCTCAGCTATTGTAACTCTCCCCGCGCGATGAACTGACGGGAGTTTCTGCTTCTACCTTGATCCCGGTTCCATCTGTCATACCCAACTACCACTGTCAAGCTATTGTTTCTCTGAAAGGAATCTCGATCCGAAGATTCTTCCCTCTTTGCTCATATGATCCGCATGCATTGTGATTAGAACCTCATAATGTGATTGCTGACCAAGCCTTCCTGATGACCAGAAACATCTATTCTGTCTTGGGGGCATCGTCCGACAAGCACAACCTGTCTACCACTGCAATCGAATGTGTGAGTAAGGCTGGACTTGGCTGGGCTCTCGAATTCCTTCAAGATTCCACATCATTCTCAGAACCACAACATTCCGGACATGTCCAGAACAAACCGATCAGAACCTAATCATGCCGTCGTCATGATCAGACTACCATAGGCCGTTTAGTTCTCCCAGGCACAGGCGCACCTTGTACGCCCGCATTGCTCGACCTCTATTACCCCACGTTGGTGTCGGGCCAGTCTATGACACTATACCGGAACAAACTGGGAGTTCAGGAACATGGCTGTTGGCAAAGGTGCAAAAGTGATGTCTGGCAGCACAAGGGTGGCTTCTCAACCACGGATACAACTCACCGCTTAGGCCTTGATTGGCTATTGAGGTCTTGCCACCAAAGGGATCGGCAAATGAGCGATGATGCCGACTCGTCAATTGTCGAGATAACAGTTCCCCGAAAAGCCCCCCATAGCGCAGTCACCCGTCTTCCCTCGCCCACCATGTGGGTTCCTAACCAAGGGGCCTATCTTATCAACGACACGCTATACGGCCTCTGGTTGGACAGTTTCCCCTCCCGCCCTCGTCCCCTGGCCAGATGTGACCAGTCTAACGGAAATCCACGGCCTTGAATCATGCAGTATCAAGGTAACAAGTGAGGGTGGGTTGAGATCATCCTCATGTTGCAGCGTCCGGATGGCTTGCTCTCTCGCCGCTTTCACCTTGACCGTCTTCTCCTTGCGGTTAACAAGCGCGTTGATAGCCCCGGAGATACTGCGGGTCGTGTCTCCCCGCCCTATCAATTGATCTGCCGGCAGAAGACGAAATATATCAATGCCAATTTCCTCCCCTAGCTGAAGCTCGACGAGCTCAATTACAACCATATATTAATATATATCCGCCGCCGCCAAACACGCTCCGATCATTGTCATCAATTTCAAGTGTTTATATATATATATCTGCTTGCCATGGACCGGCCCGTGTCTGCCGAGCATTATGCAACGGAAAAGCACGAGATGAGCAACAAGATTGATCCGCAGCCAGAAGGCATCATGACCAAGGAGGCAACGGAGAGAAGCGAGGGCGATGTCGAAATATACATTGACCCCAAAAAAGAAAAGAAACTGTTGCTCAAATTGGATCTCTTCTTGATTCCTGTGGTCATGCTTGTCTACATTGCCTGTTATCTGGATCGTTCTAATATTGGTGAGTTGGCCAAAAGGTGACAGCCAATTCCAAATGTACGATTGCTTACATTTGGGTCTGCAATAGGTAACGCGGTTGCTGGTGGCTTGCCTGCCGATATCCATGCTTCATCGCAACAAATCTCGGTAGCAGTGTCTATTCTCTTTGTGACCTATGTCACGCTCGAGACGCCGTGTGCCATTATAATGAAGAAGGTGACGCCACGCGTCATGATCACGTCCTTGACTTTTATTTGGGCTCTTGTGACCATCTTCACCGGCTTCATCCAAAGCATCGGCGGCCTATACGCCACGCGGTTGCTTCTCGGCGCCTGCGAGGCTGGGTTGTTCCCCTGCTTAAACCTTTACTTGACCATGGTCTACCGTCGCGAGGAGCAGGCCAAACGAGTGTCGTACTTGTTTAGTAGTGCTGCCCTTGCTGGAGCATTTGGTGGTCTCTTGGCCTATGGTCTTCTTCAAATGGATGGCGTTGCTGGCAAAGCTGGATGGAGGTACGATAATTGCCCCTTTCCTCCTCCCCCCTCCTGCCTTCTTTACAAGCATCTCCGAGCAGACACTGATCATTGTTGTAGATGGCTTTACATTATCGAAGGCATTCTCACCATTCTCTGCGCTGCTGCTGCATGGTTCGGTCTTCCAAATGACCCCAGCAAGGCGTATTTCCTTAACGCCGAGGAGCGTGAGCTGGTCAAGCTTCGGAGGCTTCAGGCGCAAAAATATCTTGGAAGCGAGGAATTCTCCTGGCAAGAGGTCAAGGCCGCCCTTTGCGATCCAAAGCTCTACATCAGGTGCGTTTCGCATAGGTTTTATCCATCTCACATGTCCTGACTTTAACTAACCTGTGCACAGCGGCTCCATCCAGTTCTGTCAGGATATTCTCCTGTATGGATTCAGCACCTTTCTTCCATCCATTCTGAAGAGCATGGGATACAACAAGCTGCAGAGCCAGTACCTTACCATTCCCGTCTACATCTTTGGCGCGCTATGCTTCTTCGCTGTCGCATTCGCCTCTGATTACTTCCAAAAGCGTGGACCGGTATGTCTTCTTCTTCCTCTTCATCATCAACCCGCATTTCTGGACCGCCGCCGTGCTAACGCTCTCTTCACAGTGTCTTCTCGTGACCAACATTTTTGGAATCGCAGCATACATTATTCTCATCGCATCCTCCAATGACGCTGTCAAGTATTTTGCATGTTTCCTCGCCGCCATTGCCGTATACAACGGTCCCGGTATCAATTTGACATGGCTCAATGTCAACGTGGCACCGCACTACCGTCGCGCCACGGCCATTGGCGCCCAGCAGACCATCGGCAATCTTGCAGGTATCGTTGCCGGCCAAATTTACCGCAAAGCACCATACAAGCTGGGCAACAGCTTCTCCTTGGGAGCTGTTTGCGTCGTGCAGTTCATCATTGCGGGCAAGATTATGTACATTCGATGGTTGAACCGAAGAAAGGAGAGAATTGCCAGTGGCGAGATCGCAGACAGCCGGACGAGAACCACGACTGGTGATGCCGAGCTGGACTTTAAGTACCACTACTAATGTTTTGGATCGTCTCCGTCTCGGCCTCGTTCTCATTCCCATACCTTTAATTTCTTTCCATCCTCTTTTCATGCTGCACTCGATATCTCTTTCTATATTGCGCTCCACCTTTGCAGCCAGCTTTGCAGCCAGTCTCGCTATGAAACATGATATTATCTAAGCCGAGGAATTCCATTTATGAATCTTATTGTACATCTACACCCAATAGACTTTCGTGTTGAAAACGTATGCTGGATCATACGTTGTCCAGATACCACTACCTGTATATAGAACCATCTTTTCCATTATTTCAGTATATTATTTTCTTCTATTCTATTCTATTTTATTTTATCTAAGCCTGTTTTCTTCATCTCTTGCAAGTCGCAACTGTTTGCATACATGCATACATACACATATACATATCCTCAGATCCTCTCAGTCTCGAGCGAAATCCACAAACTCGAATTCGCAAATTACAACATCATTTCTCCACTTAAGTTATTGCACCCAAATCCAATCCAATCATCAAATCAAGCAACGTATTGTCATGCTTCTTAAATTTTTGTCCTACAATAGCAAACGGTCACGACGAGTCAACGACATACCTGCCTTTGACTAGTCACCAATTGACTATCAAACGGTCTAGAAACTATCCACATCCATTCTTTCTTACTTATTTATTAAATAAAGCGGAACGTGGAACAATGTCCGTGTCAGTCGTAAAAAGGATCAACATAGCCAAGAGTCCAAGAACTCCCTTATCGAATCCTGTACATATCAGGATCCCACGGCGCACGCACGGTGACCGTCGCGGCTGCTCGGACCGAGATCCGATGGGAGTCGGACACCTGCCCGGCCCATCGTTCTCGGTATCGGTATCGATATCGTTCAGTAATACAGTAATATCAAAAGTAACTCATAGCATGCGACATGCGCCATGCAAGATCATGCCACGTGGAGATCTACGCGCCCCAGAGTGGCCCACATGTTGTCTGACAGTCTGACCTTGAATCCGGGAGGGACATCGATAAGAAACACGAACTCGAGTTTAGAAGCGTATCGAAGTTCCCTGCCGGTGGGTAAGGTCATAGACTCATACAGGGCTTAGGGGACAAGTTCTGATAAGGAGGGAATGGCAAGGAGGCAGGGGGTTCGGCAAGGTGTGATTTTCCCGAGAAAGATATGCAAAGGTAGAGGTTAGGGGTGGTTTGTGATCTGGGAAGTGGGACTTTTGAGCCGAGTGTGTATATGATGAAGTGGTCCATTTGAGTTCCGAAATACTGGGAACCCTGGTTTCTTTGGAATGATAATCGACTGTGGAGAAGGGGAAATAATCCAAGTAACGGGAATAATGAAATAATGTAAAATAAAATAAAAAAGATTAAAGATAAAAGAAAAGCGGGGAAGGGATATCAAATAGAATCTAGCAAGAGAAAATTACTCCCAACTTGTGCTTGGCCAATTCATCGTCATCATCCACTCATCTAGTGATGGCGTACCGCTCCGCATCATGTCAATGTTGTTGTTGTTGAACGCGAAATTCTGGCCATTTCCTCGCGAGTCAGTTGCCATCAACGTCTCAGAGAGATTGTCCAGTAACATGTTCTGCGCATCAAGGCTGATTCCGGTATCACTGTCATTCGTGGTAAATGGGGGACCAGTCATTATGTTATGAGCTTGCATGGCGTTGCCAGCATCGCCGGTCTTGCCATCGTCCATGTCAAGCCCAAGTCCGCCGCCATCTCGTGCCCTTGCGAGGACAATGCTTACAGTATCTGCCGCCTTTTTCGCTTCCTGGGAGATGGAGCTTCTTCGAATCCAGATGGTCCTCGCTCTGCGAAGTGCAGTAAGTATTTCTTCTTTCCGGTCCAGCGTCTTTCCGCGATGCAGCAACGAGCACAGAATCATGGTGGCCGTTAGAAATTGATGGTGGATGCTGGAAGTCAGGCGCCAGCGCACTGCGTGGAGTTGGCCGCCGGGGCACGTCTCCTCGTCGAGAATACGCTGGATCTCCAGCGTGCTGAGCGCTGCATCTAGGCAGGCTTTACGTGAGTAGGCAAGGGGATCCTCGTCTCGAGATGGCGAATCCATATACAGAAAACGCCGGTGAAGCATGATCTGACCCTTGTAAAACATATGACTGATAAACAGGCGAGCCATGATGACCTGCGCAGAGTCGGTGATGCTGGCTGCCATGGGCTTCATCTTTAACGGCGCGGGAATGCTGGCTGCGGCGTCGTGCAAGATGCCGTCGACCCGCATCACTTCTGCGTAGCTACAAGGCTTGACCGCGTCTGTGAGATCCATGATGGTGCCCAGCGCTATTGCCATTCTTCTCCGGGCGATGGCGCCCAAAGCCGTTGTATGTTCGGTCTCCGGCCGCTGCGGGGGGAGCTCGGTGGTATCCTCGTCCAGGTCAGCATCATTCAGATTCTGCGGCTCGGCCGTATCACATTGCCAGTCCGAGATCATGCGTGGCATGCCCATCTGGCTCGAGATAAGAATGTCGCCAATCAGAACAGCAGTCCACAGTCTGCGACGCATCTCGCCTTGCAAGGGCGAAATGCCGGGAAAGTGGCTGGGATCTCGGTGGCAGCCCATGCGCATGGCCAAATTGACTTCGAGCGCGAGTAGAAACCAAATGTCTTTGTCGGCGTCGGCGCGCATGCAAAATTCAACATAGAGGTAGTGTATTACCGTCTCCAACACATATGGTCGTCCCTTGGTATACTCGCCCAAGATGAGGCACTGCACAATCTTTTCGCGATACAGGCCAATTTGAAGCGAGAGCTGCTCCGCTTCGTTGGTAGCGTCCGAGATCACCACTGCGAGGCAGATCATGCTGAAAAGAAGGCCAACCCACATGATCGGAGCGCTGGAAGGGTTGGCCCAGAAATTTTCGTACTGTACCCTGCCCGTCAGCACCGTGGCCACCGTCTTGGGCTCATGGACAGATCACAGTACTTGCCTCGCGGAGAAAGCTAGGGCCGTGAACAGCAGCTGATTCCATGTCTTCAGGTTAACCATTATGCTGCATAGCAATTGCCAGATAAGCATACATACAAGAAGCTACCAAGTCCAAGTAGTTGAAATAGCGTGAAACATATCGGTCGACGGCGCTCTTGGGCGGTAGGGCCTCGAGGATTTCAGCCCGTGACCTCGGCCTCGGGCATCCATACAGTAGCAGTGTGTGAAGTGAGTCAGGTCTCGCGGGAGGGTTGCTGCCGTCCGCATTGCCATTGTCATCCTGAAAGAACTGATCAGGGCTGTAGGCCAACCTGAGCTGCTCCTCCCGGTCGAAGTGGTCCTTCAAATCGGCAATACCGTCCAGAATTGCGGCCCAGTGGTCGCCACCGACATAGCGGAGCTCCGAGGGACCGACATGCATGCTTCCACAGTCAGATTGCCCATCCATTGGTGTGGCCAAATGCTCGCTGTCAGCTGGGTTGAAAGACCCTTGAGAGCCATGATTTTCGCTCAAATCAGGGGATATGCCAGCATTGTTTTTGGATTCCTTAGCAGAATCTGCCATCAGGGACATGACATGACGTTCTAGCTGCACAAGGCGATCGTGCACGCTAGGTGTTGCGGCCCGCGGCGGCCTCGACAGCGGGGTGGCTGTATGGTTTTCCGGATAGATGCATGTTTGGCCCCGCAACGAGCAAGTAGAACATGGCTGCTGGCGGTCACATCTGATCCTGGCAGAGCGTCAATAAAGATCTATTCGTAGGTTGAAGTCACAGGAGAGAATTGATTCCTTACTTGCGCAGTCTGCAGAGGTTGCAAGAGAGCTGGGGTTTGTGTCGACGCCGACTGGTCTTGGGACGCGGTCGCGGAGCAGAATGAGCTTCCTGTTGTCCCAACGATGGCGATTGAGTCAAGGGTACGGTCTCGCTAGCTGACGACATGAAGGGCACATTTTGTAGGGCGTTCACCAAGCAAAGAATCAAGCAACGAAAGCATAGAGCGTAGAAACGACATCAAGAATCGGAACATATTTATGTCTGACGCAACTTAGCTATATAAGTGCTAGCGTCCTGCAAGCCATTACCTACCATAGGGGAAAAACCGGGTTTTTCAATACCGAATCAACACTGTAGTAAGACCATTACATTACAGTAGATATGGCTATAGGCCCATGTAGCTAAGGTAATATTTTGTGTTATAGTTGTAAAAAAACATTAAGTAACTAAGGTTGCTTTGATTAATTTACTATATATTATAATTCTACTATATCTATATAGTAATATACTAGTAATTTTACTATATTTCTTACCTTAGTATTTCAAGAATTTAAACTATAAAATACTTAGATAGCCTAGAATAAGTACTTGTACAGTATAGTTTAAACACAATTTAGTAATGCAAGTACAATACAAAGACATTTTATTAAAGGTACTAGGTTTGTATATTACAAAAATTTCAGTTGTACAACTGTTTAATCATTGGGCCCATATAGCTATAGTATTGAAAAACCTAGTTTTTCTCCTATAGTATTTTACCTGGATTCTAGTATGGACACAACTAGCCTCCAGGTATAGAACATCGCCAGTGTAGTTTATTTGGAGCTTCCTGCTTAACTAAAGTAGCTAAGGCCCCCCTATATATTTCCCTTGGATAGGAGGTGCTCATAACTACAAGTGTTAGCCAGTCTAGGTTAATTCTCCGACCATCCGACAGTCCGATCGTCCGACCATCCGACCATCCGGTCGTGTCCCCGGGTGACCCCAGCGTCCCCAGAGTCCTAGCACGGTGCCATTTGACCTAAGGTCTACGGTGTGGACAGGACAATTCTACAGTAGGGACAGCATCCTATATTAAGCAATGCATCCATTACCTGGTTGAGTAGTCTAAGCGAGCTTACAATGTATCTTCTCTTATCTAAAGGTACTTTTCTTTTACCTCTTCCTTGAAAGCTTGTTAAATATAACATGAATATTAACTATCTCTACCATGTAGATTTATGTCTTCTATAGTTCATTTTCTTATAGGATAGGCCTAATTAATGAAACTTATAACCTTATTTAGTTATTTTTACTAGACATGAGAAGAAATGCTATCTTTTATAAGTAAACCCTCTTGAGTACTAGATAGGCTATGGCTAGAACCTTAAGAAATTTTCAACTAAAACCTACATAATCAATAACTATACAATCATGCTTTAGTAGAAAATATAATATATTTTAGTGAGTAGAATAATTGATGTATACTAGACACTTCAGAGGTACCTTGAGTACTTTGCCTCAAGTCGAGTCATGTACGGTCCCTACCATAGAATTGTCCTGTCCACACCATAGACCTTGACCTAAACTGGTCAAGTTCGCTAGGCAAACTCCCGCCTAGATCTTACTACTGATCGACTACTTACTGACCTTCTCGTCATATCATCATAAACATTCTGTAGGAAGTGATTCAAGGAATTTTTCCTGTCTTCTTTGATTTGATGACTCCCGGATTTAGGCATAATGGATCCATTGTGACCACTTGCTCCGTGTTCCCAATGTCCTGTCTCCGTCTCCTACACTGTTCTTCGTCTTCTTGTGCCTTTTAGTCGCCTTCTTATATGTATTGATGGACTGTAGAATAATCCTACGTTGTTTTATTTTTCCCCCCCATGCTTCTCGAGCAGGGTTTGAGACAAGAATTTGTGCCCTTGATACTTTGACAGACGCAATACTGAGCACTACCTGAGCACTACCTGAATCATGTCCAACGCAGCAGGCAGCTCCGAAACAGTTCTCGAGTCGACGATACCAAGCTTGGAGATGCCAATATTGTCGACTGGAACGCGGAAAACGATGCTGCTAACCCTCACAACTGGCCAGGCCACAAGAGGTGGGCACATGTTATTCTGGTTGCGGTACTTGCTCTGGTCTCGTATGTATCTCTCGCTGATGCCTTTGTCCTGAATAGCTTCATTCCCGAGAGCGGTGAGAGTGTCCAGCTCACGTGTGGAATACATTTGTTAAAATTTCATCGGCTAACATGACTAAAGGAACATGGCCCCAGCCATGTGCGCGCCCGGCATCCATGGTCTCATGGTTGATTTCAACATCAGCTCTCAAGCGGTCAGCACGCTTGCCATCACGCTCTATGTTCTGGGTATAGCAATCGGGCCCATGTTCATGTCCCCGCTCAGCGAGGTGTATGGTCGCTTGCCAGTGTACCACATGGCCAATCTAGCCTTTGTAGCTTTTATGGTTGGCAGCGCGATGAGCAAGAATATTGGCCAGTTCATGGTCTTCCGCTTCATCTCGGGCTGTGCGGGAGGCACGCCCATAGCACTTGGCGGCGGCACCATTGCAGATGTCACTCCCATAGAGAAACGAGGAGTTGCAATGGCTTTATTCAGTCTGGGACCGTTGGCCGGGCCGGTAGATCTCAATTTTCGCCCCCGAATTTCTAGAAAATCCCCTGACGCATTAATCTATGCACCAAGGTTCTCGGCCCGGTCATTGGTGGGTTTGTAGCAGCTGGCAAGGGCTGGCGTTGGACTTTCTGGCTACTGGCAATCCTTGGCGGTGCCATTGGAATCGCCATGCTTATTGTGATGCGTGAAACACAGCCCAAGGTTCTCCTCGAGCGCAAAGCAGCCCGCCTTCGCGCCTCCACCTGCAACACGCATCTCCGCTCCATGCTGGCCCGTTCATTGACGCCCCGCCAAGTCCTCGTCCAGGCGCTCGGCCGCCCTGTCAAGCTTCTTCTCCGTTCGCCTGTCTTGCTGGTCATATCCCTCTACCTCGCCCTAGTTTTTGGTCTCATGTACCTCTTATTTACCACCTTTACGGACGTGTTTGAAGGCCAGTATGGTTTTCGGACTTCCATATCGGGGCTGGTATACTTGGGCCTGGGATTCGCCTTGGTCACGAGTATGGTTCTTTTCACCGTCCTGAACGATCGTGTATGGAGGGCGTGGATGAAGGCCGAAGGTGTACAGCGGCCACGGCCTGAGCATCGTTTAGTATTGATGATCTGTTTCAGCCCCTTTGCGGGTGTAGGCCTGTTCATTTATGGGTGGACGGCTTACTACAAAGTGCATTGGATTGTGCCAATTATTGGCACCGTTTTTATCGGATTTGGCGCCTTTTTTGTCATTGTAAGTTCCCCAGCTACCACTCTACACAACCATCGAGAGGGGATGATGAAGCCGCTCAACATTGCGCAGATGCCTGCACAGCTCTACCTAGTCGATCTGTTTGGCTCCGAGGCAGCAGCTTCCGCCCTGGGCGCGAATAATCTCCTACGCTACCTATCTAGTACCTTTCTGCCGCTGGCTGGGCCGGGCATGTACAGGGCGTTGAATTACGGTTGGGGTAATACGTTGCTTGGCTTTCTTGCGTTGGGGTTTGTCCCAGCTCCGGTGCTGTTATACAAGTATGGCGAGTGGCTTCGTGCCAGGGATGCTGTCAAGTTTTAATCAATTAGCTATATTTACATTACTCTTTCTCTGTATGGTGCGAAGAAAATATATTGGTCCCGACCCAGCATCTGCCTTTTTGCTTATTTGTACTCACGTACTATGATTTCAACTCCGTTACTCATATGGTATTTCTCAAAGTAGACAATTCAAGAGTAGTTGTGATTTGTTTTAAGAAGAAAATAGTCTGTACTCGTGGTAGGAATCAACGTTGTCCCATCATCGTCTCTAGTTTGCCTTCAATCATGACATCTAGCCAGAAAGCCTCGAAGCCCAAATCTGCTCTTGCCCAGGTTTTGCACACAATCTGGAATACCCGTTCCAGCGGTGGCTTTGTAGGATGTTCATCAGGTCCAATAATCTTGTTTTAACACGGCGCCTTGCCCAAGCAATTTCCATATTGACAGGATCAAAGCTAGCCAGTGTATGTGCACCAACACTAAATTGTGTCATTGTTGAAAAGTTAAGACTGCCTGCAGTAGCAGCAAGAAGGACAGGCTGCATACACCGCGTGCCAGAGGTGATTGGCAGCTGATCAAGAAGTAAAACAATATGCAATGCTAGAAAGCGGCAGATATCGCGCACGGGGAGCGAGGCCAGTCCAAAGGCCTTTGCACGGGGAAAGTCGAACAGGCTTCGAAAATCGATATTGTGAGCGAGGAACGGCTCCGGCTCCGCCTTGGTGCAGCGCATGCGAGTAACGAGGACGTCGGGGAACACATGATAGATTTGCAAGAGCGCAACACAGCGGTACACTTCGGCCAAGGCGACAAAGTGGGATGCTGGAGTGTTCGGGTCACCTGTTGGTACAGGACTGCCGCCAGACGATAAGTCGAGAGCGACTAGTTCGTCCTCGAGGAGTAGCGCCATGTCTGCCTGTCTCGTTTCGGTCAAGATATTGACCATGTCGAGCCAGAAAATGTCCATGCTATCCGAGCTGCTGGATGGCGATGACCGTGTGGATCGGACTAGTTTTGCTGTCCGATAGAAAGGCCCAAGGACCCTGGAGAGAGGGCCGGTCCAAGGGTGGACGAGGGTTTTCCCGTTGACAAGGTAATATAAAGGAGGGCGAGTCTCTGCGTCGGGTGGGGCTGGATCGTTGTTAGCGGTGCTGGTTTCCGGGCTCCAGTCAGCCACAAAAGCTGCAACGGTATTCCAGTACAAGAGGCACTGCCTGAAGAACAATATTTGCTTGGAAGAGGAATTCGAATTCTTGGTCTTGTCTCCGGGTCTGGGGCTGGCTAGAAGGCTGCTTGCCGCTTTCAAATATGAAGACCGAGATCTGCCCCATTATGCCAGGCGGTTGTCGAGCCGACCATCAGCAGCGCAAAAAAAATCTCTCCGCCGTCGTCATCATCATGATCATGATCATGATCATCCAACAGGGCCGGTCGAAGCCCTTGGAACTGTTCTTTCAGGCATGTGTATGCCTGTTGCTGCATCTGGATACCAACGGTTCGCATGCCCGGGAAATCATTGGCGAGTGAAGCAGCTGCCATACTTTGAACGGCGAAGTAGATGGGTGCGCTTCGGCTCCAGAATTGTGCAATTGTCGCGCGGAAAGGGTTTGTGGGAGAGTCAAAAGAAGAAAAGATGGGACAAACGTAGTCGAAGTAATAGCGGACCAACGTCTCGGGCAGGTTGGTCAGAGGAGATTGCAATGTGGTGCTAGTGAGTCGATGCAGCACCGACAGACTATCCGGTCGAGATGGTTCAGCAATTGGTTGAGCATTTTTCTTCGCAAATGGAGCTTGCTCGAGGCCTTCCGAGGAAGGAATATTCGGAATATTGATCGCAGAGGCGTCCTCGGAGGGACTGCTTGATGGACTGATTACTGAAAAATAATCCAATTTTGAAATGTCAGACTCCCGGTCCTTTGGACTGAGTTGTGCGCTCGGTGGTGATATGCTGGAATGATGTTCCTTGGGCGTAGCCGGTTTGGAGGCAGAATCAAGCTCTCTGTGATTTTCCTGTTCCGGAGCGACCGGCCAAGATTTATCATCCACGGATTGATCTACTTCATTAAACATATATCGCCACTTTAGCCGCTTTCGAAACCCTGGACATGTCAATCCTCTGCGTACACATTCCAAGCAGCTTGGCTTTGTCTCGTCACATCTGCGCTAAAATATGATTGTCAGTTACAATACTATGGGCGACAATAGCACGGATTGAAATTATCATACCCGTCTATCTTTGCAGCGCGAACAGCCATTTCGTGATTTCGTATGTGGTCGTCTGAGATCTGAATTGCCAAGATTGCTTGCATTATGAGCTGTGGCCTGGACAGTGGATTGCACATGGACAGCGTCCATTTGTCAGGCGCAACAATGGTTGTCCAGGGAGCGGAGAGCAGAATTTTGCTTGATATTCCGAGGAAGAATGCCCTGGCCGTACCAAAAGAGCCATTGTATTATTATTATTATTGTGATTCTCTGTCAAAATCCTTGGGAACAACCGGCACGGAAAGGATTAAATGTATGTCTAATTGGGTCAAATCTCGATCCATCACTTTACCCCAACCCGTTAGTCACTAAGAAGATGCAGACGGAGAAAAGGGTACCACGACATACACAGACAACTCGCCAATTGATTAGTCCGTAGCATCACTGCCGCCCTGCCGCGTGGTGCTGAAGCCAGAAGGATAACCAGTCGGAGGTTGAATGACCGCGATCTAGTTGGGTGGGGACGGAGAATCGGGAACGAGAACTTTTCCGAGTGGTGGAGAGGGAGACCCGTGATCCGTCTCAGGGGTGATGTATAGTACCTGCTAAACCAGTGATTCAGGTGCATGGTGGAGACTGAAGAGAATGCCGTGATTTTATGAGGGTACCTGAATGATTGGGAAGGCAAAGTTTCTGACAATGATGACTCCGTTTGAAACCGTACGGAACCAAAGAAGCAACGTAGAGTAAGTAACTAGGTGCTGTTTCAAGTTGGCGCAGCATCACGATGGGAATATCATTAACTTATCAGAGTACACAACACACCACAGGGGATAAGCTTTATACTGCGTCATTCAGGGAATCATAATGCCGGGGATTTGTGCACCGTCCACGCAATTCAGCGGTATACCATATCAATCAAAAATTCCGTGCCCACTTTACTAGCTTCACCCCGGCCCCGGAAATGCCTTTTTACATTTCCGTCCCCACACTCTGAAACCCTTGGTACATGAGCAACTCCAGGGATGAGGCGTGATTCCAGTCCCTAGGATACATGGAGATACGAGTAGCTGTGTTGTAAGTAATTTTGAAAAGCCTTGACCGGCTACTTTTTCTTCTTGGACGTTGCATTGACGAGCCTTCCCCAGACATTGTTGGGTGCAAGCTGCTGATCTGTGGCAATGGCGGTGTGGCGTTGCACAGCGACCTTTGCCACAGCCGAGCCCAGAAGCGATCCCTGCATTTCAAGGCAACTCTGCGTCAAGTCGTCGAGTTGGAGAACGGCCTCTAAATTTGATGCTTCCTCCTGTACAGTTGGGCGTCCGATTGTTTGTCATTTAATTCTGCTTTTATTTTCTCTCTCTCTGATTAAATGCCCTTGGGATTTCATTTGACGCCTGGTATGAGCCTTTCTTGCAGATACCAATAATAGACATCTATAGACATTCTAGCACTGCAAAATCCCAAATACTGGTCAGGTATCAGGCCTCTTGTGTATTATTTCTTCAATACTCCGTATATTATATGCATAAATCTAATGTCAGCCAATCTTTTTGGCCCAGGACTGTACACAGTACACCGTAAAAGAGTGCCGGGATTACTTCGTCGTACACATCTTATCGGGCTTACCTTATCTAAATTCAGTATTATTGGCACTTGTCAGGCTGTGTAGAGTTACGGATTACTCGAACCACGGTACGGAGTAACGCGTAGCGAAACCGATGACCAGCCCAAACGTGTCTTAGATCAAAGATAAGTCACTGATCGGGAAGATCCTCAACATGCCGAACTAAACCTCACCCCCCAAGCTGTTCCGGTACTCTGTCACTCTTTCCATCTACTGTCACAAGAAGGTAGATAGTGTAGTGTAGGACGAGTTCCGTGCTGCGTAAAACCATGTGTATTCCGTAGTATATTGGGATCAATGTACCCGTGGGCCAGAAGCTCAGATCGGCTCGGCTCAGCTCAGCTCAGCAGGTTGTCTCGGTGCTTGAACGTTAAACCTCAAGCCTGAAGGCTCAAGCTTTAATTCGCAATTCGCAACTTAACGTCTTATATTCCCATTGACTACTTCCTTCTGCGCCATTGCGATCAGTACTCTGCCTCATTATATAACCGTATCGTATACAGTCATTGCGTCAGACATTCTTCATCATAATAGTGATCAAAATGGCACCAAGCCGCGTGGTCGAGTCCGGACAAGATGCGACTGGCGTGTCGGTGAACGAAAAAGTGAGTTGTGCGATGACTTGTATACCATTCCTACACTGCTATGCTCAATCCTTTACTACTTCCATACGGTATCTCTATGTTGGAATGATCACGTCACTTCCCCCGCGAGAAAGGAGAACCTGGCAGATCAGATAAAAGGAAGACAGAGAGTATTTTTATATATTTGATGGAAAAGTAAAGGAAAGAGACAAAAGAGAAGCAAAAGGGAAAGAGAAGAAGAAAGAAAAATAGAAGAGAGAAAGATATCAAAATAAAAGATAAAAGATAAACGATGCTAACGCATCGTAGCAACAAAAACAGCAGCAATTAACTCCCGCGCAAGCAACACGGCTACTGGCCCGCCGCAACAAAATCACATCCACTGCCGGCCTGGCGCCAGGCTATCTGCAAGCCAACCTGCTCGTTCTTCCGGGCGAATACGCCTCGCATTTTGCCGACCTCTGCGCGCGCAACCCCGTGCCGTGTCCGATCCTGGGCATCACGCCGCGCGGGGATCCGCATCAGATCATTCCCGGGGACTGTATACGCGAAGTGGACTCATTGACTGAGGCGGGGGATGAGGAATTGTTGAAACTTGCAAAGACAAGTCCAAATGGTGTCCCAAGTGGGAGTGACTCGACAGAAACCACCGAGGAGACAAGCACAGTGCCCGGCTTCGACATACGCACCGACATCCCCTCATACAAAGTCTTTCACGGAGGCAAGCACGTCTCAACGCAGCGCGACATCTTGAGCGAATGGGGTCCGTCGCACGTCGGGTTCCTGATCGGATGCTCATACTCGTTTGAAGACGGGCTGCTGGCCGCGGGCTTTTCGCTGCGGCATCACGAACAGGGTACGATTGTGCCCATGTATAAGACGAACATCCCCGTGTTGCCGGCCGGGGTGTTTCACGGGTCGAAGTTCATTGTCTCGATGCGGCCGTTCAGAGCAGAAGACGTGGAAAAGGTGCGGGAGGTGACGAGACCGTATCTGCCAACGCACGGAGAGCCGGTAGCGTGGGGATGGGAGGGTGCGAAAGAGATTGGGATTCGGGATGTGGATAGTCCGGATTTTGGAGATAGGGCTGAAATGAAAGAAGGAGAAGTACCTGTTTTCTGGGTAAGTCAGGTCGTCGTTGTCACACATACTTTGTCTCAGCCCCCATGCTTGTCTTCTGTATCATTGGCCATCTGAACGTGTAAAGGTGTGCAGATATGCTAATAAGACTGCATGGGCAATAGGGCTGCGGTGTAACGCCCCAAATGATCGTCGAAGCAGCAGGTAGTCGCGTCGAGGGCGTCGTCATGTCGCATGATCCGGGACACATGCTGATTACGGACTTGACTGTGGAAGATCTCGCTCGATTGCGAAAGTAGGCATCGAATCTTAAGAGTGTGTTTAGAATCGTCAACTGCATTTTCATGTAGCCGTAGGTTTTATATACAAGCTCATCTATGGATACATTCGAATAAGCGTCGCCTGTCCTAGGTGGATTCGCCATATACTATGTACTATTGACGAAAAGAGTCAGCATAATGGTTTGAGAAAGGGAAGGATTAGTAGGGTTAATACCTTCGAATATCAATTACCATGAACATTTGAACGAGGAAATTGCATTATCTCGACGCCAGCACCGCAACACTATCTGCTAGCACCCGCTGCCTCGTCCAATTTCCTTCGTAAAAGGGCAATATCGTCCGGACCAGCTTTGCAGCACCCACCGACCAGCAGCCCCGGCCATGCTCCTCGCTCTTGGACTTCCGTCACGAGCTCATACATTTCTTCGCCCCATGGTTTATTCCCTGTCTTCGCTGACTGCAATTCCGATCCGGACCCCGGTTTGTCCAATGATCCACCTTCATTATCCTTTGGGAGCCACTGCTGGAGGGTAGTGTCATAGACAAAGTTATTCGCGCCATCAGGATATATCACAAGCCGAGGCGTGTAGTCTGGGCTTATAGATGCCACCGCATCTTCGAATTTGCGGATAAGGGGCCGCATGAGCGATAGTTTTGTGCAATTGATTCCGATGGCGTAGGGGAGTGGAAGGCCTCTGCTTTGGATCATTAGCATCAAAGCAAGACAATTACCGTCCGTATAATAATATCCGGATAGACAAAAGCTTACGGGGACAACAGCTCCTTGACAAGCTCTTCCACAGTGGTCCCATCTGGCAGTTTCAGATCCTGGTTCGGAAACACACATGAGACCCAATATCGAGGCCGTAGTCCGCTCGGATCCCCCAGTGTCTTCATCGTCTCCCTTACTGCGCGGACTTCACGCACCACAGGCAGCGTTTCGAACGCCACGAAACTAATACGGCTCCAATCGAGTTTGTCGTGCACAAAAGTCATGATCCGCTCGTAATGGAATTTGTATAATCCCTGCCAATCGCTCATTTCAGGATCGTAGGCGCCAGAATACTCTGTGCTGGGAGACATGGTGGCGCCATATGCGCCAAGGCTAAGAGCAAGAAGACCGCCATTCCTCTTGCCGGCTTGTATGAATGCCGATCGAGCAATCTCGATTGCGGAGTTCATATACTCTGCAGCTTCGTCCCGGGCGTAGCCTATACCATTGTTCCCCCCGTGGCTGTTATCGTCGATCCGGGGCGTCCTCGCAAACCCAGCAAACGACGCCTGATATGTCGCGGTGAGAATGACGTCGGATCCTGCAGCAGCAAACGCAGTTTGTGCACCCAACAGCGTCGGCGGGTCAGAGATCAGGAGGTGGCCGGACCATAGCGGAGTTTGATGGGAGAATTTGACGCCGAAATTGTCTTCTAGGGTCGTGCCGAGACCGCCGTCGAGGAGCAGGAGAGGTTTTTCAGGGTCGAGCGCCATCGTAGGTATTGCTAAACATCTACTTTGTACACAAGGAGCTCTATTTCGGAAATTAGCTTGACCATTCCATAGTTATCGCCATCACCGTGTCAAAGGGTAAAGAGAACCCAATTGCGCGTCTTCGCCGTGCAATGACGTGCGATGAATGCATTTGAAATTTTTGACCATGCTGGAAAAGCTATGCTGTACCTTATTTTCGATCTTTCATGTCGGAAGGGGTAATCCCAATGCTGATCAATTGCGGAGGGGATGTCATGCCACTGACACCATCGAATCTTCCCGCAACCACCCTCCAGTACTTTTCGTACTGAGCTAACCCCTCCAATACCGAGAAAATGGTTAACAAAAACGTTAGTCATGCCAAGCTTTGCACTCGTGCCGTACCGAGCATGAACCCCTCAGGCCCTTACGCGCTTCTCCGCAGTGAAGGGCTCTAGATTGGATAGCTTAGATCTTGTAGCCAGATCTAGAGACCGTTTCAGCTAAAGCCGGCTTGGCCTCTCCCCGTTTGCCAAACGATACTTTAAACTGGCGGGGTTGGGAACCGGCCTTATCACTAGAAAAGCCCGTTGGTCATTTTCTTCGCCGGGCACCAGTATTACCTATAATGATCTTCAATGAACTTCCACGAGATGGCTGATCAGAGCCGAAGCTCTGCAACATCAGGCTTCCTCCATGTATCGTACTAGTAGTAAAAGTTTCTCTTTTGTCCGAGAACTGGTCCAGTCATGGTTCTACCTGACTGCCCGTCGTTGCCCAAACCCCAACCTGTGCTGTTCAAGCTTGATAAACTCGTTTGTTTTGGTTCTTCGTTGATTCACCAGTTTCAAGGAGACCGATACCGCTTGAGTTCAGGTATACCTCGTGCTTTGAAATAGCTGGAGCGCAAATGAATGGAGATTTGGCGACCGCAGACCTGCCCCGGGGGGGGGGGGGGTCCACTCAGCTATGGCGGGGACGCCAATCCATCGCCATCGTAGTGCTGAGGAACAGGGTAACGCATTTCTGGAGTAGGGCATTCAAGCTATCCAGTAGGTATGAGAATTTGGTAATAGTCCAATCGCTTCTGACTGTAGGCTATTTTTCATCAGCAAACGTAATGGTTTGGGATCGTGAACCAACTTACATCCAGTTCGCTGACGGTTCCTCGACGTGGCATTTAGTCGTATGACTTGTCAAGCATCTCAGTTCTTTGGTAAACATGGCATCCACGTCGGCAGCAGACAAATGCACTTGAACCAGAGTATTCTGTAAGCCAACGGCTCCAGGTGACATGAGTCTGATTCATTTAGATGAAATGTCATTGTTGGAATTACTTTATTTTTCCATTTATTCGCGTCAAGAGCTTGACGCTGAACTATTTCTCAGCTATCGAAAAATGGAAGTGGAAAATCTTCAGACATTAGAAAGAGAGAAAGAAGAGCGACCGTAGTCCACGAAGGAGACTGCGTCTATATCACCACACCATGTACGAGCCTTTTTGCATGAAAGAAAAATGCAGAATCTGCGCTCTCATTACTCTACTACGATATCATGGCATTGTGATAACCAGCTCCAAATCTGATATACAATATAGGGTGATAGCACTGAACGCAAAATTACATATCGCAAGACGTTTATCATCTAGGATTGCCGCGTGGAGATTATGCATACTCCAATTGGAACCAGCGTCTTGGCAAAGGAAAAAAAATCGCTTGGTTTTAGTGGCAATCAAGGCACATGGCGGTCAAGAATAAATTGATAAAGCGGCAAAGGCTATACACCTTCAATCATCGTCTTCTCCTACAGAGGCAATGCATTAGTGACTGGTATCATGAGAAGGCGCTACGTGGTGCGTTGGTAGCATCTAGGCCGGGGCGCCACAGCGATTCTCGAGTGCCGGTATCGTTCCATTTCGTTGCCCCATGGCGAAAAGCTAGTACCGTTGGGTATGGGGGCTCCCCACGGTTAGCAATCTATATCTTTTGTGGAAGCTCTCGAAAGGCATATCTTGCATATCTACTAGACTTATCTGGAAAGATATCCGCATATCTCTGCACCGAAAGCTGTCGAACCTTCATGATAAGAAGGCTTGTGTCCTTGCGAAGACTTCTAATCAGTAAGAATCATGTACTGTATCATACAGAGGCAGATGGAAGAGTACTTTTATCTTCAGCGATAGGATCTGACGTTACAACCATGCTCGCGTGCCCTCGCTTTTCTAGTCTGCGCTCGGGGTTACAATTAATATTGACACCCCTGTCTATAGTTCGACCTCTGGTCCAATCACGTGAGTGACCCACGGATGGCGATAACACTGAGGGTCCCCCAGGGATTAGGGCTCGACGATCCCTGACATTCGAGAAGCTGAGACCCAATAAACGGCGGCATTTCGGCGATCACGAGATAAGGTCGAAAGGAACCATTTTTGTATTAAAGTACTTGAGAGTGTCGGTGCCGAGATGGAGAAAACATTCAATACTGTTGTCGGTCATTTTCCATCAAGTGTGTCGTTTCGTTCTTTGTCCCTGGTCGATCGAACACGAAAATGGCCTCCGCCAAAATTTCTCATTTTCAACAATCCGCCAAGGAAAAGGCGGCGGGTTTTCGTCACGCCTTTTCCAGCAAAGAGGCCTTTTTGAAGTATGTTCAAAACCCAGAGTCTGTCAATGAGACAGACCCTGAGCGGGCGCGATGGACCAATCGTGACCTGGATCCGACGCCTCCGGAGCAGCGAAACTGGAACTGGTTCAATTATTGCACCTATTATTTCGGCCTTTCCTTTGGCAACTGGACGCTTGGAAGTTCCATGATTGGAATTGGTTTGAACTGGTGGCAATCAATTGTTGTCATTTTTATCTCGCAAATGATTGCATCCACAGCTATGCTGTACAACTCTAAAGCCGCCTCGACTTATCACATTGGTTACCCTTGCGTTGCTCGTTCTGTATATGGAATGTGAGTTTTCTCTTGCTCTCAAACAATTATTTTAACCGTACTCTATATTCATTTCCCGCCATATACTAATCCTCCTTTAGGTGGGGAAGCTATTATCCGGTTGGAGCACGTGCAGTCCTGGCCATCATTTGGTACGCTGTGCAGCGTAAGTTCTTGTGAACCTTTTTGTTTTTATAATTGAACTTGTGCAGAAGAACTTACTGGCCACAAAGTCTATACCGGTGCGAGCTACCTCTCCAACATGCTTCAGGCCATTTTCGGTCATCACTACACCGATATCCCTAACGGCATGCCGGAAAGCATGGGCTTCACGACTCAGCAAATGCTGGGTTTTTTCCTCTTTTGGTTGATCCATATTCCCTTTGTCTTCTTACGCCCATACCAGCTGCGCGGTTTCTTCTCCTTCAAGTCTGCCATTTCCTTTCCGGCTATGCTCGGTCTGTTCATTTACTGCATGGCAACCACCAAGGGTAAGCTTGGAAGCTTGTATGACGGTTCCGCTCCTTCCGGCGGCCAGTTTGGCTGGTTCTTCATGTGGTGTATCAATAGCGGTATGGGAAATACTGCAACTTTGATCACAAACCAACCTGACCTTGCTCGTTGGGCCAAGACCACCAAGTCGCCCACTTGGGCTCAGATGGTAAGAAGCCTTATTCCGAATTCGGATCAAAAATAAATCATAAAAGGTAAAAGAGGCCTGGTCTTGAAAATCAACTGACAATCTGATCCTCTAGATTGTCAACCCCGTATTCACCACCCTTTCTGCTACTCTCGGTATCTTAGCCACTTCGGCCGTTAACAACAAATGGGGTACCAGCATTTGGAACCAATGGGACCTGATGACTGCGATCATGGAGCGCAACTGGCGACCCGAAGTTCGCTTTGCCGTCTTTTTATGTGCTTGCTGCTGGATGATCTCTATTCTCGCAACTAACATCGCGGCAAACATGATTCCTTTTGGTGCCGATTCGTCCATGCTCTGGCCCAAGTACTTGACGATTACCAGGGGTCAAGCCATCGTGCACCTCTTGGGCTACGCAGTCTGCCCCTGGAAAATCATGTACTCCGCCTCGACCTTCGTGACTTTCCTTGCTGGCTATGGTATTTTCATGGGTCCAGTTGTTGCAATCATGATTTGCGAGTACTACCTTGTATCTCGTGGCAACGTCTTCATACCGTCTCTATATATCGGCAACAAGAACAACGAGAACTATTGGTACAAGGGAGGATGGAACGTTCAGGCCTTCATCGCCTACATTGTCGCTATTGCTCTCCCCTTCCCAGGTTCGTATACTGCATCTTGTATTGCAGACTCATCTGGCTAACTTTCACATTAGGATTCGTCGGCACCCTTGGTCCAAAAGTTTCAACTGCGGCCGAAAACTTGGGACACCTTGGCTGGTGTCTCTCTTTCGTCATCGCATTCGTTATTTATTACCTCTTGAACCTTGTGTGGCCACACGAAAATGTGAAGAACACGAAGGGCCTCCGCCGCGAGGAGCTGGCTGATATTGGTGTCGTAGAAGGAGTCGAGACTGGAACCCCTACTGAAGAGCTTTCTGTTTCCTTGTCTGAAAAGAAATAGAACGAATAAAGAGGATACCCGCGGGCAAAATATTAGGTGTTATTGGACCATGCTCAAAGCTTTCTGCTTGTTTTTGTTGGACGCGTTTTCATTGCCAGGAAAGTTCTTCAGCTTTATTCAATGCGACTCCTTACATTTTGGGATATAATGTCACTATCCCAAATGACATGTCATTCATCGACTTTAAAATTTTCTGAATTCATCAAGCATATTCATGAATGCTGTACTATTTTAGGCTTCTTTTTTGGTTCGTGGTCGCAGATGCGAGTTCTGATTCGAGTCAGATTGCAACTTGTAGATAAAGAATATTTGCCGCATAGTTGAGAATCATATGTCGCATCATTTTCCAACCTTAGTTCTCCATTCATCAACCAACCCCCGATAATCACTTGTTGAGTAACTGTCAAAAACCTCTGCGATAAGGTTGCGTTTGCGATGATACGACAACCCCAACTGGCGAAGGAGCATATCAATATAAGGCAGACAATCGAAAACGATATCTGGAAACTGGTTTCCATATCCGCCCGGACACCGCCATTTTCCAAATTGAGAGTCGAGATAAGTTTCCTGAACAATCTTCTCTGCCAAAGTCGGTTCGCCCTGAGCTCGATCATTCCAAGTTTCGGTTTCCAAGTCGAGGGTTCCGTCTAAATATGCAGTCAGCCACAGTGCCTGGACTTGGGCGATCATCGCAGTGCTGATAGATTGCATTGCTCCCATGAATGCAATATTTCGGTCGTCAGCGAATGCCGGAGGCACCATGAAACGATACAGTCGGTATGGGTGAAGCTCTACAGCTGGTTCGCTGCCATCCATCGGCTTATATTCAGGATTCGAATTCGGCTGATTTCTGAGTCGAGGGAATTGATCTAAGATTCTTTTATCTGCAACATGGGCCAGCTCTTCATCTTCGGAACTTGGGCGCTTGGGCAAACCAATCTCGCGCTCAATATCTGATGGCAGGAATTTCACTGGCGGTCGATGTTTCCAGCCAGTAGCACATATTAGCGCATCTGAGCTAAGAGTTGCACCTGACGATAGCTGAACAGACTTTTCTGCAAATCCGGACACGTCCTCAATGTGAACATTTATCTTGCCATTTCGGACAAGTTCGAAAAAGTCGGTATCATAGTTGAAGATGCTCAACGAAGAAGCGATCCAGAATGGACTGATCCAGGGTTTGAGCTTTTTCGTTTCTGAATGATTGTCATATTTGCCTCCCTCGTAGAAATTAGGACGTGTAATATCTTCGCTGGGAAACACAGCTCACCTGAAGGAGGTCATTATTCAATATGGTCCAGAATGAATCTACAAAGAATCGTCCAATTCTGGTACCATGCAAAAATTTTCGAATCCAAGAAAACCCATCAAAATCTCCCCATATACACGGACTGAACCAAGTCAAGAAGCGCGTATGCACGAGCTTCTCCAGATACATCTTGAAGGGAGTCACTTTCGGCCAGGACATCCACGCAGGGCCATGGCCAGACTTGCGAACAATCATGTCAACATGAATCCCTGCATTAGCACAAGTATAGGCTGCATCCCATCCAGACTTTGTTCCACCAATAACAGTAACGTTTCGGGCCGTTTGGTAAAGTTGGTCTGTATTGTGGGCCAGATCTTTCACATGATACACTGGACATGCGTAATTTTCCAGTCCATGAAAGTCTGGCATCCAAGCTTCGGAGGTCAGCCCCGTGGCAAAGACCACTTTGTCTGCATGTAATTGATGTTGAACACTGTCTTTGCCAGACTGCACGTTTAAGGTCCAACCTCCTGTAAGGGAACGCTCGATCACTCCGACCACAGCCCCGAGGCGGATTTTTGAATATATGCCAAATTCCTTGGAATACTGAAAGAGATATTCATGCACAGTAGCTCCAGGAATATGCTCACCGGGCTTGACGCCGAACCTTTCTAGGTCCATCGGAAAATCGCTATACTCGAGGTTTCCCTTGACATTGTTGGATTTCAAATGAGGGTACAAGCGGTCCTTCGCCCACACGCCACCAATACTGGTTCCCTTGTCGAGCACAATGAGCTTCGCATTAGGGTGGCATTCAAGGTACGTTTTTGCCATTGCTAGGCCATTCCATCCTACACACGAGAGAAAAGGCCAGTTAGCTCAGCTATCCTCACGCTACTCCCCTCTTGCTGTTCCGTTCAACGAGCGCAGCATATTGAGCTTACCGGCACCTATGATGGCCAGCTCCACATGGTCAGGGAAATCCATTTTGTTCGATGAGAAAAATCCCCGCTAAGTCATGAAGATCCTTCAAACTTGGGGGCTCCGGGACTTTTGAATGAGGAACTCCATCAACTGGGGAGGCACAAACTTTCGGCGGAACCAATCCAGATTCAGCTAAACCCAAACAAGAGCGGGAGATCCCGAGGGAGTTCCCGGCGCTAACCCGGTTAAAACCTGTCAGTTCTCCAATCATTTCGTTGCCATTCTGCCATATACCTTAAGTACGTAGTATAGTTCTGTCGCGATACAGGTCTTGCCTCCTTGTAAATACATCTTATTTCTAGAATATTAATATTAATAACCCTTTACAGTAGATTGTCAACGGATTTGCATAACTCTCTAATCCCTTCAAGCCTTGTTTAATGTTATGATCCAAACGCGTCGTTCCCATATCGAATTTCAATAGATAACTTCTGACGATGAAATCAAAGACTTTGGTGACTTAAGCTCATTTCCACATACGATTCCAGTGATGAAATGAAATTGTTCATTACTTTTGTGACTTACCGCGGTGGAGTTTTCCTTGGCCAGTACAGTCTTCGGCACCTCAACACTAGAAACAAAACCAGCGGACTTTTGTTCTATGCAACTCATGTCCAAATGCACGAATCTTTATTAGCTTTCCAGTTGGAGAATATTTGGGCGTTCAGAAAGATCAAAGCTTCTTCGAGTTCTTCGTGTGAATCGTCGAAAAACGATTTGTGGATAGATCGAGTGCGACGACCGGAAAACATTTTTGAAGAATTTGACTATTAAAATGCCAAAAGATTCCGACTTATAGCATCGCTAAACCACGACTGCAAGTCCCCGAGAATGTGCCAGAGTGCAGTCGCCAGCGCCGCATTTCAGCAAAAGTTGCTCCGTACACTTAAGAGATGGTCCCCCAAAGCTGCAACAACTATTATATAGGGGGAAATAAAAGAAGAGAAAGGAATCAAATTATTATATTTAGTTTTATATCGTTTTTAAATATTCAGATGATTGGGATAAACAGACAATAACAACAAGGAACCGACAGAATATCGTTGCCAAGTCCTTTGAAGCTAGAAAACGAGTAAGCCTGCGCGGGCTATATCTACATCAAAATGACCCGACAAAAAAAAGCCGATCTCCGAGAAGCTCAGTCTATGGAATGATATCTTTCCGACAATGTGAAGGTTTGAGTCTGTTGCTAGGACACGGGCAGTGGTATCAGCCTTAAGATTATGGCCTTTTAACCTGCTGTGGTACGTTGTCAACCTGAATGGGGCCTCTGATAAGGCGACGTTCTCGACCAAGCTGATGACGATAGCTGAGGATACGTGATTGAACTAAAGTATGAAACAGATCTTTTGCAGGATAAGGTAGAAAAAGCGCAACGCTTAATTTCTCAGTTAGCAGGTGGGCTTCCTTTGGTGAGACCCACTCTAGATTTAGTTGATGGACCGATATACCGGCACTCGGCTTGCCGTGAGCAACCACCTCGACAACGAGAGAGAATAGAACTAGAGCGAGTGGATACGGGATTGATGATGGCAAAGTGTACCTGCCAAGGCAAGTTCGGCACTCAATTACGAGGTATGGGCCAGGCTTAGGGCAGCAGGTGGGAAGAAGGACCCGCGATTATTCGCTTACACTTTCCCGTCGAGGTTAATATTTACGTTGCCCCAAATGCAAAATCATGTCCAGTCGGCTACATCAAGAAGACACTAGAGGACGAATGGGTGAGTTGATTTGGGCGGCGACCGAAGTGCATCGCGACGTCACATCGATGTTCCAGGTGCGAGCTATAAGGAATCACTGCGAGCCGTTGATAACCGGCAGTGAGCCCGTCAAATTCACGATTGCTTAGGATTGATTCAACTCTCAGATCATCGTAGACTCAACCGAGCTGACAACATTTTCGGGTATTAAGGTAGGTATCTTGCTCATTCATCTTTTTACGACGGCTTAAGGAAAATTCAGCGACAGCCAGTCGCTGACCACCAGGACCAAAATTTGGGAATTATTTTGACGGATTTGCTACACTTGAGAAGTGTCACGAATTGAGGGTTCGCGAGGTCGTCATAGCTCCACTGCACAGAATCATCTCGGAGGAAAGCAACTTACAGTGGACCGAAATTGTATTCTTTGGAGCGGAGCGTTAAGCTTCAGCTAGAGGCGCAGTGATAGTTATCTATCTGTTTATGTCGCAAGTGGGCCGAGAGAGAGACTCTTAACAATTTTACGGTCCAATAGTCTCAGCTTGAACCGCTTAGCACCAACTTAACACAAATTATGAAGGCCAAGTGTGGCCATGCGAGGATGGGAAATGAAGGAAGCAGGCACCCGCATCTCCCAAATCTACCCATTCTAGGTGCTTGAAGTTGGTGTTCAGCATCGATGATTATCTCGGCATCACATGCGAACATGATAAAATATTATTGCGGAAAAACCTAGGTATCGAGCAAGGTGTGCCGCGGCTCAGGAGCTGTTCAAGTCGAACCCCGAGGACCGAGCCGCCCAAGAAAAAGAAGAATGAGCGGGTCCCTGGCTAAGAGGCCCGACGAGGCGCAACGCCACCAGTTTTCTTGATCCGTGGCCCACCTCTCGCTGGCTCGCCCAATCGATACAAATGTCCGAACTGAACAGACGGCTGTTGTCGGCGGACAGGCAAGTTTCACTTGACGTGCTGGGAAAAGGCTTTGATGCTTTTTCGATCCTTCGCTCACGTTGCTTTTGTTTCATCTCTTCTGGATCCCGGGCGTGTCGGCCATTTTACCATGGATACCTTCTGAGCAACAATTGCTCCCATTTAATTATGTGGGATAATTGCAATCCTCATCCACGAGAAGGCACCTTCTCGCAATTTGGTACATAACAGCTTATAAGGTGCACCGTGGCCAACAACCCCTACATGCACTTCTCCAAAGATGCTTTGGGAGATGTCGCACAGCCAATTTGGTCATGGCTGCCCATCTGGCGAACAGCTTAACTATTGTCCACACAAGCTTAGGTGGGTAGATAGGTAAGAGGCCGGTCGCACAACCCCCGGGTAGCGCGGAAGAAGACACGAAGAAACCAAATGATGCCCACGCCACCACCAGTGACCACCTGACGGCGGCAGGAACACAACCACAGCTCATTGTTGAGAAGCAGCCACAGAGCCCGATCAATGAGCTTCAGTGGCACTTTCCACTTAACTTCCATGCAGCCTTCCATGCAGCCATGCTCATGCGCCGCCCCTTGGGGCTCATTGTTTCTTCCATTGCCCACTTAACGTTTGGGAGTTTGTAATAGACCCATTGGAGGATTGAAGAGGCTGACGGGCTCAATTATGGGAATAATAATTGCTATTTCTACACCAATGCAAGCCCTTCACACCCCCTCTTTTATTGCAGAGCACGAAAGAATTCCTTTTCATTTTCAACGGACCAGACTCGATCATGTTGTCGCTGTCGGGATCACTCCGTCTGGAAAGGGCGGAGTACTCAGTAATGAATTCGCCGTGACAAATTGCCTTTCAAGGCAAAAAAGTTCTTGTCGATCAGTATTACTTTATTGCTGATGGCTCGAAAACATCCCGCTATGAAAAGGGCAGTTGCCTTCGATCCGGCGACTACCCCACTTCAATCTTATTCAAGCTCCTTTGGTCCCTCGGCTCTTTGGCGGAATAGCCTTTCCGTCGGACATCCCCGAAAGGTAATTTGATATCTCTGATTATGAAATATTGCAATGTCTCTCCCGGTACGAGGGGGGAAATAATCCCGCGCGACGGCGACTCTTCGTGACAATTGCGATTACAGTTTACGGAGTAGTTGGCGCCATATGTCTCGCCGTCTGATGCCCCTGGTGCCTTTCGCCCTCGACCACGGTATGGGTCAATGGCAAGCATGCGCCGGTAAAATTATCTTCCACCTTTCATTTCTTCGCACCATTGACCATGCGATGCACCATGCCACTCACCGGTCAGCAGATGGTCATTATACTGCGCCCCCGGTCTAGTTGAGACCGGCGCAAATTCCAGAACCAACAATCTAGCGTCTAAATCAGAACCCAGAAATATGTTCCTAGGAGGGAACGAAAATGTCCAGAGAGGGGTTGAATCGGGGCATGTCAGTGCTCAACCAAGGAAACGTAGAAAGCACTCGGAGGTACAGGCGGGGATGGCTTGATTGCATGCATTATCATTGTCCCTATCATCATCGCCCCTACGAAATGCCAAATCATCTACGCAGTATGATTGGGACTCGCCGACGGGTTGGCGCTCATGCAGGACCACCAAAGTTTACGTGCGTCTAAATAATACCCTTGAGCTGTCATCATTTGCTATAATCTATAACAGTATAAGTTACTATTTGCAGCGGAGTTCGCCTTTCCAATCGCATGGCAACGGCCTAGACGTATCACGAAGGAGATTTCAAAGTTGGATTGTCTCTTAGTCTACCAGGATCGAAGCTAATAACATGTTTTCTATGCTTAGACTCGTGGAGGGGAACGAGCTTCCATCCGTCAGCCCTCCAGACTATTAAGTAAATGCTTGGTGTCGTGCCCCCGTCGGACTATCACGCACACTTTTTCGGCTACCGTTCGCCCATTCATGGTGTATCATTGGTGGAGAGCCAAGAGAGAGCCGAGGGATCTCCAACGACCCGGCAGGTCCCTCTTTCTCCCCCACAACTGGCCCCTTCTGATCAAAGCGACGTTGGCAGTCGACGGGCCATCTGGGGCTTCAAGGAGGCATTGCTTGTCTCACAGGTTGGGTGGTTTGCATGGCCACCCCTTCTGAAGATTCGTTCCTTTGATTTGAAGGATCGACCTGCTCCCTTCACCCATCCATTCATTACAGAACTAATCTCGTCAATGGCGCCGCCCATGGCCTTTTTGCGCCATAACAGCTAGGCTTTCCATCCCACACTAACTGAGCGCACCAGAAGGACGGCGAACCCGTCAAATTAGACCAGCAGCCGCACCGACACCAGCACCAGCACCAGCACTAGAGCTGTGACATGGACATGGAGGCGAACCAGGGAACAGCGGCGGACGAAATTCGACAATGTAACCTTTCGCATCGCCAACCAATCCGCCAGACCTTCTCGGAGATCAATATTGGTTACCTCCCGTCATTCCCTCCTATTCGTACCTGGTCGCCTGTCCGCTAGACAGCGGGCCCCAGGCGTATCTTTCCTGGATGGCTTGACAAGTCGATGTTAGGACGTTCGATTTGTCCGCCCACTCTGGTCCAAAAAGAATTCCCTAACCCTTTTGACCGACTTTCATGTTCCCCCACCCATCCAAAACCACCCTTCGTTCATCGACCTATCGGTTTTTCATGCTTTCGGGACTCTGATGATTCGTTCTGTCTTGCGCGCCATCGTTCTACCCAATGATGCTTGCGCTTTGCCCGTAGACTGACGTTCCGCTCTCCGCGCTCACCGGACTACTCGGCAGAGCGTAGAGTCGCAGAAGGGCCAAAATGATTCCAGGTCATGGATTGGTAACGAGAGACAAAGACAAGCTATCTTGAACTAATGCGACGTACTCTCCTCCCCCCGTTCCAACCAGACAACCCTGGTTCAAGCATTTGCAACCGCCGTCATGGCGTGGGTGGTCCTGCATCCTTGGAGCTTCTTATTCGATGCATGCCGCGTCGTCCATGCGTCTGCTCGTGCCCCCATGCCATCTTTGTGCGGGACTCACCCTTGACACGCTTCGTCGTCTGGCAATCGATGAACTTTGGGCCTGGGGAAGAGCAGCTCCTGGTCATTTCCCTTGCAGGTCATCGTGAAATCTTATCTACCCTTCGCTGGCTCGCGCGCGCACACACGAGAGAGAAAGAGGGGCCCAAGTCAAGTCGAATTCAACCTCGACCGTCGAATATCTGGTCATATTCATTCCCACCCCCACCGGGCTCAATCGTGCTGTGCAACTATCAAGTCTGGTCTGTTACAGTTGGTTTCCATATTACTACGAGTTCCTTCGCTACTTGTTCGGCTTGAATCTGGAACTTTCAATCCACTCTGCGTTGTTTTATTGTTGCTATTCCTCCCCCAGCACATAGTACAGCATTGTGATGTACGACTGACATCCTCGACACGGACAAGCTTCCCTTTGGTCCAATTTGATACATTCTTTCTTCTGGCCTTTCTGCTTCTATCTATTCACTTTCCATCATGACCATGTCATCGCCTTCTATGGCACAATTGCCTAGTCCTCTTGCAAAGTCCCCTGCGCGCAGCGTGGCTCCTCGCAAGCGGCGACGAAGAGCTCCTCCAAGTGGTGCCGCCGACGATTGCTTCACCTGCATCAAGCAGCGACGGCAATGTGATCGACGACGACCATACTGCACTCAATGCCTGGGTCATGGCGATGGCAACTGCAGTGGTTACAAGACTCAATTGACTTGGGGCGTCGGAGTGGCCAGTCGAGGCAAACTACGAGGCATGTCTCTCCCAATTGCAAGAAAAGGCCCGACGTCGACTAGCGCACCCAAAGAGAAATCATCTGCTGTTGGGTCCGTAAATAGCACATCGAGACCAAAACCCATTCGACCAACTTCGGCACCTTACGAAGAGCCCTCTCCCAGGGATCACTCTGCTTCCACGAATTCGAGATATGAAGAATCAAATGCTCTACGAGCCTACGATTTCATTCCCGTGCACCCTACGTCCTCTCCTACCGCCTCGATTTCCGCTATTCCTCATGGGACCGTTACATGGCATGAGACAATCCCAGAGCAGCAGCATCAGCATCAGCCAGCTAGGAGTATGATGAGCTCCTATGGCGAGTCCGCGCACGGCCCAGACTGGGCACCCCAGCATCCTTATGCTCATCCTGCCCATCCTTTGCACCGGCTGCAAACCTCCTTAGGGGGATCTTATGATGACGTTCAGTCATGCACTTCTGCCACCTCCTTGAGCGGCTTCAGCGATAGCGAGTATCCCTCTCCTGTGGATTATCCGGACACGCCAGAGGACATCTCCTTGATGAATGCGCCGCTCCCTCCATCTTACGCAGAGTTTTACGCACCACAGGCTCTTGGAATGAGCGCGAGCGAGCGGTCCTTTTATCCTGGTCGAGCGCCAACATCTTCATGTTCAGTGCCTTACGACGGTATGGCGTCAAGTATCAGCTCTGATCGCAGTATCTACGACTATACAGAGCCTGGCCGCTTTGCCCCACACCCAATCGGGTCATCGTATAGCACGGACGGCATTCTCGTTGAAGAAGAATTAAGAGGCAACCCTCGTGAGGCTCGTGATTCGAGGAATAGTACTGGCTATGGGTGCGGCCCCTCTACCAATCGTGATGGCTCAAGTCACGTTTTGACTGACGATGGCGTTTCTGTCTCGACAGCCTCGGTCTTACCTTCGTCTCCAGCAGGATCCTCGACGGAAGTCCCATCGCACCCTTTCCTGGAAGCTTCTAGTGCTGCTCAGCGTATTCAGTCACTGATAGGCTTTTACGACCGGGCCATCTGTCCTCGATTGGTGGCATTTGATGGCCCGGCAAATCCCTACAGAGTGCACATCTTGCGGTTGGCGATGGAAAGCGAGACCTTACGATATGCCATTGCCGCGCTCTCCGCCAACAACCTGCGTATGAGAATGAGCAAAGACCGTGCCAAGATCCGCCAGCATCATCTTGCTTCGAGCGGCGGCAGCAATCGTCGAGGCAGAAGCGTTTCTGTAGAGCCGACTCAAGAGCCTTCCCTTCGGTCTGCCGCAGATAGCCTACTGCAGGAGGAGTCCCATTTTAAGGCGACTTCAGTCCAGCTACTCAATGGGCAGCTCAAAGATTCGGAACTGGCCAAGAGCGACTCCATTTTAGCAACCCTTGTCATCCTCTGCCTCTTCCACACATGCGATACTGGCGTTTCCCAATTGCGAACCCAGTTTGCTGGGGTCAGAAAGCTTCTTGAGCTTTGCGATAGTAGATCGCAGTCCGACTTTCGTAGCTGGGTGGAATTCTTCTTCACGTGGTTCGACGTTATGACTGCTGCTGTCAATGACAGAGAACCTCAACTGCGTCAGGGATATCTCGACATGTTGAGTGCTCTTGATGAACAACCGGGCGGCCTTGCGCAAATGATTGGCTGCGACGGCCGGCTGTTTCGAATAATCTGCCGGCTGGGTCGCTTGAACCTTTTAAGCCAGAGAAGACCTGTGGCAGGACCCAGTGAGAATATGTCGGATAGCTCGCAAAGCCTCTACCGTGGACACACTCCCCAGTCGCCAGCTGCCAGTCGACAACTACCCGCTGGACGGGATTACTACAGTTTAAATTACGACAGCCTAGACGGCAGTGGCTGGACCATGATGTCGCGAAGTTTCCACGAAGGTTTCGATGACAGCAGCTCTGGCACCGATGACCGTCACGTTTTCTGGCAAGAATGGCAGGACGTTCGGGATGGACTCAAAGAATGGGAATTGGATCCGACCATGCCCGCGCAGATGTGCTCCGCAACGCCAGACGTTTCTCCCCGGCAACGAGATCTGTTGAATATTTCTGAATCTTTCCGGTATGCTGCACTTCTGTACACCGAGCGCCTTGCTCATCCGGCGTCACCATCATCGCACCCCAACTTCCAAAATCTCGTTGCCCAAGCACTTTACCACATCACCAGCATTGCAAGCACTTCAACGGTCCACAAGTTCCTCCTCTGGCCTCTTTTCATCACTGGAGGGGAATGTATCGATGAGGTTCATCGCTCCATTGTGCGCCAGCGATGTCTTGATATTCAGAGCGAATCGGGCTTCTCGAATAACATATCCGGTTTGGAAGTCCTCGAGAAGGTATGGCGCGATGATGTGGGCGATGATGCGCTGCTTGGCACCCGTGGCCGAAATGATGCTACTGCTGGGGTTTCGTCATATCCTGCAGCTGCACCGACGTCGCATGTTCGGCATGCAGCGGTTGGAGGGCAGGCATTCAAGTGGCGACGAGCAATGGATCGGTTGGATGGGGAATATATCGTGATATAAAGCGAATTCTCTCTTATATGCTCATATATTCGGCGAGCCTTGTCCGAACATCGAAATATAGCAAACGTTCCCCTTCTCCTCTCTTCTTCAACATACAGTTGGTGAAGAGCTCTTGCATTGATTATGAGATTTTGGGCCTTCGCGTATTTGTCGCGCTTCAGACATCTCACAAAACGGATCTGGATTTTCTCATTGGTCGATATTTTTGGGTAACGGGATATACCCTATTCAGCCCTTCTTCGGACAAGACTGGCGGCGTTGAGGTTTTCTGATGAAAATTCGAGTACCCTATCGGCAGGGTGTCCTGTGGCTATCTTATAGATAGCGTGAATGTTTTGGCTGTGGACCAGGGAGTAGATACTGTGACCGATAAGCGCTTAATGGCTGGGCCATTTTCTGGTGTAGAATAAAAAGAGACGACGATAACGCAAATTCCCCTCTCGAAAAATAATCAATTTTATCCCTCTCTGAATTTTAAATTCAATTCATCTCGAATCGATTTCGTACGAATTTAATATTTTTTTTTTCCTTTTGAAGTAATTGAAATGTCCCGTCATTGCTTTTCTTGACCATCATCGATTTCTCGTAGGCGATTGGGGACCGAGGGGTACTGCGTCTGTGTGTTGCGGTGGGCGTTTCATGTGGGGGAGTCGCCATCCATGTACCTGATTGCGCGAGAGCTGATTAAAGGTGGTAGTTCAGCAGGTCTCCAAATATATAAGTAAACTTGTGTACATCCAGAATCATTTGATTTCGAGCAGCAAAGCTTTTTTAAGTTATTTTACGTCTCGGCATATATGCATCCATGCCGAAGTGTGCACATATAGCTCTTCTGATTTGTGGCCAAGGGCCGATATACTTGAGGTTGTGACCCGATGCCGGAGTTGCTTCCGCTTCCGTTCCAGCTTACAACCAGTGATGTGACCTGCCTTGTTTGGCAGCGCAGTGTCTTCCCCCTGCATTTACGTCAAAGACGGCTGGTGGTCTTGTCTGAAGACAAACGAAGGGTACTTAACAAAAGGCATCTCTGACCCATGTTCTTGAACATTGAGCTCGAGGCATGGTTCGTCGTGCAAGTCGGACTCTCTTATCGCTGTCACACCTCAGACTGAGAATATATCTGAGTAGCCATGTACGCCAGATATGAGGACCTTATACTTTTGCGACAAAAAAAACTGATTATTAATGTAACTAACGATGGATTGAGGAAGCTTTCTTGATCTAGTGGATTCGAGCAGCATGGGATTCGAATGACTGATTTGTTTAGAATATAATAAACTCGAGGGGGGTCACGACTCGACGAAAAGTGGTTATTCATTGACTAAGGTGGGTATCAATTGATTATTTTTTCATTGTCTTTTTAATTTACCTCGCCTTGTTTTACGATGATATTTTTGCTTTACCTCGGTCTTGACTGAAACACTCAGGTTACCACCGCTTGACTGTATTTGATTCGACTTTTCCTTTATGTTTCCTTGACATTTATATTTATGCTCTCTTTTTTGTATCAAGACTATTTGTCTGTCACCACGCAAATGAGCCGTAACAATCACTTTCCGATAGCTTACAAGTGTCTCTTGAGAGTGTCAGTCATCAAATATGCTGTTTGACCTCAGTCACTAATTTGCATTTGGCTTTTCTTCATATTCCGTCATAAAACTCATTCAATTGGCTAACAACACTGCAGGCTATTTAACCATTTGCTTGAATGAGTGTGCTGAGTTCCATTCAAGACTTCTCGCTCTGCAAACTAAAACCTCTCCGTCCCTCAATCAAGCAACCCATCAATTTCAGTTTCAATTTCAACCTCAGTTCCTTCCAAACCGTTTAGTCCTACTTCGAAATTTATGGTCCACAACCGGTACAATGCCCGCTGCAATGTCATCGTGCGACCTATCGAAGTGCACCGTCTTAGAGATTGACGTTGGTGCAGGCAACGTTGACCAAGCCGTTACTGTCGCCAGTGCAGCAGGCAGCCTGGTTGCTACCGCAAGCCTGGCTAAGGGGAATATTGATTCCAACTGGAGAATGTCAGAACATTCCACATCTTGTTGGCACTAGGTGCCGTATTATAAATGAGAGAACATACCAACTGGGATATTGAGAGCAGTGCAAGAGCCGCCCAAAACACCATCGAGGATACCGCCAATGAGGCCACCGCTACTCTCGCTGTCGGTGTTGCAGCAGGAGAGGACCTGGCCATTGCCACAGCTGGCATCACCGACAGTGGGTCCGCTTCCACCGTTGGGAGATGGAACGGCCGCGGCGAGAGTGAAGAGGGCCGGGAGGGCAAGAGCGAGAGTCTTGAACTGCATGTTGGCGATGATTGTTTAAATTTGAAGCGAAGTGCTTTGAGTGGGCTTTGGCTTGGCTGTGGATGTTCGGCTGCTGGATCTCTGGATGACCTGTCGAGCTCTTCTCAAGTCGGGGAAATGACCTCGAATTTATAGACGAGGCAGGTCGTCCTCTTTCCCGGCTTCCCTCACCGATGCTCTGCCACGACTTCGTCCTCTGTCGTCATTCAGACGTCTATTCCAGGATTCCGATGGAGAAGAAGCTTACTCCTCTCTTCCGTCTCCTCGCAGCGTGCATGTTGTTGTTTCTTTTCTCCCTGGTTTGCTCGTATCCGCCTCGATTTCAAAATGCACGAACTTGAGCACAAGGTGGAGAAGGTGGAGACCCAACCACATGCACGGATATGTTTGGGTCATGGCGATCTCAATCGATATTCGTGCTGCTGCAGTCCATTGCTCGACTATAGTTCTGAACAAGGCCACTATCACCAAGCTTTACGCCGGAGAGAATTGATCCAAGTGGTAAAATCCATGATGGAAGCCCGCTTCAACTTCAGATTCTCTTACGTTATCCTTTGCATTGTTTGGTCGAGCGCAGACGGTTGATCCTTGTATGGCACAGACATGCAGTTGGATATGGCAAGACTCGTGAGGTGCTCAGCCTTTAGGTTTCCGCAATTTTCGTCCCCTTCCCCTTGGTTTCATGGAAATTTCCTTCTTTTCCACCCGAGATCACAAAGGTGACACTTCTGCCCCATTGGACGACTGCCCCCTCTCCACATCATTTTCTTCGCCGGCAGCACGACTAACATTCCCGTCAGTTGCTGCGGCAGCTACTACAACTACCCGTCACCACTCTACGGGAAAGGTGGAAGGGCGGCTTCCCTAAGTTTTGTGGACCGTATAATAGTACGATAACAGTACCCACGCCAATGGTAAATCATTTACAACGGGTCGACGCTACTACCTGACTAGCCTGGTCCCGAAATTTTGGAACACTCCGTCATTGTGGCTCTTACACACGCGCAAAGACTTCATTCGTCGACGGAATCTACTTCCTTTCCTAATCTAGGGCCAGGAAACTACTCAAAACTGATGCTCATATCCAATCTGGACCTTGTACGCAGCACACTGGCTGGAGCAGAGCGCTTGCAGGAAAGAGCCCACCACTAACACCCATCGGTGAGAGTACCACCAGCTATGTGGATCACAAGAAAGTGGCGCTCTGGTGAAGGCTTCTCAAGTGGTGATATGCTGGACACAGCTCGTATCTGCGTCCGTGGCTTGATGATGGCAAATCCACAACCTCACCCAATCTTAAAACGCACCCTGGAAAATTACTCATGGTGCTTTCAACGTGCTGAGAGGGAAAAAGTGGCCTGTTGGCTTGCAGGCCAGGATGGGATGGGGCTTGAAATTTTCGTGCTTTCCCCACAAACCGGGGCGGCCCGCTTCTCCGGCGCCCCGTTTAGAGGAGCTGCGATCCCCTTTCAGTGCATCATCTCAATATATGATTCTCCACCTCAGGCACAATTTGCTCGGGCCCTGGGAGCTCGCTCGAGCTTCCTGACTCTGCTATGGTGGCTTTTTACAACGCAAGCCATTCTACCACTATGACGAAAGAGGATGCATTACCTGGATGGTATTGATACATACGGCGCGTCCAAGGAGTTTGAGACTGTAATCCACCCGAGGGGTACTTAACTTTTCTTGCAGAAGTTGTTTTTTTCAAATGCCCTCGAAATTAAGCAATTTGTCCTCGGGTTCTTCTTCCTGAATCAATTTTTCCGATGCTTCGGGGATTAATCGGGCTTCCTAGACGTCGCTACGTGGATAGGCGGACCTGGGTGCCATTTGGGCTAAACTGTTCCAAACTCGGCTATAGAGGTCTTACCGCTCGCCACAACTAGCCTTCTCGGCGAATGATTGAGCTTCGACCTTGTTTTGGTGCTTCCGAGGCTGGCTTGGATGATAGCCACGACACCGTTCCTGTTTGAAGTCCATATGCAAATTGCAAATCCCGAATGTTATGGGGCCGGGACCCAAATTTTCTCGCTGAATAGTGCGCGTACCTGCACGCCCCACAGAATATCCCTGTTGATCGGGTTTCGTTGCTGGAATTCTGGACGGCGGGGTATACCGGCCCGCGCGAGAATTACGAGCATATTCCCTTGGGCCGATGATCGGAAGATAGGCAGATGATCCCTCAACAACAACGAAGGGGAAAAAAATAAGTCAGTGTTGCCGATCATCATTAACCTATCGAAGATCACATTGAAGAAAGATGAGGCACACGATAAGTTTTCAAATCCAGAATCGTCGTCTGAATTTTTACGGGACTTTTGCAGAGCATCCCCCTGCACAGGTCACGAGACCTTTTCTGTTTGCACCGTTGTTCAATGACCACACGCCTTGGAAACGAGGCCCCTGTCTTCTGCAAAGTTCGCTATAATGGCCTGATGTCTGTGCAATGACGGCCGGCCCGGGACCTGATCTCTTGCCAGATCTGATCATCTTTAGCACTGTTCCGTTCTGAATACGGAGATAGTCGAGATGAATCTCCTCAATTTGGTGACGGTCCCAATACGTCACTGAGAATAGCGGGTCATTCTCCGAAAACTGCCAATCTGGACGGTGAAAGTGATGTTCGAAAAATTCTGCTCAACGCCCTCCGGCCTTTGTCCTCTCCTCTCCTTTGTTAATCAAGCTGTTACGCTTTGTTCGCCCCATAGGCGTGATGCAAAAAGCAACTACTTTTGCTCGGCATTCCCTTATTTGTCTATTAAAAACGAGTTCAGGTTTTTGAGGCGCGCTAAATCTCGAGACTGATACCCAAAAGGCCTTCGTCCGAGTGGCAATGCGCAAAGACATATGCGTAACGCTGCCCGCAATTTTGCGGTGAAGTGTGGCTGGCTAAGAGCAATCTTGTGGGCAGCGTGATGTGGCATTTACTGGTTGCAGCTATCAAGAAAAAGCTGCACAATGATGCTTTGGCGCAACAGAAGGTTGTCTTTTCTGGCGTCAAGCCCGCGTTTCGAGGCTTGGAACTTGACGCGCCTCCTTGGTTGATTCATCGCATGCGTCTGCAAACCCCTTCTCCGCTCTCACATGCACGTATCATCAACATCAAAGCAACGTCTTCCTGTTCTCAGATTGTTTACTGCGCTGCACCCAAAGCAGCATTACCCTTGGGCACGGCTGTCTCCACTTGATGACTATGTGGCAGTTTCCCTCTCACGAGCAACATGCGGAGGAGCGCCTCGAAGGATGAAGAGGCTATGTGCCAAGATGGCAGGGCCCCGCACTCCATGCTTCACGACAGACAAGCAACAGGATACGGTTGCGAAGCGCCTTCTTTCATCACCTGTCGAACACTTATGAGAGAGAGGGTCAATGGGAGATGATTCGTCTTTCTCCGCGGAGATCTCAGTATAGCATTCGTTATGGTAATTGCTAACTTACTTTTTCTAGAATAACAGATTCACCTACGCAACGACTGCGAGTCCATCTCGCATTTCTTCTAGAGGAACATAAAATTATGAAACCCAAGCATGACGTGGCATAAATTATACGACGGTGGGCTTGTACGGAGAAACTGTGCATTTATCCTTCATTCCTATAGCCGAGTCAATTATGTCCCCGGCCATAATGAATATCTCAAGGGAAGTGTCGGGTACGAGGAAGTAGTGAAGGTATTGGATGAAAGCAATGATTCATATCGTGTCATGCATTACAATTCACTGAAGATTATGGCTTCACGTCACTGAGTACGACTGATGGGCACATATATATTGGGCCTCTTTCTCTCCTTCATACTACTTTTCCCTTTCCCCTCGCCGTGAAAATATCATCCTCCCAAAATCCCATACTCATCTCGCAACTTTGCCTTGATTGTGCAACTCTCTGACTGGACTACTTTGCTGGAATTAATCATACATTTACGCTGGCTGTCTTTCTTTATTGTTGAATACACGGGACGCTTGGTTCTCGGCCGCTGCCTTTGCAAATATGTCCTTATCATTTGATCTTGTCCATTGACATGAGCATTCTCTTCAATGTCCTCCTGGCCTTGCGGCTATGGAGAGTCGCAGCCGTGAGCTTGTACAGCCAAGATTCAAGGAGACCTGCAAAAACCCATATTTACTCCTTTCCCTCGTTCTTTGACGACATTGATACACGGAAATTCGCACAAAAATGCCTAAACAAATTATTCGCAACGTATATTAAACAACTTACGTTTCGTTATTGAACCTTCGTCCCGTGGCAGACCTTATGTCTGGCCAACTCTAGCGGAAACTGGGATGACTTTGAACAGTTAGACTGTTCATTACTCAGATGAGGTCATAATCGCCGAAAGCTACAAGAGCTTAAGTCGCCCCTTTCTTCTCGGTTCTATCAGGTTTCTCTCAAGTTCTCAATATTCAAGCATCAGCCAAGCAGAACAAAATTCGAGGTCCAGCTCAATTCAACAAGAACCGTGATTTTTTTCTCATAATTACCTAAGTCCCGATCATAGTATATGATGGATCACCTTGAAACGTACAGCTCGTTTTGTCATTTTGCCATGGTGTGGATTTAGTGCAGGCTCTAAGTTACAGCTATAGCCGCCAGGCCGCGTTCAGGCGCTTGGCGGCTCTCAGGCCCTCAACCTAACATCGGCTTTTTTTTGGTGGATCGATGAACTGGGGTACGGTGTACCACTCACCGCTACGAATATATGATTCTATGATCATCCGTTGATGAGGGGAGACAGACGCAGGAAATGATTTATCCTGAAGAAATTAGTGCTGGATCTGCGGATCCAATGGAATGCCAGTCTCTGTGGTGACCATTACGTGTGGCTTTTTTTTTTTTTAACTAGCTCCCTGGTTGGGCGATTGATGCGAGTCTGTGACGAATGGCAGAACACTGCATCGAAGATGTTCGAAGTTGATGGGGATTGATGATTGACTTGAAAGGGGCAATGAATGGAACATGCATTCCCAAAATTCCCAACCCAACAACGGCGTTACAGAGATCTGATTGTTCAACAACATGGATTGCTTTTGAATCTTCATCTGAAGGTTAAATTGAAATGGACTTCAGTCATTTAACAACATCGTATACCCCGCGAGAAATGGGTTAGAGAGAATACAACCGGCAATAGATCACTGGTATTTGGTGGAAGATTTAGCGTCTCGACTTCAACGACAGTCGGGAGTCGGTCTATTACGAGACCAAACGTGAAACTTCATAACACCACGATCGTGACACTACAAAGCACCTCCTTTTGCCATCAAGTCCAGGAGCAATCTGTCGAGAAGCTGCGACCCTGGCGCATAGGCATCTGTCGGATTCAGGAGGAAGATCCGATCTCGTTTTCGATTCCGGGCCAAACGACGAAGCCGCCTCGATGACTGGTTCTGTGAAGTCGAGCAAGAAGACAATCGATAGTAAATACTGCATCTCAAGATGGGAGTGGATTCATCGAAAGAGCTTCAATGGCATCAGACTCCACAGCGATCCGGTGGATGATCTCAATCCATCTAAAGAAGGTCTATATCATGTTTCCACGTTTCTACCGAACACTCAGACAGCAACCATTGAACGATTGATTCTTCCTGAACAAACCTTTCTATTATATAAGCGCGGGACATGAAAATGTGGATTGGATTGGGAATTAGAGCATTGGATCCAATTGTACTTACAGTCATCGTACAACACGTGGGGGATGTTTTCTTCTTATGGTTGCTCCTGCTGGTCGCTCCTGCCTTTGTGCAAAACGGCGGGAATCAAAGCGACGCACAGAACCGCGTGTGTGTCAGTGAAGAAATTCCCGTCAAGAACTCTTTCCATTCTAGGGCAGAAAGAAAGACTTGCCACCGCTGCCTGCTCATCTTCGACTATCTTATAGCCACAACCTCAAAAAAGGAAGGGGCCCTTACGCGTCTGTTTATAATGCTCCTTTTGATCCTCTGTTGCTTCTTAGAACAACAACATCGAGCAGACTCGATACGAGTCTGCGTTGGGTGATCGAAAATCTTAATTCTTTTCTTTGATTCCTTGGAGAAAGTGGCCGCAAGGATATGAAGCTGTCTCATTTCTTTGTCCCCGCTGATTTCACAAAATTTTTCTTTCTCTATACCTGAGACGTCAAGGCTTGGACATGTGCCCCGTCGACCAAGTTCTCTTTTCGTTGTTGGATTTCGACACCGTTTCGTCCAGCTATGGACGTGACAAAGTTCTCAGACACATAGACCAAGTTCTACGAATATATTCGGAAAACACAACCGAGATTAGACCCCTTTCGAACTTCCTCTCACTCATCATGTATGGTTGTTCGTCGTTGGTTTCCCTCAATACATTTGAGCGATCGGATCTCTAGCTGCGCAAGTGTCCAGGGAATTTCCAGAAACCCGTTTTCTTGATGCAGCGCATCTCGTGCCAGCGTTGCCAGCAATACAGGAGTTTCGACCCAGATGTCGCGACCTAGTTTATTTACCATGCAAGCACTTCCATGGATCAACCGAATTCTTCTGCCAAGCCTACTGCTGCAAGATATTACAAGGAAGCTTTTACGAAGAGCAGACATTCACAACACAAATGGGAGGAGGATGCTCTCCAGCGAATGATTCCTCTGAACAACTCTTTGCCCGCCGGCTTGAACCCATAGTATCTACCGCAGCTTATCTTGTGATTTCAAGGTTCGCGACTGAGATTGCTGCTCAGCTTGTTGATAATTCGACCTATTTACTGGGAGCCCATCCGTTTTCAACGGGTTTCTCTGGCTCGAGGCTAACCTGTTACAAGAATATTATAAACGGACGAAACAGGAATGGAGGAAGCGAATGGCCTTGCGCTGAATTTGATGGAAGATATACTGGCTTAAATTTTGCCTTTTACTCTATGTACGAAGGTCGGAAAAGGCTCGAAACCCTCTGTGGACAGCTTGAAGAGGCGAAAGCCGTTGCTGCTCGGTCTACATCATTCAGCATTCCGCGTTCGATAAGTGGCCCCTGGAGAAGATCAATGCATCTCTAGCCATTGGGGCAATAGTGAGAAGGCAGTCTCAGATTATCAAGAAAAGGGAAGCGAAAAGTCTTCGAGAGTTCCTTGGTATATATACTGCTATCTCTTAAGCTGTTTCGTTTCCGGCCATCAGAAAGATCGGTTGGGCGAGCTGCAAGCTTCAACTGCGAGCAGTCCGACGAGCAATTGGATGAAGTCGCCAGAGGCCTCTCAGAAACAAGCTATCTCGACCCAAGGCCCATATGCTAGAGCATAACTAGACCTGACGCTGGCCAATAGCTCTGTGGCATATGTTGGCAACAAGATCAAACTCTCAAATCGACAAATTTGCCATCACCTCCGTATTTCAACTCCCGCGAGGGGGTGGCACTCGTGTTTTGATTGCCTCTATATCTTCAAAAGACTTTTGCCGCTATTTTCATAACTTGCCATACCAGGAGTATCTACTTGGGGTTACACCAGAGATTCTCTGCTCAAATTTGCCAGGCTTGGGCTAAGTTATAGTCCACTCTTGTCGGCGGTGGGTCAAAATACCCGCCGCCCGCCGACGCAACAGCATGCTCGTCCCTCAGTCAAAGGTAGCTTTGCATCAAGCTGCTGACGAGTTTTCTGTTCAGGAAGCGGAGACTTTTATATGAGTCAAGGTACCGAAATATGCAAGTCAGATAGAAAATGGGGCCTTTCAAAAACTGAAGCATTTGAAATATTGAGCGGTCCAGCTCGCCGCGATGTCCTCATGTTCTCGGTACAATGGTGCAGGAGATTTAACCAAATTACTCTACCTAGCTACCCTGGATTTCCCATCGATCCCCTTGCGAGCCATACCGTTTGACAAAAATGAAGCAAGGAAACGACGCATATCTTCAGCAAAGGTATGATGGGAAGGCTCCCAATAATTGCCGTGGTCTTTTATATTCCAGGATTGGGAAATGGCTACTTTCAGCTACCATATGCGGATACGGTCGGCCCTGTTGCTTCTGCTCCAGAGTTCCAGGCCACGGTGGTCTGGCCACAGGTCTGCTCCGCTCTACGTCTTGAGCGGACCATGAAGAGACGTTCAACACAGCTCTGGGTCCTGGCGATGGTATCTTTCAGAGCCCGCTCGCCTGACGATGGAGCGTGTCTTCGAGCATCGTGGGGGTGATTTTCATGGTGAATCCGGAGCTACCAAGATGACGGAGCTCTCGGAATATGAAGATTCTCTTGAATTCTACGCCGGTAAACCGGGTCATCGTTCGTACTTAGGAAGAACACTCCACTGGGGCGGCGTGTGTAGTAGCAGCCGGTCCAGCTTTCGAGCAGTTGCACTTCAGGTAGGGAAATTCTTTTCGAAACATTCTAAACGATGCTAACTCATGCAACAGAGCCGTGGTGGCTGCTTGGCTAGGCCTTTGTCTCCTGTGGCCTCGGCCGAGACGGGACAAAGAGACTTCAGCAAAACCCCTGGACCAGGTTGGGGCGTGTAGTATGGCCTTTGTTCTATACTTAAGTTGGGGTACGGCTGGGATCCATAGGCGCAGCCGCCTTCAACCCTTAAATGGAGTTCGAGGCGGAAGAAAGAACAGGGCGCCAACAAGGGTACAATCTCAAAAAGAGCGGAACAAGCTTTGGCACTGCTTTTGAGCTTCTGGTTGCTTGGTGTGAAGATACCTATTTTCAAAGTCTATTTACATTAAGAAATTCACCGCGGGGGCATCCAAGCCGAAGACTTCGACGAAAATCAGACAAGGGCTTGCCATCCCAAGGGAGTTCTTATCTTCAACCAAGTTTACCGAGAGTGGTCTCGAGGGACTCGCAAATGCTGATGCCAATTCGAAGAAGAGCTCGCAGAAAGGAGCGATAAGCCGAATATGAGTTCTGCATGGGCATCAGATGCCCCTGGTGCAACACCAACAGATCACATCCAAGAAACCGCTGCCATCAATGCTCCTGCCTCGGACGCGACAACCGCAGAAATCCCTTCTGGTCATTCCACTGCAACTAGTGAGACCAGTCGCATTGTGCGAAGCGACAACTATCTGATAGTCGGATTCGCTGTGGTGACTCTAACAAGGGTTCCAGAAAAGCTTCGCCATCGTGTTATGAACGCCGCAGTGTTGCACTTGCCCTCTTTGGATGTGAGTAGATTGAAAAGCGCCAAAGAGACTGAGAAAAGGAATTGCCACGTTAACCATAGCATATCGTGTCTTTTCGGTAACCTTCTTTGACATCATACAAATACATGTTGACCACCGCGGCTAACTAATGAATTCGCTCTCGATCTCGGAATACGATGCCTGTCCTCGATCCAGCCAGTGATGAAATCCAATGGACGAGAGAGTTTTTCGCGTGACACCATGTGGTACACCTTGCACTGATGTGCTTTCGGAGCCAAAATGGAGTATTGCGTGGGAGGCATGCCGATCTATGGAAAATTCTGATACCGATGTTTTTGAGATACTTAGTACTGCAAGTCCAATGGCAGTTCTTCTGTGTCTGAAGTCCACTCATTTTTCGAGCGACTTGCGACTGGAACAAGAAATTTACGATCATTATGAGAATGCTTGAATCAGTTGGTTTTAATCAATGGTCAAAAAAGACTTGTATGCAGGGAATGCCAATGAAAGGTTGGAACATCTTTAGGTAAAATTCATGGAAATTGCATGAAAGGTGAAATGATATGGATTAAGAAGGCCAAGAAGTAGGGATATTCTCTAAAGGCATCGTACATGAAGGTATAGGCGAACAATGGCGCAATTATGTAACACAGGCAATAAAAAAATACTCAACACTCGCAGGGAGACCTATAAGATGGTGCACAGCTCCCGCTCCCGCTGACCAGCGAAATGCTCTGCCGCTGATGCACGGAACCTGTGTTAGCCTCTTTCCGCGCATTACATTCTTGGTCATCCAGACAGATGGTTCTGAGAGCGTCCTGCACCGGCTAGAAGACATCGAAGCTGAAAGTGTTTTCTGTTGGACTTTTTTCTTGGACTATTGTCGATCCGGAGCACAAATGTTTGCCGAAGATTTGGAATCTCCCTGCGAGTCCGAAATCAAGCTTCCAGTTTCAATCACGAGAAGGCCCCAGCTGGGACCATTCGCAGACGCCAACGATTGAGAATCACTGCGTCAGATTGTTCGAAATGGTTTCAAAATCTACTTACGATTCAACATCTCCAAACCTTAGTACCACTTCCAATCTGCCGCAGCGACTTTATTAAACGGACTGAGAGCTACGAGCTGCAGAGTCGACAAGATCTTTCTATGAAGTGGAGGGAGCAGTGCTGGTTTCTGCCGAGACATGTTATGGCTTATGAAGATTCGAGGCATCAAAATGGCTCACGAAGGTCTGATTAACAAGAGGAGCTCTCGCAGAGGTTGTCTACAGAAACCGTTTGAGCACTCAAAACAAATACAAAAAGCAAGTGACACGTAGAGCACTGCTCTTACAGCGTCAGTTCATCGAGGCCCGGAATGGGGCTGAAGATATTTTGTCTCGCTGTACTGCAGAGATGATAAAAAACATAAGAAAGATCTCAAGGCAGGGTGTCCGGACCTTACTGACCTGAGAGGGATGAGTATAATCAGATTGATTCACCCTTTCCCCCGAATCTCTGTTTCTACACAGTGTCTTCGAATCGAGATAGAAGAGTGCTGAAGTTCATGCCATCAAGCAAGAAATGGCTAGTTAGAGGACTCTCAAACAGCCAGAGTAAGGGAACAGGAATTGGTTCCCGTGTTTAATACTCGGCTCTACGGCCTGGAAGGCGTCCTTGTTCTGGGGTTATGCCACACGGTTTTGTCATTTGGCACATGGACAATGGCTATCTCATTTGTTCTTTTGTCTCAATACCTTGTCTTTTTCATTTACCTGGTCCGAGAATCCAAGAGGAGAAGCTGCGAAAGGATCCTGGTACTTAAAGGTGCGCGTGGACCTGAGAATTCTCGAGCAGCACGGAAAAGCGATGGAGCAAATTCTTTGGGAGTCGAAGATGCCAGCAGTGTTGCGTCCGTATTCCAGTCAGATGTTTCTTGTTCAACACATTTGCTGCTTGATATTTTGCTTTGTCTCACTCTGCGCTTGTCACTGCAGAAGATAGGCTGAACATCTCGCCCAAACAGATGCTTTATAAAGCAACATGCAAATGGTCATTTCGAATACAGATCACTCCCGCTCGGCCTTGAGCCTTCAAGCAGCATTTTGATGTTTGTTCCCTATATCGTCATCTTTCTTGGCGATTCTTTCAGTCCTGTCCCTGAAGTACTGTCAAGTTTTATCATTTATGTAATGGCAGTAGTCAGAAAGTTCCTTCTATGTACATCCACGGGTTTATTTAAACTTTTCTTATTCAGATTTTTTATGTAGTTATTTCTACCATGGTCTAGTTTGATTCTGGGTTCGAAAAGAGTTGGACTGGCTTGGAATTATATCTGTTTCATGGTCGGTGGTTCTAGTAGGGATATGGTTCTATGACAGAAGAATGAACAATATCGGGGCAAACAAGTATGAAGTTTGTCAAAGAAACTCGGGCTTGTTATCTATATATCTGCAACTTCTCCTTATAATTTCCTACCTCTTCTACTTTGAGTTTCTCTTGTACCCACATCATCTGCAACATATATATTTAAATCATAACCATTTGCTCTTACTACTCCGTTTACCAAACCTCAACCGCTCCCCTCTCCCTACTCCTTTACAATGAGAGATACCAACACAATGGAACCTTCCACTCTACACCAATCGCCCTCTAACCCTACTACTACTATTGAACTACCTTCCATCAATGACCTCCTGCAACCCTACACTACCAGTCATGGCCCCACCGATCTCATCTCATACTTTTTCCCGCCCGGCAGCCTACTCGCCAACTCTCACGGTCTAGAGATCCGACTTGATGGAGAAAATTTCGTTGAGTTTCTCCGCTATGATTGCTCTGCCGATTTCCTTGCGCGACTGGACCGCGCCGGGCAGCTTTCTGATAGACTCGATGGAGTTGATGCGAAAATGCAGACATTCGATGAGAAAGACCGTGTACTTCATCACCGTATGGATCTTCTCGAGCAGTTGGGTCGTGATATACTGCAGCGGCTTAGGTCGGTGTTGGATGACATTCTGAAGATATGTAATGAGGAGGAGGAGGAGGAAAGAAGCGCCGAGACGGATGTTCGGTGTGAGATCCGGGAAAAGATTACACGAGCGTTAAAGTGACAAGAGGCTGGAGGAGGGTAGAGTGTAGGAATGAATGGATTATGGGATAGAGGTTAGGGGATGTGAGATTTGAGAGTTGAGAAGGGTTTGATATAGCTAAAGGGTGGGAAAGTAGAAAGAGCTTTATACTTTAATTGACTGGTTACTAGTATGATATTTTGTATATCTTTATTTAAGGAGTACAGTTTGAAAAAGTCAAGCGGTGTTCGATATCATCGACATTATCGTCTTTCTACATTACCTTTAATGGTTCTTTTACAAAGCATGCATGTAAAACCTAATTTTTCAATAGACGGAATCATACTATGTCTATAGAAATGAAGGAAAACTCTCATTGGGTTAATTTAAATCTTCCTCATATTCAGAGTAGCAAGCTGAAGCGCGGATACCTCTATCGCCTTCCAGATCTTTCCATGGCATTATAAATTCATATCCCTTTCATCTCTACCGCAGTCGTTCGGGGTCTCTATCCTTATAGTCCCTCAAAAGAAACAGAACCTCTTTCCGCCGGATGAATCTGGGCTCGAAGTCTCATAATATCCTTACGCAACTTTGCCACTTCTTCCTCCAACTCTCTCAACTGCGCAAGCGGCCTTTCCAGAGATTTTGAAGTAACAGACCTACTTCCCGGATCAATGGCATCAACGCGATGCTCTAGGGTCTGAACGCGAAGGCCTAAGCCGCTAGAAGTGGCAGCAAATGCGAAGGGAGAAGCCGGCTGCCTGGCTCCTTCCCCAGACGGAAGCGGAGCACGAGGAGGCGACGGAGTATCTTCAACGGCAAGAGGTTCGCGTCGGGTGCCTGTAGATGCACCCGTAGGACGAGACTTGTGCTTGGATAGAGCACCGTCGCCTGTATTATTATTATTATTGTCACAGGGCCGAAGAAGAAGCTCCCGAACAGCTTCAATACCAACGTTTGGGCGAGAAGCGGAAGTAGTATTATCGTCCGTCTGGATTGCGGCTTGCAGCAGGCGAGCGGTGAGGGTTGTAAGGAAAGTTTGAACGTCGCGCGGTAAATGATTGCCATGATTGTCTGCCATTGTGTCAAGATGTGCTTGTATGTTTTATGCCGTATACTGTATGTTGTATGCTGACTGCTGATGGTCAAAAAGTTTGCTTCAAGTAAACAGGAGTAGTAGGAAATAAATTGTTTTGATTGGAAACCGTTTTTTTGCTGGAACTCTATTAGATGCAAGGATAACTTGAAGTAAGAGAAGTAATAAATTCAAAAGAAGAGGCTGGCAGGTTGCTAATATATATATTTTGGCATTCCTTTACAAACCTCGATCTTGTTTGTCTTGATTAACCCTTATTAGAAGAGTTATATAACTGTGCTTTTGTTTCTAGAATTATTAGCTATAAACATAGGTATTTCTAGATAAGTCTACTTAAATCCTTTTGTTATAAACACTGAACTAGAATCTAGATTAACATAGTAATAACCATATAACGGTCACGGCAGCTGGTTCCAGACTAGACCAACCAGCAATAGCATTGCTCTATACAATTCTAATGACCCAGCATGCTGACTGCATGCAAGCACGGGGGCAGTCCGGCGGCTATACGCTGCATATATATTGCGGGGTAGAATGCTCTGCAAGATGACAATTGTCATATTTTGTAATATAGGACCTTAGGTAGCTATCACTCTTACTCCGGTTTATTCCAGCGAATCCAGCCTGTTATTATCTTGTGTACACCCGATATCAATACATAGGTACAAGGCTCGGCTTTTACAAATACATCAATTTAAAATAATGTAGAGTAAGTATAACAATGTCTTGAAGAGTATAGACTTTGTTTTCTACTTTTTATGTCTATACTAAATGTACCAAGAGTTTGTTAATATCAGAGAGATAGTTGACAGTAGGCAGCACTATTAGATAGTGATACTTCTGACCATAAAGCGGATAGGAAGACCAGAACTTGAGAGGCATCTTTGTTTTATGGCAGAATGGCTAATTATTTTTCCCTTCTTTTCTCGTTTATATTTTTTTCTCGTCGTTCTCTGTCATTGTCTTCGTCATCATATTCCTCCTCTTCTGTTCCCAGAGCACCATGAAGTAGCAGTAATTTCTCCACTCCTTCGAATTCCTTCATTCTCCATTCAAGCAAAGACGTAAATTTTATACGTCGACGTATTAGCATCAAGGGAGAACAATTGTGGGGTTCTCGTAAGTTAGGGGTAGCACTAGCTTCCAACAGAATGTGTACAATCTCAAGGTGACACAAACATGCTGCATAGCCAAGGGCAGTGCCGAGTTTGCTGCATGCATTAACATCAGCGCCAGCCTGCAATGAATTCCTGGCATTGTCAATGTTATTGAGTTGTATAGCGCGTTGAAGTGGGGTACCATTATCATAATTGAATTCGTTGACATCAAATCCCTGATTTATCAAGAATTGGATAAAATTGGGCTTTGGATCTTCAGCCGCTAGAAACAGCGCCCACTCTCTCAAAGGCTCTAAATCGGCTGCAGCGCTAACTAATTCCTATAAGAACTCAACACTGTGTCTTTCTATCACGACTTCTATGACGTCCTGAGTGATTGTGACCTGCTTTTCAAGTGAAAGCTTAACTAAGACCATCATGGGCCAAGTAACTGCGGAAAGAAGTGAGGTTTGATTGCGTTCGTCGGGTGCATTCCAACCTGCACCATGATCAAACAAAGTTCAATATCATGATCTGCTCTCTGATCTTAAATACACACTTAGATTGGCTAGCAGCTTTACCTGATCCCTCATATCGACAACAGATGAACTTGGGATAAGAATGTGCCGGTCCTGAGTGTTCCACTTGCTCATATAAGCCAACATCTGAAGAAGCTCAAATCGGTTGATAGCATCTAGCACGTCAACTATAATTAAAAATGCTCAGACTTTTCAGAAATCAGCCTAAAAAGCTCGAGACGTTTCACAACGGCAATCGTTGGCCATTGTTTTGCGCGTAACCAGATTCCAGCAGGTTAGAAAATGCGATCGGGAACAGAGCTGCACAATAAGTGAACAGAGAATATTTTCAAATTTTACTTCCGTTCGTCATTGAAACTGAAGTAGAAAGGGCAACGTGTGCTACAACATATGAACTGAAGTTATGTAGCTTATCGACATACGCAGTTTGGCTCTGGCGCATCCGCGGATACCCTGCGGCCACATTATCGGACTTTTATTGGTCTTCCACTCGTGGTATGCCTGACTTTGCAGAGTCGACACATCCATAGAGGGGCGCCATGAAATATTGTGGTTGAGAGAAAGGTTGAGCGCATCAACACATTGGCGAATCAGGCGCCGATTATTTGCTCGCTGAAACGGTACAAAAGCCTCTGCTATTGAGGTCAAAATCCGAAAGCACCCGCTGGCTATCTGGTGGGTGTCCAATGCTAAAGCTCTAGCGAAATATTAGTTAAAAGCTTCCTCAGTTAAAATTTCACCGGAGAGCAACTCATACGTATTATCGACTGCCAACGCGAGAGTCAAGCTTTTTTTCAGCCGCTCAATCCTCTCAAGCTCCGCCTTTGTCTCCTTCTCTTTCAAGGGCCATTTAAGAGCCTGTACAGCCCCCTTTAATCCATTCGGTTTAAGTCGCGGCTCGAGTTGTTTCAGAAAGTTTTCACACTCTGTCAAAATACTGTCATCGTTGCCAAATATTTCCAACATTGGCATTGGGAAAGGCGACTGTGAAGTCTCATGTTTTAGAGCGATCTCCAGCAGCCTTTCAAGGATGCGTTTCAGGTCGTTGAGTTCTTCGACAAATTGCATGACTTCCTTGCGACCGTCTCGGACACTTTTCACATAATTGTAGCATAGGTTAATGACGGATCCAGAAAGCTGCACAACTGCAATAATGCTCGCTGCAGAGCTGACTGGGTCCATGTTTGCTATCGAACGGTGATTTGGATGAAACAGAGATGAGCAACGAAGATACAGCAATATGAGCATGAACAAGTGAGACGATTCATATAGGCCGGCGAGCTGAGCTGAGCATGTTGGTTGGGCAGCCAGACCTGTATAATTTGACAAGGCTGATGCAAAGGCGTTCAATCAGGCTGTGCAGACGCGCCGGGATGATTGGCTGGCATTGTGTACATAGAAGCAAGGCAGAGTCCTGTGTTACCAAGGAAAATGTACTGCTCAGTGACTTGGATATGTCGATAACTCGGATCGGTGTAGTCGCTGGGAAGTAAACGGCATAAGCTACGCGACATGTCAGAATAACATATCGTATAAATTGGACCCAATAGTGTTGTGCAGATTATTTCCTGTCTACAGAGACTAAGGGACAACCGATCACAGTCAGGTAAGGAAAAGGAGCATATACTCCGACAGATATTGTTCATCCCTCTGCAGCAGTGCGCAGTCATATATTTAGCAAATTGCATTGTTTGAATTCTTCGCAATCTCTCATGTAGTGATTTCTGTATTTCGCAATCTTCATTTCCGACCTTTACCGTCCCAAGTCCCAACATTCGAGACGATTAACAAAAGGAAAAATAAAATAAAATTCAACAAAAGGAAGACGTCTCAGACCAGCAATCTCAAGTTCTTAATAGACTAATAATACAAAATGCACATTTCTGTCTCTGGGACAGTAGAGCAAAGAGCGAGAAGTCGAATGCGGATGGCTTATTCCGACTCTCGCTGTAAGAAGGGTGCGCACGTTGGAGGAATTTGGAAATATGAGACCATTTACTGCAGATTAGTTAGCATTGTAGGGCTAGGAAACGGATGAAGATATATCATACCATGATCTCGTCTTCCATTCCAGTGTCTCCACCAGCAGCAGCGGGAGCTGGAGCTGGAGCAGCACCGTTGGTAACAGGAGCAGCTTCAGTGCCAGCAGCGGCGCCATTAGTGTTTTCATTGCCGAAATAGTCAACCATTTCGGCGTCAAGCTCTTCGGCGGTCTTGCGCTTGGGGCGAGTGGTGTTACGGCCTCGGCGGCCACGGCCACGGCCACGGGTAGCCTTGGGAGCCGCGGAAGCGCCAGCAGCAGCTTGCTTCGGAGCCGCAGCAGCAGCCTTAGGCTGGTTCTTAGGCTGACTACAAACGAATGAGCAAGTGCAAAGAAAGTGGCAATTGGTTTTTAGAGACTTACGCTACACGGTCGCTCAAGGACTTGGCCGCTTGCGCTTGCGCCTGGGAGACAATAATGCTTATCTAAACGTCTATTAGCTCGATCCAGTGGCGGAAATTGCAATTTGACACAAACCTTCATGGGCTTTCCATCGACGAGCATTCCGTTTAGGCGCTCAAAAGCAGTGTTTGCGTGGCGTGGGTTGCTGAATGTGATGGATGCGATACCACGGCTGATACCATTTGGACCATAGCTGATGATGGGTCGCTTCTTGACCGGACCAATAGTCTTCTCGAAGTATTCCTAATTTAACGAAGAGGGGCGCGCGTTAGTCCAATATCTGCTGAGAGGTGAAAAAGGCTCAATAAACTCGAGAAGTCGTCCAAGGAAGCAAGAATATTATCGATCCCGGAAACACGAAATAGCTTAATGGAATCCCTCGTTGAAATTATACTTTGAGCCCATGTTAGGAAGCAGCATCAGCGAGCAGGCAGCACGTTAGTATTGTGTAAAAAAGATCCAAAGGACTCAAATCCTGTCCAGTCGGATCGACCAAGTCCAAGGGTCTTGCCTCAGAGATAGCATTCGTCCCCATCAGAACACTCCTAAGTAACCATTCCAAGCAGTCCATTACCTGATGGGAAATGACGGTCAAACCACAACAAGAGTGTTCCATTTGAATCAAAGGCCCGCGGTGGATCGCTGTACAAGATGCTTATGCCATATGTTTCCAGGTGTGTTGTTCTTGCTGATCGGAAAATTCCCGTCCGAATCCACGGTTCCGACCAGGAAACCAAATAACAGCTTCTTGGACGAATCACCGTCGAAGCTGCGTCCAAGGACGAATTCCCATGATTGGGAGTTTGAGACCTCACGAGACCTCATCCATAGAATTCTGCACTGCTCATGCACTGCTTGCTCGCTGATGCTCGGGGCTCAAAATGTAAAGCAGATTTACTCGACCAAGTAAAGATGCACTTAAACGGGGTATCATCGCAGAAAGTGATGTTTGAGGATCTCCTCGGAGTAATCCTCGTGTCGTCTGCTCCAATATCGGCATGGTGCGCTTGCCAGGCGACTCTTATTGCACGATTTGGCTTCGCAAGACGTGGGCAGCTTTTTCTCGACTCGCTGCGTTCTCTGCATCAAGCTTCCCTTTAGAAAGCGAGCAAGCGCTATCGCGAGGAGGCTAGCCCATCACAAACAAGGGAGATAAAGATTCTCGCAAGCTCATCGACGAAATTCGTGGGGTCCGAGCGCGTTCAGAAAAGTAGAGTGGCGATGAAAATCCAAGGCCAAGTGGCCTATCGATCAACATACCTTAATTTGATCTTCGGTGACATCCTTGGGCTAGAGAAAACGTCAGAAATCACAGAGAGGAGACAAAAGCTACATAGGTATGAAGTGGTACTTACCAGCTGGCTGACCTCAATCTTGCTCTCCCCGGAAGCGGGAGTAAGGACAGCAGGCGCTGCAGCAGGAGCAGGAGCCTTTGCCTGTTTTGTCTTCTTGGTAATACCGCCAGCAGGAGCCTTAGGCTTAGTATTCTTGCGACCCCGACCGCGGCCAACACGGTGCTCCTTGGCAATCTCGTCGAGCGACTTGCTAAGCTTGTCCGACATTTTGATTAAGTAAAGTCTGGAAAATAGAGGTTTTGGAAAGAGTTAATCGAGATGGCGAATCGATAGCCTCCTGGTTTGAGACGACTAGAGTTGACGAAGGAGAATGCGAGCGGGTAAATGAGCAACAGTCGTGACGCAAAGGTACGCAGAAGTCAAACAGTTCCACTTCCAGCTCAGCGAGTGAAAGAAGCGGTTAAAAGAAAATGCCAAATGGCACTTTAAATGAGATATGGATGGATGGCAATGTCGAGTTTTTGAAGATCGCGGTTGGCTGGTTGTTTAGGCACCGACTGAGGCTGAAGCAACGAGCGACGCGATCGCGGTGACAATAGACACCGCTTTGCAAAGTGCGACAGAAATCCCTATAGAGATGGATGGCAAATGAAGCAGAGCTTCTGATGAATTGGAGAGGTAGAGCAGATGAATGGAGAGCAGTGAAGCTTGGCCGACGCGACTTAAATGTTGAGATCGGACCAACGAGGAGATGGAAAGTGAAGGCGGCAGACGAGAGGACGATGTCAGGGAGTCAAAAGTCAACGCCCACCTGCCCCATGGAGGTTTCCACGCTAGTCCAGATCTGGTATCATTCACCCCTCCAGCTTTGCTCTGAATATAACAGCAACTAAATAATGAACCGGAAAAGATATCTACGATCATGTCAGATTGTGTGAGCAAGCATGCATCATGTTGCTGGAAAATCAAACCCGTTGAATGACAAGATCATGCTATGATAAATTACTGTGCTCAAAGTCTAAGTACTGGTATACACCCTACTCCAACGCCATAATCCTGTAAAAGTATCATAAAAGATGATGCAAAACTTCTCTCCCTTCTCCACATGGCACAGAAAACTTCCTTGCAGCGAGGTATCTTAATGTAATGTAAGAGCATGTACGAAATACATTAGCTCTTCAATGCCTCAAGGCGGCCCCTCATTTGGTCCAACATGGCTTCCTGGTCTTCCTCCTCCTCCTCTTCTGGCACTTCTGGAGCCGGTCTCTCCTCTTCCTTACGAGGTTCAGCCTTGCCCAGTCTGCCCTGTAGTATCTCTCCAAGTACTTTATCAACCTCGGTCTCGGCCTCCTCATCCTCGCCCTCGAGGAGTTCGTCATCAGGTAGCGTGTCGCCTACCATCTCTTCAATGATGCCAGCCTTCATCAACTCTTGACTGAGTTCCCTCATTGTCCCTGTAAGCTCCGGCAATCGCACTAGACTATTGACATCCTTCATGATGCCCGTTGAGGCCTTGATACTACCCTCAATCTTACGCACGGAAAAAGCCTCATTGACCTGCATCTGCACACTCTGCAATTGCGCCCGACTTGTTGCCAATCTATTGTTTTGCTTTCGCACCCGAACAAGTTCTCTTGCAAATGTCCGTGTCTCATTTGCCGCCTGTTTGGCTTGGGAAGGATTGCGCTGAGCCCGCCGTGACGCTTGAAGAATGAGGTTTTTGGTTTTGGCCTCGACTTGGCGGAGATTGGCAATGTCACGATCAAGTTTTCGAGTGTTGGCGCGAATCAAGTTGTTACATTTTCTCATCTAGATAAGTATCACCTTGTTAACAACAAATCAGAGCACTGTGACATCTACAGATGCACTCAGGTTGAAAAAGTCCACAGCAAGAGTACGCACTTGAGTCGTGGGATCTGGCTTCCAGAAGATGGCCTTGATGGACTCCATAGCGATTTAATTATTGCTTTAAAACTCATATAATATTGTATCGAGACCTTTTAGATGAGTCGAGAAGCACATCCGCTCAGGCGTTGCGGAGCTGCCTGGACGTCGAAGTGATGATAACTCGCGGTTGGGAGCTTAAACTGGCCGCGATGACGTTCCACTTGTTTGGGGGGAAGCACAGTGGGAAGCTCTCACCTCCCCCAGGAAATAGCGATAGACCATTCTATAGGATTATGGTAGACAAGGCTCACGTACAGAATCAATCAGTAGAATTAAATGAATTTACAATTTACGTTTATTCCTCATCAATGTCTTCACGGTTGCATATTGGCGCTCGAGGTTGAAGGGGACCCGTTCGATGTCTTTCGCGGGGCTTCCATCAACAGGCGCCTGGCCTTGTCCCGCACCGCTTAAACTTCCCAGCGCGAACGACTCGTAACCTCACCATCGTCAACTCTTCTCGCAGTTCCACTCTCAGACTACTTTTCTTCCTCCTTCTTCTACCAACCTCTCCATCGCTTTCGGACTTTGATTACATCTTTGCTACTTAGCGTCTTGCTCAATTTTTTCATACAAATCAAATCAAAATGGCTCCCTCCGTGCTTACTCCCGAAGGTATGTCACCTATGTATTTGTTTTTGTCATTGATTTTGCTTGCCTCCACCGTATCTTCGAAATTGAACCCACTGCACATCACACGAATTGTAGAGTTGACAATGACTAACACCTGTTCTCTTGCGTAGTCCTCTGGGCTCAGCGCTCGTCTGCTACCGACGCCGAGAAGAACTTCATCTACCTCACAATTTCTGCCACCGATGTTCCCAGCGGCTCTCTGAAGCTTGATCTCAAGCCCACGAGCTTATCGTTCACCGGTCACTCTGACACCAAGAAGGTTGACTACCACGTTGATCTCGAGTTCTACGGAGAGATCGATGTCGAGAACAGCAAGGTCCACCACACTGGCAAGAATGTCGAGGTTATCCTGCGGAAGAAGGAGCTCAAGTCTGAGTACTGGCCCCGCTTGCTGAAGGAAGCACGAAAGCTTCACTTCCTCAAGACCGACTTTGACAAGGTATGCCTTTCAACTATCTTACATGTATGTCTTGAAGACTCGGGGTTACTGACATTCCGTTCGCTATTAGTGGGTGGATGAGGACGAGCAGGACGCTGTTCCCGAGGAGGATCTTGCCGGCGGCTTCGGTGCTGGCGGTGCTGGCGGTGACGGCGGCTTCGGCGGTATCGATTTCTCCAAGCTGGGTGCCGGCGCTGGTGGTATGGGCGGCCTCGGCGGCCTCGGCGGCATGGAAGGTCTTGGCGGCATGGAAGGCCTCGGCGGCCTCGGCGGCGAGGAAGGTGACGTAAGTTAACTCATTGAATACATTCCATGACGGTGTTCCAGACTAACAATTGAATACAGAGCGACGATGACATGCCCGAGCTTGAGGACGAGGGAGGAGTTGAGAAGAAGGAGACTGGTGAAGAGGTTGAGGAAGTTGGTGCCGCTGCAACTGGCGAAACTGGCTCATCCGCAACCAAGACGGCACCGAAGATTGAGGAGCTCTCGTAAACATCTTGTGCCGCCTCATATATTTCTTTACTATTTGCTTTCTCCCTTGGAGACCCCCCTCGTCTCGCTGTCATGAAGACACGTATAGCCATGCGCCATTGTGCGATGTGGAAAGTGGCACATATGCAAGCGTTTGGCATCTAGGTCGGGAGTTTTGAGGTAAATCTTTGCGATTACGAGATATCTCACGACACAAAATTAGTACCCCCTGAGTTCTAATTGTTTTGTTAACCCTATCGTTTTACCATCCAGCTTATCGACTGGGGTAGTAGATTTTAAATCACTCAAATGTTAATTGAAATGTTTGCAAGTAAAAATTCTGCAAACTATGCTATTTTGCAACTATGCGAATGAAGTTTTTGTCGTGACCGAAAGATGATACTGCGCATATCTCGATCAACGAAATTCGAAATATGACATCATATGGAGACTATCAACAATACGCCAAGAAAATGACAAAATGACAGCCCTGTCCCTGCGCAGCAATTTTTGTTTTGACTGCGAAGGCCATCCCCAATCACAACGACGCTGAATCGATGACTCTGAACACCAGATAAATCTAGAAAAAGATAACAACATCTCCTCATCACAGAGAAAAGGATCGGTAATACTTTTCTCATTGACTGGAAGATTCCTCCTGAGCATCCTCACCAGCATCACCCTCGGTGGGTATCTCACTCTCGGCGGGCAAACCAAGCCTTTCGCGCTCCCTCTGCGCCCGCAACGCCTCAGTCTCCTTTCGGAGAGCCTCGAGGTTCCAGCCATCGGTCTCATCCTCATCCTCATCAGAAGATTCCTCGCTTTCACTGCCTTCCCAGCCACCTTGTTCAAACATGGCTCTACCAGTCGCATCCTTGGCCTTGTGTGCCTCGGCTTCGGCAGCCTTCTTGTCGAGCCGGTCCTTCTTCCATTTAGCGAAAGACTCGGGAGTGACGGGCGTAAGCGTTCCAGTAAGCTTGTATCGCTCAGACTCCAGGAACTCTTCGATGGTAAAGGTGTTGAGGGGAGACTTGTCCATCAAAGCCTTCTCAGCAGCACGCTGCTCCTTAGTCTTGAGTACGAATCTGTAAACTCGTTAGAGAGCAGGTCCAAAAGATATTCGTTATGGCATGCACACGATCTCTCATCGAATTGTGCGCATTTCTGAGCTCCACTTACCCAGGTGGAAGAGAGTGCTTATACATGCACTTGTCACCTCCGTTAGGACATTGCCAGAACCATCCGTATTTCTGGTTCTCGACGGCTTCGATAAAGTATTTGCAGACCTTGTCGGTAGTCGTCTTCGGATTGCCGTGCTTGGACATAACGACCTTTCGTAGCTTTTCCTCGTCCCAGTCATCCATGGTGTCCTTCTTCTTCTCCTCTTGCTCTTCCTCCCGGGTATCTGTGTACAAGTTCTTCTTCTCTCCCTTACGCTCAACGGCGAGATCGTGCGAGAATTTACATTTCTTGCCTGTATCCGGATCAGCCAGCTGATTCCTTACTGGTCAAAATGATCGGGCTGTTTCTACCTTTTTCACAGCCACCCTTCTTGTAGAACTGGCAAAGCACGGTCTTCGGGTCCACACCAAAGGGGACTTTCTGCACCTGAACTGGTTTGAAGAGCTCTGCGGCTTCCTTTCTGGCCTTTTCCGCTTCCATCTTCTCTCTATCTCTTTGCTCCTTCTCAGCCGCCTTCTTCCTGTCCAAAGCAGATTGAGGAGTGCTCTTCTGGGATTCAATTTGCTTGATCATGTTCTGGGTTTTCTTTCCTCCTTTCTGTGAAGCGGGTTAGCATCGTGCGGTTAGGATAAATCAAGCCGAGCTCGATTGGCCGGATCGCATGGCGCTGACGGGCAATAAGAGCGACATTGCAGAATATACTTACGTTTTTGAGACCAAAGGTCTAAAAAAAATGTTAGCAAATCTCCACAAAGTATTTCACAATTCAAGTTTTACTCACCTTATCAACCGCGACCTTCTGAGGCTTGGGCTGCGGGCCCTTGCCTTTCTGGTCCTTCTTGGGCGGCATTATGGCGCTGCTTTGCTAGAGACTCGTTTTACAGATTCTTTGTGAAAAAAAAGTTGCAGTAGGCGTCAACAAGACTGCTTTCCAAAAGCGCGTCTGGAGATAGTAATCGTAAATGTTCTATAGATAAATCCCCCTGAGAGTAAAAGAAAGAGGGTACGATGCAAAAGAGGTGAAACGTGAAGTCGTGCTGAGTTAAAATGCTCTAGTGGGGAAGTATCAAAGTAAAGTTTCGTGGGGGAATTTCCATCGGGCTGTGATGTATTTCGTACCCTCGTCATATGTTGATTCTTTATCGATGACTAAGCTTTTCGGCGCCTTAGGGCCATGACGTCCCCCGGACGAGAACCCTTGTTGACAGTGGCCGGACTGCTCCAGGTGAGCTGGCCTCAGGGCGAATAGCTCGGGGCGTTGCGTGGACACCTCCATAGTAAACATCTTCGACGACTGGGACTTTCGAGCACTTCCACATTCGCAGGCAGTGGAGCTTATATAACGTAAATTTGGATTGTCTCATTGCGGTCAGTTTATTGCTCGACGGAATTCAATATCTATCGTACTTACTGGGACCATAGCAGAGACACGTTGTTGCTTCCTGATCGTCTTTCAACTTCGATAGCCCGTTGCTCAATTCAAATACCGCAGACGCGATGATTTCAGACGCGGATTTGTACTCTCTAGCCATCTTCTTGGGCTCGGCGGCTATGCTGCTCATTGTGCTCTACCACTTCCTTGAAGTTAATGCCAAGGATGATACACTTTCGACGGAGCGCAAGAGTGATACCATTCCTTCCTCCCAACGAGCGAAGACATCAGCCGGACGTTGATCACTATAAATTCACAATACCAAGAAAGAAAGCGGGCAGTCTAAAATGCTTTCTGCGGCACCCTCAAGCAATACTTAATCTGACTTAAACGGGCTTTCGACTGGACGGCAACCGATTTCGGTTTTCCGTACGTTCAGGGAGAATCGACCGGGTACCAAATCTCAGGTGTATGGAGTCTGGATGGTATAAATCATCAGACATCTTGTTGCTCGGATATTTTATGAGGGAAACTTGCCTGCGCATCGATGATTTATTACTGGACGTGCACATTGTAGATATAGATACCGGAAAAGGCCGCTTTGCAAAGTTTCAGTATATTTCTCATATTCCCGATTCATTTTCTTTACCATCAAGCCTTCGATTCTTGCGTAGCATGAACTTGAAGCGCATAGTCTCATCAGGGGGAATCAATTTGCAAAGAGGTAAAAGCATTTGAATAAAAACGTGAAGATCGCTGATGGGCAAGGAAATGCGTAACTAACGTGGTATCATCTCCGCCCTGGCAGGAAAGATGAAGAAGTCCGAAGAATGCGCCTGACAACAATGAATGAACCCATGCTCAAATGAAACCGGCAGAAACTAGATAATAAGAAAGCCAAATGGTAAATGGGCAATAGGAGCTGAGTTGTATCGCTACCAGCTCTCTTACGCCACATCGAAATTTTGCAGGGAAGAACTTGGTGTCTCCCATTGATTCTAAAACTCAGACCGTCGCCCTTTCAATGCCTTCATCCGTATCACATTCCCGAGCGAAATCCTCGTCATCTGCCGGCCACACACATCTTTCCTGTGTGAAAAGACTCGCACCACCACGATCGACACCGGGTCCAGTCTCTCTCTTCTTTCGTTCCAAAGTACGCTCCACTTCCAGCATCCGCTCTCGAACCGTAGTATTGCCATGTAGTTTATGAAACGCTCTATTAGGTCTCAATCCAGCAGCAACCGCCTCTCTGGCGCCGGAAGAGGAAGCCTGCGGGGTGAGTTGCCGGCCAGTGGCGTCGCTCAAATAGTCGATTGAGCCCCCGGCGTCTGTTCAAATCAGCAAATATACTTTGCATTACTTCTGCTGGCTAGCTGAAGCCGTACCACGGCGACCAGATGCAGGGCCATCACCGTATTGCCACGATACCTCATGGAGATGCGCTTCCTCGACGTGCTCTGCCCATTTCGCTTCGGTCTGGAAGTCAAAATTGTGGAGTTCCATCCGGCCTTTGAGTCTTCCAGTATCTTTGCTTGGGACGTAGCGACCGCATCCTTCCCACATGCATGGGATTCCTCCGTGAAGGGCTCGCTCGCAGTGGGTTTTCCGAAGATGTTGCCGGAGGGTGTCTATGTTGTGTAAAGTTGCAATACAGTCCATCCATTGACATTTGAATGGTTTTAAGCGAGGTTGATCGGGCATAGTGTTGGGCGTGTTGGGCTTCTGTCGCTTTCTTTTTTTGTTGGACTCAGCGGTTGGTGCCTTTGTAATGTTTACAGTGCGGTGAGGAGAGTGCGATGGGACGACGATAGAAAAGTCTCCAGTGGATGCAGGCGTCTTTCGTTCAGGAGACAGAACCGACGCCTTTATCTGGCCTTGAACTTGACGTGGGTTGCCAGATGTCTGACTAGAAGGCTGGAGACGGACCGACCTAGCACGTGGTAATGTAGTGGGTTCGGGAATTGTCCCGGTACTGTCACTGGGATCTCCATGGTGACCGCCCATAGGAGTGCTCACACTCACACTGGACCGCATTTGACGTGGTGGCTCAACTCCCTGAGGTCGAGCACTTGCTGTCTTGTCTGCTGTCAGAGGCGTTAGTAACTTCGATCACTAAATGGACGTGGGCTCTTACCTCCTTCGGCTTCAGAAGAACTATCAAGCAAAACTATCGGTGATTTTGTGGGAACTGTTCGACTGCTACCTTTTTTCGTGTTCAACATAGAAGAATTTCCGTGAACCACAGGGTCTTGGCTTCTCTGCGGTGGATTTGCTGGAGCTCCTGACCGAATTATAGGGTCCCCCGGGTCAACTAAGTCCCATTTGAAAGTAGACAGGTCGGACGAACTATCAACTTGTGTAAAATTTGCTTTGATTATCTCAAAGTGGGCGTTCAAAGGTCGCATAGAAGGATGGCGTCCAGAGGCTAGGAGGACGTCACGTGCGATGGTTTTTGGATTGTAGGCGGACTTTCTGAGAGCACCCTTTTTGTCGAATTTAGTGACAATTGTAGCATGCTGAAAGCGATTATTTACTTCCGCGGGATTCATGAATGCGGTGAGATCACGACTTTTTAGCTGTGCGTCGGGCGTGCCCAGCTGTGAACTCTCCCCGATCTTCACCTCAGACACTCTAGTTGCAACTGTATCTTGATCATTATCCGACTTTCGAAGTTTTTGAGAATAGTACGATTCTGTATCTTCCTCGTTGTCGGAAATGTCTTGAGAAAGGTCAACGATGTCATTAAAAGTCCGCTTTCTAGCAGATGCCTCTTTAGATAAAGCGCGTGTGGACGCGTTAAGAGGTTGGCTAACGGTCAGGGTTCGTTGCTGAGGAGTCTCGGCTCGCTTAGGTACATTATTCACTGTACTTTCGCGAACAGGCGGCCCGGAGGCAGCACCACCGCCAACTAGCACTCTCTGCGTACTGCTGCTGGATGGAAAGGGTATCCAGTTGACTCCTCCAGGCTTGTTTTTGGACCCGTTTAACGGAGCATCATCTCGAGTTTCGGGGTAAGCCATTTTCTGAGAAGCAGTCCCAGAATGTGGAGCCAACTTAGGTCTACTGAATGCACCCACTTCAGTGGCAATGAAAGGCGTCGTTGTTGTCTTCTCGCCAGCAGATGAAGAAGTAAATTCGGACAAGAATTCTTGCTTCTCAGTAGAGCCTTCCGCAATCTGCTGCTTCTGACCCCGACCCAGGTCCATATAGACAGCAGGTGCATACAGTTCAGATCGATTCGTCTGCTCTGCTTCTTTCGACGGATCTTTCAAAACAGGCGGGACGTTTCTTTCAGGAGCGACTGTAGGAATAAATCCATTTCTCTCACTGTTGCCCTGGAAAGAGCCTGTGGACAGTCCCGCTTGTTGGTCACCGGGGATTTTACTACTTTGCAACGTACTCTCCTCAGCATTACTCAACTGATCATTCTGCTCTAGGTGCTCATTACCCCTTGACGATTGGGTCTCTCTTTCATCAGATTGCAGCAGCTGAGCAACGGATGGCTGACGTGAATCTGAGCCTTCATGAGGGGTCAATGCTTGAAAGTAACCGCTCACAAGTGGAGAAGGTTCATCGACCGTAGGAAATGTGGGAAGGGGGACTCCGTTGCCTTGCGGCATCTCTTGCTTTGATTGATTTACTTGCTCCGGTACGGGAGGAGAAGCGTATTTTCGTGGCCTACCGCGGCTCCGTTTGACGGCAGCTGATTCATCAGCACGTGTAATGGGGTACTGTGGCGGCATGCTCCTTGGTTGCGTTTGCATAGGGCTGTCTGTTTTTCGTGGCCTGCCGCGGCCGCGTTTGAGGACCGCAGGCGAAGCGGCGTCGGTGAAAACAATTGGTGCATTCCCTGCTTCCTTTGAAAGCTGCTGCTGCGCAGCGACTTTTTGTGGCTGCATTGCTAGATTTGGCGTTGAAGGAGGTCTTGCGCCTTGCTGTACAGAAGGAGCAATCTGGCCAGTACCCCGCGCACCAGATCCTGGTGAGGATGAAACAACGTCTGGCGCCGCAGCTAACAAAAGTCTTGCAAAAGTGCCCCTTGCAAGATGGAATCCTTTGCCTTCCAAATGCTCGCACAACTCAATATAACTGGGATTGAGGTCAAGGAAGCTACAAATCTCTTTCGGAGTAATGTGCTTCCCGCTGTTCTCTGGTGCAGCCATTAGGCCTTTTGCCGCGGCTTCAGCCAGTAAGGCCTTCTTGGCCTGAGGCCAGATCGTCCCAGGCGTCTTTTGAGGGGGATTCGTCGGCGGTGGAAGGCTCTGTGGCGGACCGATTACCGACGGCATGGCAGGCGCCGCAGTAACAGAGTTGGATCGGTTGTCTGTAGACTTGGATGCAGTGCTTTCAACCTGCTTCCCAGGTTGGGCATCTAGTGCAGGACCACGGAAGTGAGATCCAGTCTGTGTAGAACTTTTCGATACTGAGGAGGACACAGATGGCGCATTTTTTGATGGCACTCCAGAGTTCCATGCAGAACGCTCCTCAGGTACAGAACTCTTCTGGGATATCGTGGGAGGAGCTGGGACCTGTGCATTTAATGCAGGTCCAGCTTCTGTTCGATCCTTCGAGAGACTCCTAGCCTCTGATACGGTTCGAGGGCCTGATCGATCCTTGGAGATAATTTGAGGAGACAAAGGTGTCTGAGCACGAGAGCTGTGAGTATCCCGGTTCGAGGTATCATTCTGTGGTGTTGTCTGGTTGATGTCCTTGTCAGAGTAGTTTTATTTTCCATACAGTCGGATTAAACAAATAAAATAGTATGCAGCCAAGATAATATACAACGCTATGAGTGGCACGGACCGTGGACAGAGCATTTTTGTGCTTCCATTACGAGGGGATTGGAGCCAGGGAGGTCTAGTCTTTGAAGAGCTTACCATATACCTCGGGAAAGAAACAAGAGCATAATATAACACATAATCAAGGGGCACTTTAATGGAATATAGCTTACTTTCTTCATTTGCTCCCAAACAAGGGAAAATTTTGCCGGGTCCCTAGCCTGATACTCTCGCATCTTTTCCACCATTAATCTAATGTGAGCTTCCATGTCCTCGTCCCCAGATCCCCGCGGAATTGTTCCAGTAGCAATAGCCTCAGCAGCAATAGCCTCAACCAGGGGCTCTCTAGTTGAGCTTTGGGTACGTGAGGAAGAAGACTGGATATTGCTGACATTCTCTGGTACTGATATAGTCGAAGGTTGGGCTGGAGGAATATCATTCCCCTGCCTCGAAGGCTCTTGCATCATTGATTGATTATTTTGAGTGTGATCCAAGCTCCGGCGCTGTTTCACAGAGACATTTGAGGCACGCATTATTGGAACCGAAGCAGACAAGGAATAAGGAGCTGCTGGTCCAGAAGAGCTGTTACCCTGCATCTGAAGGGACTTTGGTCCGTTTACCGTCGTCGTCGTCGACTTTCCCGCAAGCTGGGGTCCTAAATCCCGACTATGAACACTGGCGGATTGTATGGACCGGTTCGTTTCACTATTACGGGGGGTTCTCAAGGGTTGTACATTGTAATTAGGGGGTATATTTGATGATGTGGCATGATGTTGTAACCCGGAATGGAGGTTTCGATCAGGGCTTTCCGGTCTCGAAGGTGCGGCTTTTGGTGATTTCGTATTATGGAGCGAAGAACTTCCATGGCTTGCTTGAACGAATGAAGGCGCTGCTGCGGTCTTCATTGACGTTTGGGGAATTGTGCCTGTAAAGCTTCCACGGGCTGCTTGATTCTTAGGCGAATTATTCGCTGGTTGACGCATGCCTTGCATCGAAACTTCTGCGCTAATTGGGTTCCTCGAGCTGGCGCGGAAGTGCCTCATGTCCTGAGATGTTCGGGCTGAAGTTGCTTGAGGCCTAGGGATATTTCGCCCAGAAGTGGAGTCAAAGGCAGTTGCTGAGGGTTGCTTCTGCGCAGCTAGCGGATCTGGGGGCTTCCCGGTTTGATATGCTGACATGTGATTGCCAGCGCGGAAGGTTGGAGTATTCGATTCAAATCCGGCATTTTCCAAAATTGGGCTTCGATAACTCGCAATTGACGGTTGAGCTGATGGTCTGATAGGATTCGGGTGTCGAACTTGTTGGGCCGCACTAGGAGCAGTTTGAACCAGCGCTGGCGGATGGGAAGATGCTGTTGACAATGAAGGGACGGCCATGGCGCCTTTAGACCAACTCCGCCGAAAATTATCGGTATCAAGAGAAGCGCCTTCCGTCTGAGGAGAAATATCATTTCGGTGATAAAATTGAGGAACGGATTGCGGTGCGGTAGCATTTGGCACGGAAAAGGAAACCGGAGTCGGGATCGACAGTTGGCCGGTCGAAGAACTCATATCCGATCCTGAGGCAAATGCGAGGTTTCCAAGCGCGGATGGCGCATGTTCAGGCCGCCCATGGCCTCTGGTACCATTCTGAAATGCGCCGGAGCTTCGAACTTCAGCGTCAGCTGTGGCGAGCTGTTGAACAGGCGGCTCAGACCGTTGACCATTGTACCATTGAAATTGATCCGGCCAGCTTGTACCTGAGTCCCGTTGCGCATGTTTTTGGTGATACTGATCCCAAAGAGGTGTAGGGTTTGCAACTTGTTGTCGGTCATAAAAGTCCGTACCGTAACTCGGGGCATAGGTGTGGGAGTATTGATCATGCTGAATCCTTTGCTCTCCGCTTAGGTCATTATAAGACGTAGGCACCTCATAGCGGTTTGAGGACATCCTTTGGATGTTCAGCCAGAGAATCAATCGTTCAGTGTCGTTTCGCAGTCGCTGAGCGTTCCATTTCCAGCTGCGGGCATCGCAAGAGCAGTCAAAATAGAGAATCTAGATTTGTCGAAACCATTCTCAGCAGTTAATTAATATGCCCATTAGTCAGTAAATAAAATCTAAAGCTCTCTCGGAGCATTGATAGCTATATGTAAGGTATCAGGAGGCGAAAGATTTCGAACAATAACAGTTTCAATTCATTATGTGAGCTTCCCCGGCTTCAGTGCGCAATAGACATTGCGGTCGCGACGCGCAGAACTAATTACGGATGCTCGTTTAAGCTTAAAGCGCAGGACATCTCTACGGTGAGTTTGAGTATCCAAAGACGCTTCACTAGAGGTCCCTCACACCGGCCACACATTTTTTTCACTTGTGCCTCTCTCGTCCTCTCTTACCCGACTCGTTTAACCCTATTGCTTTTCGTCAAACTAAACCTCCTCATCACATGACCCACAACCCTCGCGTCCTTGAATTTTCGACTCTCGCCAACCATTCGAAGAACTGTGACAATTCGAACGGCCACTTCGACGCCCATCCGCCGCCATGACGAAGATCAATGCCAGTACGTCTGATATAGTTGTTTTCGAGGAAAATCAAGGAGCGAATTTTTGACTGACGATGTCTGCTTTTGCAGCCCTTCACGCCTCGCGGAGGAAGTCGCGCAAGGCGCACTTCGGCGCCCCCTCCAGCGTCCGCCGGACCATTATGAGCGCCCCCTTGAGCAAGGAGCTGCGCGAGAAGTACAATGTATGCGATTATTCCATTCGAATTCCTTTTTCCCGCACTTGAGAAGACCACGATCTTGTTCTCCCAGTCATATGAAACGTCTCGAGCACTCGAGGTGCTGATATACTACGACTACAGGTCCGCTCCATCCCCATCCGCAAGGACGACGAGGTCACCATCGTCCGTGGCTCCAACAAGGGCCGTGAGGGCAAGATCACTTCTGTCTACCGTCTGAAGTACGTTGTGCACGTCGAGCGGGTGTCCCGCGACAAGTCCAACGGCCAGTCCGTTCCCCTCGGCATCCACCCCTCCAAGGTCGTTGTCACCAAGCTCAAGCTTGACAAGGACCGTGAGAACATTCTGGAGAGAATCGGAAAGGGTCGTGAGGCTGTCAAGGCTAAGGCTACTAAGGCATAAAATGGTGCAACGGTCGTTTGATGGGAAAGCGGTTAGTTCTAGCAGCAGAGCAGGAATACTTTGAAACCTGGGATCTGTCGGAACATTGCTAGAACAAAGATGTCATGTTTTCGAATCGAATGAATTCATTGCATCAACGATTTAAAAATGTCATGTCATTTCGTGATTCCGATCTTTGCTGACTCTCGGCATCTGATCTTCCGTGGTTACGGTTGAAGCCAACCCTTCCGCATCAGTTCTTTTTCATCGTCTTCCCTCCCTACGATACAATCCCACGCGCTTGTTTATCTCCTCGCCAACCCTCCTTCAGGAGATTCTAGTGGTTGTCGAGGTAAACGACTTGCGCAGATCGACCAGTACCGTTTATCTAAAAACGGCCTGGCATGCAGACTGTCCCTTAGGTTGTACGCCCAGGAAGTGGAGAGTTTGATTGTCAGAAACATGTAACTCTATTGCCCAAAATCATTAAAACTACGATGTCACGAAGCCCAAAGCCAAGGTACAGTATCTTTCGTTAATAACGGTTGTCTTACCGGCAGATTATCAGGTTATTCTTCAATTCCAGTTTATCGCTTCCATCTGAAGGCATCAGCTCCAGATGTGCCAACGTAAACTAGTATGGTCATATGGATTAGAAATGAAGACGGGTTCAATATTTGTCCGAAATACCGACTCGCTGTTGATTACTGGCGAAGCAGGTCGAATCGCTGACATATCCCTAGTAGAAGGGGGGCTAGTGTGATTTGGGGACCAGATCTCGTCATTGTTTACTGTATCCGGCGACAGGCTTACAGCGCTGGTATATAAGACATCAAACATCAAATAATCCGTAGCAGATTGTCGAAGGTTTTTCATTTTGAAACAAAATCGAGTTCTCCGAATTTCCTTCAATTGCGAAATAGTGCTTTAGAAACTATGGCTTCCAAGCTCTTCGCCATTATTGCTGGGGTTGGACCCGGCACAGGTATGGTGCATGTCCATATATGATCCGAACCCCGCATTTAAAGTCTCCGAGTTACGATAGTTAATTATGAGCCACGTTTTTGACATTGATATGCAGGTGCCTCTGTTGCTCGACGCTTTGCACAGCAGTACCCCGTGGCACTGTTGGCTCGAAACCCTGACAACTATAAGCCAATAGTCAACGAGATAAACAGCTCTGGCGGTAAAGCTGTTGGGTTCAGCGCAGACGTAACGGATGTCAAGAGTATCAGGAACGCCTTCGAGGAAATCTCCAAGGAATTCGGCAATGCAAATCTCGCGGCTGCAGTTTTTAACGTAGGTGGAGGTTTCGTGCGAAAGCCATTCTTGGAGATAACTCAGGAAGATTTTGATGGTGCTGTTGCCGCAACAAGGTAGGTTATCCAATTTTATTTTATTTGTCTCGAGCCTCTCTGGACCTGGGAAGATTTTGTTCCTCATTGCATGCAATGATGCAGGTCTTTGACAGGTCATGACAAATTGATTCCTAACTTTTCTCAGTCGCGGGACTTTCAATTTCTCTCAGAGTACTCTACCGCTGCTGCTGAAAACCGCATCTACCAATCCAGAGTATCCGCCCACTCTCATCTTTACCGGAGCTACTGCTTCTGTGAAAGGCTCAGCGAATTTCTCCGTCTTTGCCGCGGGCAAGTGGGCTCAGCGAGCATTTGCTCAATCTTTAGCCCGTGAATTTGGTCCTCAGGGCATCCATGTCAGTCATGCAGTCATCGATGGAGTGATTGATATTCCCCGCACCAAAGAGTGGAAGTTTGATGCACCTGATGCGAAAATCAGTCCAGATGCCGTAAGCCCATCTTTTGACTCTTTCAACCCCATCTTCAATTTTTCTTTTCTGATCATTATTTTACTAGATTGCGGACGCATACTGGCACCTTCATACCCAGCCTCGTACGACTTTTACTTTTGAGATTGATATCCGTCCTTATGTTGAGAAATGGTAATCCTTTTGAGCGGGCTGCTCAACGTTGTACGATTGAGGTGCTCGAAGTGGGCCATGGTCGACAATATTCATGATATCCTTGATATCGGCAACGTTAATGGATTTATTCTCGATTTTGGGAATAAATTAAAGTAACGATGATTATGAGATTGAGTATAGTTACTTGTTAGCAATAATAATGAATGATGGTAATTTTATTCATGGACAAAATAATTATTGTGAATTATATTCTCCTTAGAGCGGAAATTGTATTTTCTCACCGAAACTGAAAATTGGTAAGATCGTAAGGAAATTAAATCACTAGGGTATTATATTTTTGCAATTCATTATTATCTATCAACATGTGATTCTCCAGAATTCATTTCCCGTAGTACTTCCTCTATGAATCTATAACAGAACGCGGGGAAGTTATTCTCCTGGTCTCAGCTGACCCGAGACATGTCACAAGCTCCAAGACAAGGGAGAATAAACTCATCAAAACCTGACGAACTACGGCGGTCAATGACTGACACAAGTAACGAAGCACAGCAGAATATTCTAGTATGACACTTCTCGAAATGAAATGTCTAACCGCAGCTGGCGCTTCACAAGTGTAGCTTAGTTATCCAGTGTGCTCATTGGGCCGAAATGTCAAAATCGGGGAATAGGCAGCACGATTTCGGGTCGTACATTTTACAGCCAATACAGGACCCGATGCGGCCAAATATTGACTGTGATATTGTTTCAAGCAATCAATCTAATTGATCTAAATTTTCCAACACATGGGGCAAATCAAGTGAGTCACATTGGGCTCTCAGCGTGAAGGGGAACAGAACCCAAGGTAGAGAGGTGTGACGATGTTCGGTGAAGTTGTACACCTTATTGGCTGGGGATAGGATTTGCGGCAAAACGGAGCTGAACGTCAAATTATACAATTATGGCTGCCTTCAGCTTGTATGTTAACAAATCAGATACTCGACAGCCGTTCCTGATCGTAATTCAGTGGCAATTCAGCTGTGGTGAAGTCTTTTTCCTTGCCCTAGAATCGTTCTCTTCAGCTCTTGATCACAAGCCCACTTTCCCTGATCAGGTTAGGTTCCTGTGGCTAAGTCGTTCACGTGATGTCCATGCAATGACATCCCGCTGAGCCACAAAACGTTTTAACTGCCCAATCAATTTGTCGCCTTGGAATCTCAGCACAGGTTTGCAACGCCAGAGGGCACAGCTTCTGGGTGTCTGTTGTGTAATGTGGCGCGGTATCAGAAGCAGAATGATATCTTACCATACGCCTTATTTGTGCATGATAAGCACCAATTATCGCATATGATGATATTGAACACAAGGAATCTATCTTGGACGATTCGGCACTTTGCCGACCAGCCAGTACGAGGACCTGAATGCTGCCTTCGCGTTCTGAATACAAGGATATCCGATTTAATGGCCGGGAAATTGCAGAATTGGCGGTCATAGAATAAAGCAAGCATATGGGCTTTTTTTTTTTTTGCTTTGGCCTAATTGCGACGCTCTTGTGCGATCCGTTTACCCCGCCGGATATCGCCCCCTCGGTGGTTTGGGCTAAGAAATGCGCTGCGCGCTTCCATGATCATAGTGACCGGGCAACAAGAGACCGGATACTGCGACGGTTCGGTGCGTTGCATAAGACGATGCATTGAAGTGCAATGCGTTGTACAAGATGGCTCCGGGTCTAAAAGAGCGGGACCCTTTCGGACACCAAGATCGTCAATTGACCACTACAAGTACTACGTAAGCTTGATGAGAGCAGCGCCAGTATCATCGTCCACGAGGAGCGCTGCAAATTGTACATCTCTCAGCGCAGGGGCGGAAGCAATTGAAAGAAACATCCGCGGACCAGTCGACGTTGGAGGACAAAAGGGAAAACCTTATCTTCGGCCCCAACAATCTGCAACCTCCAATAATGATTGTGATGCCATTGCCGACACGCAATTGATGTCGACTTCCCAACCCTAAATCGTGTCACGTACTAATGTGCGAACCCCTGACTCTGTGCAGCTGGTCCAACTTTGGCTCCGGGTATTGTACCGTTACAGCCCTCCTTGAAACGATGGATGGCTTGGAAGTTAATCAATTATCTGTGACCGATGTCGAATGGCTTGCTCTATCGCTCTAACACACGCGATGTTTACAGCCACGTAACTACTATCTCGGCCCGAATAATCAGCCGCGAAGGGGAAAAAAAAAAGGCAATTTTTAATATACTATTGGTATTATTCGAGGTGAACAGGATTTATGCGATGGGAAAGTGGTTGCGTGACTCCCAAGGCGCCGTCGTCTGCGCCGGCAGATACTCCACACTATACGCCCTGCGCCGTTCTGTCTCCACCAGCTCCCTCTCTTCCAACGATTGATTATTGACTGGTTCCCGCGGTGGAGCACCGGAGCATCTCAAGTTCCTTCGGCCGTCTTCCGCAGCATCGGCACACAACTGGGGTTTCACTTACTGGTTTTACGGCGTTGATCCTTGATCCTTTCTTTTGGTTATGCACTAGGTCTTTAAATTGGTGTTTGGATCGTGTTTTGTCTCTTTTTTTTCCATCTTGCGGTGAGTCGTGTTGCTATGGGAGCCAAGACACACACTATCGGTGTTTGGATCATTCGAGTGGTGATTTGATATTGTTTGTGTAAGAGCGGTCTGTCTCAATCTAATTGGTGCACGGATCATGGTACCATTTGTGTACTTTTGTGGCCCCACGTTAGTCGCTACTGACATATGGAATCTCGTATCGGCGAGCAGGATTATTACAGGACGGTACAAAGGTACGGTAGGTAGTGAAGAGGTGTCTTGTTATTATTGATCTGAGGGAAATGTTTGGAGGAAGAAGAAAATATCCAGCAGACTTGGCGGGGTAGCTAGATAACGGCCTTGCCCATTGGAGAAAGGCAAAGGAAGACGGAAAAGAAAGAAGAACTAGAGACAAACATTTGAGATGATGCATTGCATGGGACAGCCGACGCAAAGTCGCATGGCACCATTTAGGTATCCCAGGGGTTATTTTTCTTGCAAGCGATTTCGATCTCATTGGGTCCGGATCTTCGGGATAATGCATAACGCATAATGCAGGCCGCATATTGCAGCGACTGAAATGCATCAACAAAGAAAAAAAGTCGCAGACTCGCAGCTCTAGTGTGTTTTCAGATGCGTAGATACCCGTTGTGTGATTGAGGCTGTTCATTGGGCATCTCAAATTGACTATCCTGTTGTAAGTAACTTACTCAGAATGAATAGAAGGTAGCCGCTCTAATTTTACCCGTAAAGAGCGCGATTCAGTCTATAGTTCCCGAGGGTTCCAGAGTTAATCTCCCTGTAGAGCCGGTAATTTAGTTACACTGTCACTACATATAGTTATAACCTTGAGTTATGTTTACTTAAAATCATGCCAACGGGTACTGGGAAAGGTTGTTCGGTAATTTCGCGATCGTCTGGCACACCACCGCATCAAACTCAGGGTGACTCATTAGAATCTTTTTGGGAGAAAATCAAAAATTTTTTTTTTCAAAGGCAAGTATTGCAGATAGACTTCCAAATGCTTCACGATGCCTTCTCCGCCTTCACCAGTTGATACCTCATTGAAGCTTATTGGCAATACGCCCGTTGTGCGTCTTCAACATGTCGTCCCGGAAGGATGCGCCCAGGTCTACCTAAAAATGGAATCTGTCAACCCAACCGGCTCTTACAAGGATCGCATGGCCAAGTCAATGATCGAAGAGGCTGAACATCGGGGCGACTTAAAGCCAAACATGACAGTCATCGAAGCTACCGGTGGAAGCACTGGTTCCTCGCTTGCTTTTGTTTGCGCGGTCAAGGGTTATCAGTTTTTGGCGATATCTTCCAACGCGTTTGCTCTCGAAAAGTTACGCACGATGGAAGCTTTTGGCGGAAGCCTTGATCTTGTCAATAGTCCTTCTGGCAAGATAACCCCGGACCTCATCCCGTCGATGGTGCAGCATGCCAAAGAGTTAGCTAAAGACGACAATTATTATCCGGCCGACCAATTCAACAACCGCGATGCTCTCATTGGGTATGAGGAGATTGGTCACGAATTAGTCCAGCAGTTTCCTCATGGCATCGATGCATTTTGCGGCGCCGTTGGTACTGCTGGAATGACCATGGGAGTCTCACGAGTGCTTAAATCCAAGTGGCCACAGACTCATATCGCCGTTCTAGAACCGGCATCGTCGCCGATAATCACTGAAGGCCGTACCGGACCGCATGGAGTTGAGGGGGTCGGCACGGGCTTTGTGCCGCCGCATCTTGATCGAAATTCTTATGATGAAGCGCGTGCCGTTTCCGAGGAAGAGGGGCGTACCATGTGTCGACGTCTAGCCAGAGAAGAAGGATTGCTGGTTGGCACCTCGACTGGACTTAACGTGACAGGTGCCATTGCACTAGCCAAGCAGCTGGGTCCTGATCGAACAGTTGTCACTGTAGCTTCTGATACTGGTCTCAAATATATGAATGGAAATTTGTTTACCAATGCTTAGGGTAAGCATCCAGGAAAGCGGAAATTTGAGCAAAATACTCATTTCTTATACATATATTTATTCATTGGAGGAGTCCAAAAGTACTATAGATTGATCTTATTCTACAGTGTTTGACTCTAAAGTCATTTTTACTACAAGGCAAAATAGTAATATTGTAATCTTGCATAAATATCAATCACCAACGGTTCTTCTTCCCATGATTCTCGCTAATCGTCCTGCCAATAGCTAACGGACAAGGAACATTTAGTTATACCTTAGTGTGAGGGAGCCTGCAGATCCACGGCTATGTGCCCAACCAGAAATCGTCCAGAAACGGGCGCATAAACGAACTTGCAGGAAGGAAGCAGAGTGTTGTTGTTGGACGCTTATGCTGGACAGCTTGTCCGATGCTATCGCTTCGAGCCGGTGGGAATGGAGAAAATGTTCAATTCCAGGAGCAGGTTCCGGGAGATTGGAAACTTCACATGCGATACTATCTGTACATGGTATGATCTACAGACACTGTTATTGGGTCGTTCTATTATCCCGACATTTACTGCAAGTGAAGGGATGAGGAAGGAGGATCCCCACATGCCACGGCGCGATTAGCCATTGAAGAATGAACAGAAGCACGTTATTTGGAGACCTCGAGGAGACTCCTTGATTCGGGAAATTTATGGGATCCAGCCCTAACCCAAGTTGACTGTCCCGTCCTGGGCCTGGGCCAGTCATCCCATATGAACCCATTCCATTGGCTCTCGCCTTGGCCAGAATGTCGGGTCTGAGATTAATTATATTTTTTTTTCTTTGTTATTATTTTTGGTTATAGTGTTTGTTTTTAACCTCGCCACTATTTTCATAATTTGGATGAGTCAAGGGGCAGAAATGACTATGGCACAGCTACATCATATTGCAGCCTAGGGCCTGGAGTTTATTCATTTCATATGGGAGTCACCGGTTGGTTATGCCCGATATGTTGGACATGATTAAACAATAAGGCATGGTAATGACGAGCAAATAGAGGGCATCTGAGACAGGGGCGTTTCCTTTCATTGCCATGCTGTGTACTCTGTACTCCAGTAGGCTATGAGTCGAGGATTCATCGTACAGTGTTGTACAGTTCAATAGTGCAAATCTTGTTGGCCAACAGTAAATTTACCTTTTCACTGGTTATTACTATTTATTATTGTTATTATTATTATTTACCCCTTGACTAACCTTGTGTCCTTCGCTTGGGCAGCAAAAAGGGAAGTGGAAAAGAGTTGAAACCCCCCTGGTGAAGCTAAACCGCTTCAATCGCTCCAGTCGTCACCCAACCTTTCAACTCCCTCATCTCTCTCTCCTCCCCTAACTAACTGCCGATACTCCTCACCTCATCGCCCACACGACAACAACCACTCATCGTCCTCCCTTAGCTGGGCCCCTCTTTTCCTACTTTGGTCGCCCTCTCTGTGTCCCGCTCTCTCGGCTCAAAGACAGAAACACCTGCCCAAAAGGAAAATAAACGTTTGAATCCCCTCGAATCGGAATTCTTCAAGACTATCAAGGGGAGACACGCGCGCAAATTCTCCTTCTCTAGGCAGCACTCTTTTGAAAAGCATTAGCATCATCAGCAGCAGCAGCAGCAGCAGCAGCAGCAGCAGCATTCACCGAATCTTCAGCCCCTTGTCTGGCTTGGCCTCTAAGGGTCGGTTCACCTCTGCCGCACACGCACAGAAAGACAAAAGTCTTTGCTTCCGTCAGCCACTATCACCCCTTCGCTACCTACCAGGTTTGAGTCGTTGGAACCGGGGGCCCGTGACGGACCGTGGGCCGTGGATTTTGACACCATCCCACCATATCTTTTCTCGTCTCTTGCCGGTTAGTGGTTGACCCGTCTCTGTCTGGCGCCCAGAAGGTGCCTGACCCCTGTCGTTTAGTCACCGCAGAGCGGCAGCTAAACTGCCTACAGTCCTTTAGGCCCCAAAGGACTGCTTCTCTGGGTTTCCCCCTCTCTTTTCTTGCGCCCAAGAGAGGCTCTTACACGCGATACACTCCCCCCACCGCCGAGCCACGACAGGGCCGTCTCTTTTCTCACACTCACTCTCCGTTCTCTTACGCTTGCTTTTGTAGCGGTTACGGCGCGGGCGGCGTGAGCGGTGCGACCCTGGCACCATTTTGCGCCCACACCCACACCACAAGAAGACACCACTCGCCCTCTCGCTCTTGGGTATCGATTAAATTGCGGCGCAACCCACGGCCCTCTCTCACCCAGCCCCCTTTTGCCCCCCCGTTGACTCTTAATTCCCATGATCTTTATTTTACCCCCGTATCTTTGCTTTTACTGCTCCTGCGACGACAGAAATTTCGCGTCTCTTTCATCGTGATTTTTCGCTTTCTTTTTTTTGCCCCTCGCACCGTGGATTGATTCCATCGTCTTCGTGGACCTTCCAATTCGAGATCCTGCCAGATCTCGTGAGGGACTTCTCCCTCCTTCCGCCATTTTGACGACATCGCTGCAATAGTCGCCGTCAGAAACGATACCGACCGAATGTTTGAGAGTTCGAGCCAGAGTTTCCCCTTCTTCCCTCTCTCTCAGCCCGATTCAAGTCCTCGGTGGACAAGAGTCTTCGTTTCCCCAATTTACGTTTGACGGCGTTTAGTGCGATTTCTTTGACTTGTGTGGAACCACGCGATTTGCAATTGCCATCATCAGATAAACATACTCTTTTCATTTACTCCAAGCAAGCATTTGAAATATTTTCCTTTTTGTGGGGCGTCGTTTGGTGCGCCTCTTTCCTCTCGCATATCACAACAACCATGTTTGCCCCATTTACGGCCCCGCCGCCGACATATGCTTTCGACTACACCTCACCGCCTGTGTCGCCGGCTCAAGCATACTACTCCCCACGATATTCGATTCACACCGCTACGCCATCGCCCTGTGGATCTCCCAAATCAGCGCACGGACGAAGGGCAACATATGGACAGACTCCATTTGCATACACGTCGCCGCGCATGCCCTCTGGCTGGCCTCCATACCAGTCGACGAATTATTACTCTACCGGATATACTGGATCGTCGCAACGAAACCCAGATTATGTACGTCAATCTACCTCCCGCGGCCGGAGCAACAGCGGTCGCCAGTACTATTGCTATGTGCCGCCGACAGCTGGTACGAGTCGCAGTCGCGCGCGTCCCCGTTCCGATTCTCAACGCATCTACGTCGAAGTAGACGGGGAGGATGAGGATGGTGGCGATTGGGGCGAGGGCGATTATTACTACTACTACGCGTCTCCGCGCGAGTATCCGTCGTCATCTTACCGCAAGCGCAGGGAGGCTGACTCCTCATTTTACGAGCAGATCCCCATTTATACTGAAGCTGCGGCGGCGGCTGACACTCCTCGTCGATCCCGCGCCTCCACCCATCATCATCGCGCTTCCTACTCGACGCATCATGCGACTCCACAAAAGCCGGCAAAGCATTCGACTCCCAAGTCGCCTTCTCCAAAAGCCACCGAAGAAGATGCGCGGCGGGCAGGCATCCCGGCGGGATATTCGTACAAGAATTGGGATCCGACAGAGGAACCAATCATGCTGCTGGGAAGCGTGTTCGATGCCAACTCGCTGGGCAAGTGGATCTACGACTGGACCGTTTTCCACCATGGCCCGGCAACACCGATTGCCGAGATTGCGGGCGAACTCTGGCTGCTCTTGATTCAATTAGCGGGAAAGATGAAGCGCGGGGAAGACTGTCTGTCGCGGATCCGAAGCATAGAGAATCGAGAATTGGTCGAGGACTTTCTCGAGAGCGGTGAACGACTGTGGGCGCGCTTTCGCAAGCTGCTCAAGGCCTGTGAGGAATACATGTGGAAGGCTGCAAGAAAGGAGGGAGGCAAGGAGAAGAAGGTGTCCATGGGAAAGGACAGTGGATGTGAATTTGTCGACGCGATCTTTGGGCGTGACCGGGAACTGGATCTGACCGAAAAGATTATGCAGGGAATGCGATATTGGAAAGTGCGTTTTGACGCAAATTGCGAGGATATTCTCCGACATCCATCCGCTTAGACCTCCTTTGCGCAAGCTGCCGGCCACACATTACAATGGCTGGCGACGCTGGTTCGAACGAACAACAACAACTACTATTACTACCACTACCATTACTACCACTACCACCCCCATGATATCCCCCGTTACTGGGAATTTCAATTTGTCTCGACATTTTTATCGTTGGAGTCGGATCTGATCTACAGCTTGCATGCCTGGCGTCCTTTGCCTCATGATACCACTCTGTTTGGTTTCGTACAGTCGGCATTTTCAGAAATTTTTTCTGCCATTATTTAATCGACGTTGGTGAATGAGTCTTTTTCATCTGATCTTTTCTTCGCTTGATATCGTTCTCGTTTTCGCCAGATGAAGTATGGTGTTGGGGAGCTTTTTCTTCACATGATTGTGATGAAGCAGCGCGATTTGAATTTGAATTTCTTTTACAGCGCGTCTTGCATTCACAAGCATTGCATGAGCATGTGCACCTGCATACGCAGATGTGCGTGCCCGTTCGGAGCCGGGAAAAGTTTGACTCTCAGCCACTTTCTGATCTAAACCTTTCGTCTCATGTTTTCCTTTCATCTGATGTTTTTCCTTTCATATGATCTATCCATTTTCCTTTCATCTGATCTTTGTACTCATCTGATCTTTACGGGCTTACCCGGCACATTTATTCACCTGCCGGTGCATCTTCCAGATTTATTCTCTTTTCCTAGGGATGTCGTTAATTTGTCTATTTCCTGTCGGGGCACATTCTTATTGTCTTTATCTTGTAATAGATGTCACTGGTCCCCACGGGCCACACTGCATAGGTAGATTGTCATATTTTAGTATTAACTTATCATTATTTAACTATTAGTCTTTCTTTGGATTTGATGCCTTGTGATGTTATAACCATGCAATAGGAAACGTGATGACTCGCCCTGATCTATAAGGCATTCAATCTTCCTGGATATTATTGTCATTGTCAATGTCAATGCTAACATCATACCCCAGATTCAATGTCCAAGTCTTTGCAGTCCTACAATCTACAATCTCTAATCTCTATCTCTCTAGTCCTGATGCTAACCCACCCGTGCCATTCCCTGCTGCTGAACTATTCATTTGCTGTATGATTTTGTACTTTGCCTCTATATTACACTGAACCATCACTATCCTGCCATTCCATTAAGCCACTGATCTACTGAGTCGCTATCATTGTCACTTCCCCACCATCCCGCCATCCCACCATGCTGCATGCTGCATGCTACAGCAGGCAGCAGGCAGCAGGCAGTAGACAGCAGACATTAGACATGACCATTCCAGTTCTTATAGATTTAACCTTCTACTCTTTACTCTTTACTCTTTACTCTCTAGATGGTACTGCATTGTATACTCTGTACTCTGCACCGCCACGACCAGCACGACCAGCTCCTCCTCCTCCTTGCCCTCTTCATACTGATCTAGATAATTAACATAATCCATAAGACTATAATTACTATATGATAGTATATGATAGAGTAAATATAACTAGTGGATATAAATAACACACTGTAAAAGATTGTTTATGTTTTTTAAGATATTGTATATCTTGAATGCCATAGTTCTTTCTCACCCTTGTTGCTCTACTCTTGTTACATTGTCTTCTAGTCATTCTTGTTTGTTGGTCCGTTCCGTTCGTCATTTGTGTTGGTCAGTTGTCATGTCCGGCTATCTTCATTCCTCGAGGCCTATAATATTTTTGAAATACTTGTGAAGCCTGTAGATATATCTGTATAAACCCGTTGTACACATATAGAACCCATGTAGAGACACATAAATCCCTGTCCTATCCCCAATTCCCAATCCCAATTCCAACGCCGATGTAGGTATTTACATGTTGACATGTTGACATATTGATGTATTGACATACTAGTATCACCTCTCGTCCTATTCCTACACTGCATAATCACGGGTTGCGGCGTGTCAAAATAAGTAGGTAGTAAATCAGACATGAAAGTCAGAGTCACATGCGGCCGTCCAGACTGCGTCCCAGATATCCTGGTATGGAGTATTCTCGTTTGCAAAAGTCTGGATCGAGAGCACCCCAACTGACCTCACCACCATGTTACAAAGCTGTATAGGCCAAAAATCAACAAATCATGTGATTTCAAGTGCAATTCTAGATATTTCAAGCTGAAATTTGAAGGTGAGATTGATGAAATTTATCACTATAATACTAATCTATTTTTAGGCCTTCAAATGTGCTTTTTCAATTGATTTTGATGCAAAAAAGCTACAATTTTGCATCAAAATGCTACCAGCAACACCTGATGCAATTCTCAAAAAAATATGCATTGATTTGGAGCTTAATATAAGTTTACCCAAAATATCCAAAAGGCATGATGTTTCAAAGGTGTTGATCCACTAAATAAAGTAGAATTTAAAGGTATACAGGTCTGTTAGAGTACTAAAAACCTTGAAAATGAGCCAACCCAAAATGTTGACAGAGATCATGAAGCTAGTAAGATTTTGACACATTTTTTTGACTATTTTTGACTTACATACAACATAGGAACTAATTAATGTCCTTGTAGCACATCTAAAGCTATACTTGGATAAATTGACCTACTATATCATGGTCAAATTCAAGGTCCTGGTCAGTGTATTAACAATCTTCTGTACTATAGGAGATGTAGATTTCACTTAAAAAACAGTAGGAAAAGGTAAAAAAGTACTTACTTCATAGGATTCTTTACTAACATTTCATTAGATTTAGCAGTGTACTACTTAATGAAACAAGACCCTCTACCAAGATTAACTTATACAAATAGTAAACTAAACAGTAGATATACTTGTCTTTATCAATGAGTCTGTAGCAAATAAGTAAATGTTAGATAGAAAATATGGATGGTTGTTATAAGGGGTTCTAGTAGTTATTATATAGTACCTCTAGTAATCAGAGCAATGGAGCATTCTACTAGTATATATAGTTGATAGGTATATTGCTTTAAAGATATACCAGGGCTCAATTACAGGAGATATGTTTAACAAATGGATAGTAGGGGAGGTCTTACTGTTATGTAGTCCATTTCTAGGGCTACACTCAGTATTGATAATGGATAATGTATTAATTCATCACTCTGAGGTATAGAAAAAAGTATTATATTTAAACCAAACTAACTAACTACTATACAAGGACTTCAAGAGATGTACTAGTGCTACAATATCCTCCTCCACTTTCTACTACCTTATTTACCTAATTTCAACCCAATTGAACCTTCATTTCACCTGCTAAAAGCATGGATGAAGTAGTATAATGTAATGGCCCCTCAATACAGGAACAAGGATTATGGAAAATGGTTCTAGAGCTTCTTCTAAACAGCTGTCAATGATTAGAGTAATTTAGTAGATTATAAGGAACTTTTCTAGCAATGTCATCTAGTAGTTGATTAGTTAATAATTTTCATTATATATATTAGCAAATATATTACTATTTACAATACATATTACACTTTAAATTTTGCCCTGTAAATACTACTACTTGAAATTTTGATAGTCATGCTTCAAAAGCTTGATAACACTAGTAGGTATGCCTAATTAAACCAATTCTAACTCTGTTAACACATGTATAGACTCCAAATTGAAGTCATTTTTGACAAGAAGATTGCAAGTAGTCTCAAAAAGCATTAAATAGCAGAGGGCTTTCTAAGAGTACCATTTTGTGTACACCTTAAGTACCTCAGCAGGGTTAGTATCACTAATCATAGGACTGCTGTAGCAGTAGCTACTTCCAGGCCTTGAATTTAATACTGGCTGCATGAATTGCATTGGGGGCAATGGAAGCAAGGATACTAGAGCAACCTGCATCCAGGGATTAAAATATGGTCAATTGTATAGATTTGGGCCATTTTTGAAGGTTTGAGTTGTCATGGCAGCTGGGTCCAGACCAAGCCTGGCCAACAATGATGTTGCTCCAGACCCTTATAAGTGTCTAGCATGTTATATACATGACAGCCACAGGATAGTCTAGCAGCTATATGCTACATATATATTGTAGGGTAGAACACTCTGCCAAAGAACAAGTATTCTACTTTTGTTACATAGAGCCTAGCTATTACTCCTACTCTGCTTTATTCCAGCTTGCAACCACCTTGTGTATTCCAGGTATTACTACATAGTTATGAGGCAAGGCCCTTACATAAGTGGTATTTTTGCCTAGTTTGCTCCTTTTTTCTTCTATTATCTTATAATTCTTCTTCAATTAAGTAATCAATGCTAATGGTAGATGGTCTAAAATAGCTTGTTTTATTACAATAAGCTTCTACCAGTACTGTATATCTAGTAATAGTATATAGAGATGTTGATGGCCTAATGGTATACAATACATATCCTTATTCTTGCAACAAATATCTCTACATTTATAATGATTCATGATGTCAATGCTAGTAGCCTCTTAAGCAAAAACTTTAGCAGCCAAAGCCTTTGTAGCAGACCTGTGTCTTTCTTGCTCAATTGATAGATTTATATAGGGATTTAGTAGGTTTTACAATAGATCCTCAAGCATTTTACCATTGTCAGGGGCTTCATTGTTTTTTCAAGAGTATATTATGGTAAGTTAGGCCTCAATATCTATCTGTTTAGTTTTAACATAGTGTTAAATAAGCTCCTGCAGATCTTCTTATTCTTTGGTAGACTTAATTGTTATATTAGTAGTTTTTTTATTCAATCATGACCTAGTAGCAGTCATAGTCATATTTCTAGATATGTAGTAATGCTGCCAGCCTTTTGAATCTACATATTTGCTAGCCTATATCTCCTTGAATCCTGTCCATTACATCTAGTCAAATTTTCTAATGGAGTACACTTTGCTAGATTTATGAACCATATGCCTATCAAATACTAGGGCAATTACAAGTACATAAGTTGGCTCCTTCATACTAATTTGTATGGCAGAGTCAACTTTAGTACCTTCTAAAGGCCAAGAAGTAGGAGAAGATCTGGTATTTAGAGTTAATCAATCAGTAGTAGATTCAGGGGCTGGAGACACTTGTAGAGGCTTTGGAGGTAGCATTTTAAGGGTTTTAGTGGTTCTTGCTCTTGTAGAGTGATTTGTCAATCAAGTTGTACAAATTAGACTATTTTTAGCAGTAGATCAAGGCATTTTGGAGGCAAAAATGATGAAAATGTGATTTTTATTGCTATCTACACTATATAACATGGTGGTGAGGTTGGTTAGGGCACTCTCGATCCAGACTTTTGCAAACAAGAATAAGTTACGTAGTAGGTAGGACATAGTATGCGCGGCTAGATATCACGTAGACACTTCTTTCTGAACGCTTTGCTTTTGTCCCGCTTGACTTGTTTCTGTAATTGGATAGGCAGGGAGTTGATATGATGGTGGATAGGGTATGATTGGCTGGATGCTTGTTGCTTTGTTGGTCTGTTGATGGGGCTTGAAGGGTGCAGATGAAGAGCACGTGGATCGGGCGTGGAGGGTGTGGGGTTAGATTGCAAATAGCCGCTGCCTATCGCATATTGCCAGTTGCCGCTGTCTACAAATAAATAACAAATCTTACATGACTCTAGATTGGAGCGGCAGGAAAATACTCGCAAATGTCAAAAAATGTAAACGAGAAGAGCTATAACTGCAGTGTCGCAGAGTCGCAGAGTCGCAGAGCTAAAGGATCATGTGCCCTTGTGTTCTAAGTGTATGTATGATATTGCACCTTATATCTATACAATGTATATAGCCATAGACTCGAAGCTCATTGGGCCGATGCATGAGCACCCCGCGAGGACTTTTCGTATGGGATTGATAGGTGTATTATTGCTATGTATTAGCAGTATATCAAGTATATTGCTGCCACCAAATCGGCCATGTCGTAAAATATATTTAATAGCCAGGTACGATTTACTTTTACTATAGGATCATAGGATCCTTAACTGTCTGTGTTTGACATTGTGGATTTTTGTTGTGGATTTCGTTGACTTTTATTTGAATAGAATGATAATATAGTTGAAGATAAGGAAATCGAGCATTGTTTAAATTCAAACATATTTTTTAAAAAAAAAAGTTTAAAAAAAAAAAAAAAATAGAAATCAAAGCCACTTTAATATATCATATCATGGTGCCTATAAATCCTCTATTAGTAAATCCAACTTATTTAACTCATATATGTCTTCAAAATGTAAATTCTAGATCTGTCAACATGCTTCGAAGGCAGTTCCATGTGTGTATCATAATTATTTACTATTAACACCAGTTGTGGCACCACAAGTAAACTCAAGTCGTGTCCATAGAGACTTAGTCGCCTGTGGTGTCAGTCGAGTTCCGAATTGTTATATATACGTGCTCTAAAACGCAGATCACAAATGACTGCTCCACGTTAAAGCCTGTTCTGAAGACTGAAGACTGAAGACTGTAATTGATAGACACACTACCCTACGTGCTGCGCTAATCATTCTAATCTTGGAAATTCTTTTCCCTCGCTCGTACGAGTAACTTGGACCAGCCAGCGGAGCAGGAAAAGACCCGCCAAACGAGACCGAGGGACCTCGGACGCTTGATAGCGCTTCTCGCCAACACGCCAGGACGCTATCCTGCTACGGAGTATGCAAAATTGACCTCGACCTGCCTGCCTGGCGCCGGGACGTTGACATCCCACGCGTCCGGTCCACGATAGATTATCAACTTACGACGCTACGGTGGGTAGGTCCCGCTGCTCCAGCACCAACCACATGAAAAAGGGTAACGAATAGTAGCTCCGTAGTACGGAATACCAGTACGCAATGGCCGAATAAAGCGACAGCCTGGCCCTATTCGCTCGATGAGTCGCGATCTCTTGCCTCTCGTTTATCTGTCTTTTCCCTTCGTCCTACTACTACTACTACTACGTATACGAAGTAGAGTAAATGCACCTGGTGCCAACTTTTTGGCTAATTGAATTTGCGCGCCCCCGGTGTCTAGCTTGGCCGCATGGCCGCATGGCCGCATGGCGCCATGACACCTGCAGCCTGGATTGGTTTGGACCCCTCTTTTTCAACAAGATAGTCGGGTTGACGTTTGTACTAAACTATCTCTTTTTCAGGACAGTATCTCCGTGCATGGTAGCAGACTCATTTTATTGATACCCCGTAGTGTCAAGTGTTGATAGCCCCCATCGCCAGCAACTCGCAGCCCGCAGCCAGGGTGATAGTCACAACTTGGTAGCTTGGTTTCCGAGTTCCGAGTCCACTCGCTCGTGCTGTTATCAATACCAGCTACGGAGTAGGGAATATTCAAAGCGCAGAAACTATCTTGAAGAAATCCAGCTTCTTTCAGAATTTCCCCATTGATGCATAGTCTCTGTCTCATCTCGTAGCATCTCATCGTCGTCCTATCCCAGCTTCGTAGATTCGTAGGCTCATCGTTACTCCTATCAACATCCGCCTCTTCGCTCCCATCCGCAACCTGCAGTACTCCGTACATACTCATAGCACATCAATCCTGATCACCATTCGAACGAATCCTAAAACAATACCGTACGATAAGCTATCTATCCATTAACTCGCCCGCACAATCCTAGAAAATCATATGAAGAGAGGAGGCATGAGTTTCAATTCGCTGCTCTGATTGGTCACTTCATGACGAATACTCAGTACTCGTATTACTCGTAGTTAGGAATTAGCATAAGTTAACTAAGGTGCCTACTCCGAGTAGGTATACAGTGGGACAGTCCTGCGATAATCGGCATAATCGGCGGTATCCTTGCCCGTGGCCCCGTCCCTCGGACAGAAGAGAAAAAAGAGAGGGCAGGGTGGGCAGGGATTGCAGGGATTGGCGGAGTGATAGGCGTGTACTATAGGCGCGTTGCGACTTGCCCCGCCTGTTCCTCGGCCTGTAGGTCTACAGCTCTACAGCTCTATAGCTCAGCTAGTATGAGACATTGAACCCCACCTCTCCTCGCTCACTTTGACCGTTGTTGATTCCTTGCCCCTCAACCCCTCATCGACGATCCTGTGGCCTTCGAACGACGTGAACAGTAGTAATTCCAGCCTTGGCATTCGTCAGTTTCCATTTCAATTTGCAAAAAAAAAGAGGCAATTCAACCGATACTGATGCCCCTTCTCCGCTGCTTCCCTGCTCAAAGTATTCCACAGTTTGGACAACGGCACTAATAAATTTGAAACATATTGTAATCAGGTATCAACAGCTTATATTCATAACTCGTCAAATAGGATATTTGGCTTTTCAAAAGGAACAAAAGAAAAAAAAAATATGTAATCGACGGAGAAAAACGGCGTAGACGGCTCTTCTGCACACCTCTCCTCAACACCTGCGACACCGCCACCACTGCACCGACTTTTTTCTATCACCCCCCGAGCCCACACCAACTCCTTTGCTCAGTGTCGTTTCAACTCAAATGCGCATATAGACAACCGCCGCGAAATGAAAAATAAAATAAAAATATCGTCAATCTCAACCGTACATTACGCCGCCGCCGCCAGAATGGTATTAAGTCATTTATTTGTAGGTGTCCAGCACATATCTTCCGGCAATCTTGCCAGCAAGCATAAGATCTGTAAAGGAAATTGTTAGCCACCAATGCAAACACATTTATCAGGTTCAAGGATTGCAAAACGTACCAAAGACCTTGGGAAGCTCAGAAAGGCCAATAATCTTGTAAGGAGCCTTGATGAGGCCACGGCGGTAGAAGTCAAGAGCTTCCTGGGTGTCCTTGCGGTTGCCAACGTATGAGCCCTTGATGGAGATCATCTTGACGACAGTGGAAAAGACCTCGGCCTTGAGGTAGGCACCAGCGGGCAGACCAATGGCGACGACGGTACCGCGGGGGCGAACGTATTCGGTGGCTTGCTGGAAGGGCTTCTCGGCGACGGCAAGCAGGATGACGGCGTGGGGACCAAGGCCGTCCTCGGTAGCGGCCTGGACGTCCTTGACAACGTCCTTGCTCTTGGTGAAGTCGATAAAAGCGTCAGCGCCGAGGGAATCGCACATCGCCCTCTTCTCGTCACCACCGTCAATACCAATGGCACGGATACCCATGGCCTTGCAGTACTGGATAGCGAGAGATCCAAGACCACCGCCAGCACCGACAATGGCAACAGTCTCACCAGCCTTGACATTGGCCTCCTTCAAACCCTTGTAGACGGTGATACCGGCGCAGAGAACGGGAGCGACGCCATCGAGAGGAATGTCCTTGGAGAGACGAGCGACGTGAGCAGCCTTGCCAATGGCGTATTGCTGGAAGGTACCGTCGACAGTGTAACCAGAGAGGAGGGCCTTGGGGCAAAGAGACTCGTCGGCAGTCTGGCAGAACGAGCAAGAAAGGCAAGAGCCATTGAGCCACTAGAACATCGCGCGTTAGTGTTTTTATTTTTTTTTAAACTGCAGAATAGGAAAATCGAGGAGATTAAAGTAAATACCTTGATACCAGCGTGGTCACCAATTTCAATGTCGTGAACAAGCTGGCCCCTGGCGACAACGACACCAGCACCCTCGTGGCCACCGACCAGAGGGATCTTGACATCAAGAGGCCAGTCGCCCTTGAGAGCGTGCAAGTCGGTGTGGCAGACACCAGAGTACTTGACGTTGATCAAGACCTCATCGGGGCCAGGAGTGGGAACGGGGATTTCCTTGTACTTGAGCTGTCCACCAACTTCCTCAAGGACCTGAGCCCATTGCGTCTTGGGGACTTCGATAGCTGCCATTGTAGTATTGTTCTTAATGATTGGAGACGAGGAGTGATGACGTCTATGAATCAAGGTAGAAGAACGATGGTAGGAAGGGAAGAGCGATTGATGATCCGAATTGTTGTTGTTGTGTGAGGAATGAAGAGAAGAAGTAGACCTGATGGGAGGCCATGGTCGAGATAATATATAGGGCAGCTGTCGGAAACATGGCGTGATGTTTCTGTGGTATGAGCGTTTAGATTGAGACTTGGCCACGGCGAGACGTGAATGATGCAGCGTCTGGAAGTCGTCGATTATCGGAACGGAACTGCGCGCACATGCCCGACCAACCCCACCTACGGCCACTCGCGTGGTGGGCAGAAGGAGGATGACAGTGGTCCTACCGCACGCCGCCATTATTGCTCGCCCACGCCCCGTTGCTCTGTATCGTTTAGACTCGAAATGCAGTGAGAAGCTACTGCACCTCCTCTGCTGCGATTCTTTCCGTTATCGTCACTGACTACCCCGTAGTTTCTGATGATGCCCCTCAAAACAGGCAATTGCTTGACGCTTCGTCTGCTTTCGAGCTTGAGAGATTTGAGACCTGACCCGGCTGAACGGAGCTCTGTTTGCAGGATATGCACACACTTTGCGCCCAAAATGAGTTTGGATTTGATTGATTCGACAATAATACTCGTAGTACGATACATGCACACACGCCAAGTTTTCGATATGAAGTTTAGAGGGAAAAGAAAAGAAAAGAAATTCAAGCAAGACCTCCAAAGATGGTAGATCCCAGCCAGAAGATATCACTCTCATTCGACGATGACTCTTCGCATCAAATTCCCTGTTCGCCCCTTGTCTCCCTAACCCTCAGTTGACTCTGACCAGCACCTGGTCCCGAGAATGATTCAAATCTGATCATGACTCCATTTTCCCCTTCCCTTTCGCTTCGAGGGATTGATTCAATTCTTTCGTAGAGATTCGTTACGATTTTTGCCGCGTTGGAGCCAATTACCTCCCTAACATGCCATCTTGAAAAGGAATCATACGGTTTCCTTTGGTAGACGAGGCACGGACAGAAAATTCGAGGGCCTCGATCGCTCGATAGGAAACAGTGAGCGAAGAAACGCCGGGAGACGAATGTCCGTGGCCCAGCAACTGGCGTTGCTTTGCTGTTTCCGGGGGCTCCGGAACGGCGTTCTGTAGCATTTCGCCCTACCCCTTCTAGGTAAAGCCAAGGGGAATCCTTTTTCGCCAGCTAGAGAGTTTGTCGGGCGACGACCGCCGAAACTGTGGCTGCGCCCATCGCTAGCGTTCTTGGGCTTGTCGGGACCTCCTGGTCGCTCCACGCTGCACATCTTCGCTATACTTATTCCATCCCAGAGAAGGGGAAAAAAAAGCAACATGACAGATGAGCAGATTAACTGCATGAGATGCGAGATGCAAGGACATTTCAGAAGGTTCGTGGGAACTTTCGCCCGGCAAGCTTCAATGGGTCACAGCAGCTGAACAACCCACCTGGTAATTGATTGGATTCACTCTGCGGAGATGCCTGCAAACCCTGGTAAATCTGCAGCAATTGAATCGATAATGTGCGGGGTCGAATGCATTGTCATTATCATCACAACCGTTGTCGACGCATCATATCCTAGCTCCCTTGCTCTTCGGACTCATGGAAGTTTTCTATTATGTTCTCATCGAAGCTGTAGAAAGAGGGGTTTGATGTTCCAAACAGGCATGACGTTGGACGAAGCATTTCGAAAGCTGCAGGGAAATGCCTTGAATCTCTCATGCAAGATACAACCAGTAGCCGTAGCAGACTGAAGCATTAGATCATGCTGATTGATGATCCCCGCCAAAACAGTACACGAGTTTGCATATTATTTGCATTTTGACTGCGGACACATGAGCATGCATTTGACGTGCCAACACCATGAGGCGCGGAAATTTTTCGTAGCCTCTTTTTGTCACGATAGTCAATTAAAACATAATGCGCGCAATTATTGACTCCTGTCAAAGAAGTAGAACCGGCGGATCGACCCTAGATCTTTTCCCATAGAGGCATCTGCCACGAGCGCAGCTGCGGCTACGCATTGCTTTTGTGGCGTGACGATCAGCGGTTCCAGAGAAGTGACGAGAGCGGCCCTCTCGCCCAACGACTGGAGCAGACAAAGTCGCGCGTAAGGCAGTCGAGAAGCTGATTGACTTCGGGCGCTACTGGACGCCGTTGGTTCGCATTTCGCCGTCTCGGAAAGGCGGCACCTCTGAATAAGAAAAGAGGGAAAAGTAATGCGACGTTAGCTAAGGACAGCCCACAAAAAGTAACGTGTTGTGGTACGTACCTCGGAATCGAGATCCTTCCAACGTTCTCCTGTTCTCTCCACACAACGTCTGGCCTCTCCAACGACAGCAGTAGCTGCTGAACAAAATGTTTTCCCACCTGAGTTTCAGCAACTATCGGCACCAGCTCTCCTCGTCAATGCTTCGCTTCTCTGTGACCAGAGATCTGTCTGCGTTGGCTTCTTGTGAAGCTCCTCTCTCGATAAGCAACGATACGAGACCGCCACCTGCGTTAAGCTTCCTTACGTCCGGATGAACCCCTCATTGTACGCCATGACCCCCATGTCCAGTGTAATGGGTGAACGGAAGCATCATGTATCACAAAGTGCAGAAGGATTCGGACACTCTACCTAGTATCCCGTATCCAAGGGTCCTTTGGCGGCTTCAGGGACAGCCGCATTGCATCTCAAATGTTAGGTTTCAAGATTCAAATTTCCCGAGATTGCGGGGTTGCAGAGATGCAAAGAAGCTCTAGCCGGCACCGGCAGCCACCGCCTTCAAGCTCGAGTAAAACGTCAGAGCTCCCTGCAATATCCAGAATCCGTTAGGGTCGGCTGGACGGACCCCTTGACGTGACTGCAAACCAGGTCCATATGGCCGAACATGCCATCTTGGCGCCCCTAACAGTACCACTATGGCCCATCAGTTAGCTCCGTTTTGTTTGGTTTCATTGTATGCTTCCATTCCATCCATTGAACTTATGCAGAAGTCGCTAGCACGTTATTTTTCGTGCTCATGTCTATCCTTAGTCGTCTTCTCATGTGGCTGAGATCCACCCAACATACATCATGTTGAATGAGCCCTCATCCGGCCCAATGGACTCCATTGCGGCTTTCCAATCCTCAATAGGAGCTCTGATAATGTTCAAGCCACATTTATAGCAACCTGGTGAGGTAATGTGTGATTAACTTTACTCCCTCGTTATGACGGCTACTTGTCCGCTTTTCGCTCAAATAGCATATACTGCATTGACTGCAATAAGCTAAGTCTTTTTCTTGCTACCTTGTACATTTGTGTTGGCACCTGCTTGTCAAAAGAAGATTAGCAAGCCTTTTGCATCAGTCTAGTTTCGATCTTCCTGATAGCCTCACAGTCTGGACGTGAAAATTTGCTGCCTGTGGGAAAATAGGCCAGCTATATTCCCTGACCTTGATTCAGGCAAAGTCACAAGTAAATGAAACCATGCAGTCAGTTCGACAGACTTTCTGGCAAGGGTTTGATCTAGTTATCTTGCAAAGCTTCAGCCATTATTGGTTTTCGCCGTCAGCCTGGGCGTGGGGGCGAAGAGAGCATCAAATCGCATAGTTTGCCAAACAAAGTGGAAACCAGGAGGCAACTGCCTTCGTATCATTGGATCAGTGCGATTATCGAGATAAGGAAAAAAAAAAATAAGCGCTACTTCAAATTATTAAGAGATGAATGCTAGATTAAGATAAAGTATGAAGGCCCGCATCGCCTGCATTGCTGATGCAAACTCGCGATATCATTCGATCCTCGTCACCTTCGCGGGCTTTATTTATCTATTACGCCTTCCGCAGATAATGTTGCATGACATTATACCCTTTTGCTTTAACCGATTTCCCGACCACCATGTTCCGCAGCTCCGTAACGAATAGATTAAAATAGCCAGCAAAGCGATTACGGGAAGCAATTATCATGCTTATCCTATCAACCTGAACTAGGCTTGCAGACAACAATGCGGTCCTCGACCGACTGCTTGGAAAAGAAACGCCATAACGCGCGGAGCGATGCCTAGGAACCGACGAGATGCATTTAAATCATTCCGTGCATATCAAACATATGGCCAAAAGAACTGGTGGAATGAGTGGAGATTTCATGAGTTGGTTCGGGCCCGAGCCGATAGACGATTGAAGAGCGCACCAGCGCACGAAAACGATTCTAACGCTTACGCCGAGGGGTCACGGAGCGAGCGCCCTGTGCAATGCTTCCGTTGCCCGAGTTTCGGGACATGGCGCACGAAGGCTTGACATCGTCAGGGCCCATTGATGCGACAGCCTGGATAATACATTATTAGTAAAAAAATACAAGCGATCCAGGCAAGGACCATTGAACGAACAAAAGAATCAGTATTATGTGCAAAGTACAGGTATGTGCCATCGCGCGACTTCTTGACTGCCAAGAGACCAATGGCCCCCGGTGAATGGCTGTGTCGGACACTGGGATGTTCTAGTAGGTCCCGTTAGCTTGTATTCGCTCTTTCAATGCTCTCTGAATAGCTTACGCATAAAGTCTTGTTCGATTACAGCTCGGATGGCTATCTCTTCATCGACCTCTTCTAGCCCACCAGCCTTACGTTTGCGAACACTTGAATAAAGCCTCTCGGCACACACCCCTGCCGCCATGGTGGTAGCCATATGTTCTCCAGTACCACTTGTAATGGCTGCAACGCAGGTTTTGTTCTTATCGTCGGGAGAGACTGGGACAACGGCCGTACCGATCCCGACCAGGGCCGCTGGACCACACCGACCGCGCAGCTTCATACCGATCCCCCCAGAAGAGGAGCCCGCAGCGATGTTTCCTTGCGAGTCGATGGCGATAGCACCAACTGTATCCGTGACGAAGTCATCGCGGAGGTTGCCTTCGACAGATGGGGTGTCAGATCTCTCGAACGTTGGGCTAGGAGGTAATGGCGTATGCAGCGCAGCAAAAGGAGGTGGGCTTGGGGAAGCAGAAGGAAGAGGGATCGATCCACTAGACATCGACTCGACCTCGGACTCGGAGTGACCATCAACGTTTCCTTGCTCCATGGACTTCCATTGCAAGTTATCGTCATCCAAGACTATCAGATCCTCGTCCGAGTTGCTGTCTCGTGCGGCATCCTGCTGTGGTGAAGGACTATGCTGCTTGACGATTGAGTTGTGACGCAGCCTAGAGAACCCCTCCCTTTGAAATAACTTTCCATCAGCCATGTGCGGTCCCGGATCGATAAAGTTGGGCGATTCTGGACTTTGAGGTGAGCGCGGAGTGGGAGATCGCGGCGCCGAGGCGATGGGAGGTGTAGGCTGAGGCGAGTACGGCTGGCTATCATTCCAAACCCCAGCCATCAGCGCACGCGTGTGTTGACGGCGCTGAGCCCTCCTCACATGTTCCTCATAATCATCATCTATGTAAACATCCTGATCGCCCATGTCCATTTCTTCTTCTTCGTTATTCTTATCGTAGAAGTTTTTCAAATCTTTCCTCCATTTCATCCACCGTTCTCGCGCAGCTGGCGAGACTAAGGCATCATGCGGCAAAATGGGTACCCCTTGATCAAAGGCGAAATCAACAGCGCCTTGGCCGACCAGGAGGTTGGGAGGAACTCGTCGAAGCGACATAGGCTGGTTGGAATGATCTAGGATCACTCGGGCCAGGGAGATTGGGTTTCGAATTTCTACGCAGAATATTAGCCATTTCCATTTCTAAAATTGTGCGATCAGAAGTCCTACGTGACACAGCTCCGACAGCCCCACTTCGTCCATAGTGATCTACCACTGTAGCGTCACATTCGACGGTCCCATCCATTGCCAAGTTACTTCCGTAACCTGCGTTGGTAATCTCTCGGTCTTCCAAAACTTTGATAGACAACTCTACCGCGTCAATGGCTGTTCCTCCTGCACGCAGAGCTGCCATTCCAGCTCGAGCGGCACTTGAAAAGCTAGTTAGTAGATTGAACTAGCGAAATAACAGATTCCGGGATGATTGGAATATAAATCTACCAAGAAAGGTGCAGGAGTAGAAGGTCAAAAGCAAAAGCTTGTCTGCCAGTGTTTAGGGTGAGTTGCTTACTCGCTGCAGACTTGCAAATGAATGTGTTCGTTCTGATGGCTGTGAAACCCGGCGCCTGCATGTACGAAAATTGCACACTGGTCTCCGCTTTTCTTCTTGGGCGACCGAGAAAACATTTCAAGCGGTGGCGGATGAGATGTAACGCCTTTATCGGACAATGACTCGTCGATGAAAACTGATGGCGAGGACTGATACGGATTTTGACGTCGGTTCCGGTATCCCTGGCGAAGCTCTCGCAACCAACGTTTAATCCAAAAAAGCTTTTGGGATAGAAATTCCAGCTTTACACGGCGTTCCACTTGTAGAGCGGTAGAGAGAAGCTCCTGCGGTGAGAAAGACCAGCTGAGAGTAGCAGGAAGAAAAGCTTGGGCGAGCTCTCTTGATGAGAGATTCCTTAGCTAAAGCTGAAATAGCCGATTGAAACGGCACTATCAGAGCCTGTAGAGCCTCTGCCAGGAAAGGGCCAATTCTCTTCAGACTTTCAGGTAGCTCAGCTAAGTACACAGAGCCCAGCCGCAGAGAGAGTGTGTACGATTACCCTGTACGAGGAGCAAAGCAGAAGGTGAGGAGGAATTTAAATGAATGTAGGTCAAAAAGGAATGACACGGCACGTAGAGTAAGGCATAGGGTGAAGATAGATATCAAGAATGCGTGAGAAGAGTGAGAAGCAGATAAACCAGCAAGCAGCAGAAATGTGAAACGGGTCTGAGCTTCGATTGAGGGCTAATTACGCTTTGTGCAGGTGCTCTGCACCATCTGATATCGTGCACATGCCTTTTTCAATTATATTTCGATTATGATTTCAATCTTACTTTTATGACCTCCATGCCTACATAGCCTAAAACAATTAATAGTTTTCCTAGAAGTAAGAACAAAATTGAACATACATGTGAATGTGAAACTCTCGACGGTTGCCGTGCCCTGCAGTTTCCTTAATAGACGTGAAGTTTATCGATACAATCTTCGCGGCAAACTTACAAGAGGTGATTGGCTTAAATAGCCGACCGGACGGTAGGTCCCGTCATCCGCCGACGACCCCAAGCGGCAGGTAGGAGAGCTACATGAGCCTCCACCGCTGACCGCGTCATATCATATCACTCCCTTGTTGTTGCCGCAAATAAGCTCTGTCTGCGCAGGCAACGAGCTATCGTGGCTCTTTAATCAATCTTTTGAAGAGGCACTTTGGTGCTTCATTTCTTTCCCTCTCTGTGATTCCTCCAACTATCGATCAAGATGGCGTCCCAAACACCGGCCGTTGTCATGGACAAGTAAGCTCCTTGAATTCCCTCCCCCGAAGATTCGAGGCGTAAGAACGCCATTAATTCCGACTTTCTGCTGACTCGTTTCCTAGCGGCACCGGTTATTCGAAACTCGGTGAGAAGCGGCTTATCAATCCGCGAGATTACAATTAGGCACTTACCAAATATTCCTCTAGGTTTCGCCGGCAATGATTCGCCATCGTTCGTTTTCCCCACAGCCATTGCAACCAAGGGATCAGGTGGTGGCTCTGCTGGCACAGGGTCAGGTCGCCCGGCAGTTGCGAACAAGCCATCATTCTTAACCGGTGGTGCGGGACCATCGGGCCACCTGTCATCGAAGCGGGGCACCGAGGACCTGGATTTCTTCATAGGAGACGAGGCATTGGCAGCTGCAAGTGGTCCAGGTGGGTTTAGATATTGAAGGTCGTGTGTAGGTCCTGCAGGTGGTTTCTAACATGTCTAGGCTACGGTCTTCACTATCCTATTCGTCACGGCCAGATCGAGAATTGGGTTCGTCTATAGCAAATGCCAAATATAACTAATAAAAAAAAATGACTAACAAGATTTAGGATCACATGGAGCGCTTCTGGTCAAATTCCATCTTCAAATACCTGCGAGTGGAACCTGAGGACCACCACTTCCTTCTCACCGAGCCTGTGCGTCCTTCTTCCCTAGTCTAGGAACTGATAACTAATCCTAACTCTCAACACAGCCACTCAACCCTCCTGAGAACCGTGAGAACACGGCCGAAATCATGTTCGAATCATTCAACTGCGCTGGTCTCTACATCGCCGTGCAAGCCGTGCTCGCTCTTGCCGCATCATGGACATCCTCAAAAGTCTCAGATCGCTCCCTTACTGGCACTGTTATTGACTCTGGTGAGGGTGTGACACACGTTATCCCCGTGGCCGAGGGTTATGTCATTGGCAGCGCCATCAAGAGTATCCCCATTGCTGGACGAGACATTACATATTTTGTGCAGCAGCTTCTCCGAGACCGTGGCGAGCCCGACAGTTCTCTGAAGACTGCAGAGAAGATTAAGGAGGACTTTTGCTACGTTTGCCCCGACATTGTAAAAGAGTTCTCTAGATTCGACCGCGAGCCCGAGAGATTTGGAAAACACACTGTCAACCACCCCAACGGTCGCTCCGTCACCGTGGATGTTGGATACGAACGATTCTTGGCCCCCGAGATCTTTTTCAACCCTGAAATCTACTCGTCAGATTTCCTGACTCCTCTCCCCACCATTGTTGACGGCGTCATTCAGACTTCGCCTATTGACGTCCGAAGAGGTTTATACAAGAACATTGTCCTTTCGGGTGGTTCGACGCTATACAAGGACTTTGGCCGCCGCCTGCAGCGAGATATTCGCCACTTGGTGGACGCCCGTATCCGCGCCTCCGAGGCTCGCAGCGGAGGAGCAAAGAGTGGTGGACTCGATGTGCAGGTCGTGACGCACAAGCGACAGCGACACGGCCCCTGGTTTGGCGGTAGCTTGCTCGGCCAGACTCCCGAGTTCAAGAGCTATTGCCATACTAAAGCCGAGTACGAAGAGTTTGGTCCTAGCATTGTGCGAAGATTTGCTCTGCTCGGTGGCCCTGGTGGATCGTAGATGGAATGTCGAGAAAAATGCCCGAGTAGATGAAAGAAGACTTCCATCGAGACGCAAGGGCAAGATTTAGCTACCTACTTACCTACCTACCTAGTATTCCAGATTTTTCACACCTTCAGTACCTGTCTGTATCTGTACCGTACTCACCCCGGCGGTTTACCTTGTCAAATGAGTTTTTACAAAAATTGAAAGCTTTACAAATATCTTTTGCAACATAATTTTTTTCCATTGCATGAATGAAATGACTGATTAAATAAGCCATCTAAATTTGTCCCTTGTGATGTCCATCTCTTACTGTTTACCAAAAAAAAAAAAAAAAAAAATATCCGAGAAGTCAATCTTATATGGATTGTACGCTTTATACTTAATATACAAGCTTGCCAATACAATACAACTAAATGTCGAATCCCTAACTTTATGTCCCACAAACGCCTAGAGCATTTCTTTCCTACCCTTTCTTACTTTTGAACACAAGCGGGTCTATATTGTCGACAGCATGCTGATCATATATGCACGAAACAACAGGCGTTCCAGATCATCAAAGACCCGCCCTCTCATGCACAAATTTAATGATGCAAAAAGAAAATGTTGAAAGAAAAAAGAAAACGGAATCAATAGATTACTTTCTTCTTCTCAGCACAGCGACACCCTCGACATGGCCAGTCTGCGGGAAAAAGTCGAAACCGCGAAGACTTTCCATTTCATACATTCCTTCTTGCGTTTCCTTTTCTGTTTCCGTCTCTGTCTGCGTTTCGCCTCTCGCTTCAGCCCAGGGATTTACTCCTCCGACAAGATACCCTACGTCACGGGCCTGGGTATGTACGTTGCAGCTAACGTAGACGACGCGGGCGGGGCCCAGCTGGACGAGTTGCTTGAGGAAAGACTCATCGCATCCCTTGCGCGGAGGGTCGATTACCACGACAGTCTCGTCGGGCGGGAATGTGACTTTGGCGAAAAGAGCGGGAGCGTCGGATGCCATGAAGGTTGCGTTAGGGATATTGTTTGCTTTGGCATTTTCGCGGGCGCATTCGATGGAGGAAGTGGAAATGTCGATACCCAGCGAGGATTCGAAGAGGGAGGAAAGAACGATGGTGAAGAGACCAGAGCCACAGTATGCGTCGATGAAGTATTTCGGTTTAGGAACGGAAGACGAAGAAGGAGAAGTGATTTGGTCGCGGATATATTGTGTGAACGAGGGAAGGATGGAGTTGTTGTTTTGGAAGAAGGCGCCGGCGGGGTTGTTGAAGAGGAAATCACCTACGTATTCTGTCGAGGTGGCATTGTTATCGGTAATGCAAGTCTTGCGTTCAGTAAAAGAAGGGAACTGCTTGATGATGGCTTCTTTGGTAGTGCCTGCTGCATCAGGGAGAGCTTCAGTGGTGGAAGGCAGGTCGTCTGTAGTTGAGGCCTCGTTTGACGGCTTGGGCACCCGCTCGGTGCTTTCTCGCAGCAAGAGTGTTGCGCCGCGCTTGTATTTGTCGAGTTCGTGAGAGACTCTGACACGCTCGGACTTCATACCCATTCTGACAGCGTCGGTGCCGATGGGACAGTCCTCAATGTCGATTGTGAATCTGGTTCCCTTTCTCATGAAGCCGATCGGCGGGATCGAATCGAAGCCCTTTCGCTTCTCGGGGTTGCGCCTGGCTTCCTTGGAGCGATTCTCGGGCGGTCCGTCAAAGTGGGGAGTGAGTTTCGTGCGGTATCCGTATTGTAGCGGAGAGCCCATGGTTTCGCCAATGGTGGGAATAAGGTCAGGCCGTAGACCGGAGAAGTTGCGGTATGCTTTCTCGACAATGGTCTTCTTGTGCGCGAGTTGGTCCTCGTACGAGAGCATCTGGAATTGACAGCCAGAGCATGTGGCAAAGTATTTGCAGCCAATGCGGGAGTCGTCGCGCTGCGGTGAGGGTGTAATGACGCGGACAAAGTCTGTGAGAGTGTAAGACTCGCGCGGGAAGTGCTTGATGACTTTAGCTGTGACGGTGTCGCCAGGCGCGGTAAAAGGCACGACGTAGACATGGTCAGAGTCGGCGGCGAACGCCAATCCATCGCCAGTCGAGGAGATTTCTTTGACGGTAAGATCAATCTCCGTGAAAGGCTGAGGAAGAGTCTTTTGCGGAGGAGCAGGTGCGGACGATTCTGCGGGAGCGTCTGTTGCGGGTTGGTCCTCGGCGGCGGGAGTAGGAGTAGGAGTAGCGGCAGCGGCAGGGCTATCGTCCAATTTTTGGGCTGCTAATAATTGACGGATATCTGCCAAGAGGACCTCTTCATGAGCGCCCTCGCTGACCTTCTTCTGCTGCTGAATCTTGCGCTTCTTGAATGGGCGTCCATTGTTATGGGGGCGTTTTCTGGGGTTGGCACCCATAGGCTTTCCAGTCGCAGGAGTAGCAGTGGGAGGCGTCATGGTCAATCGAGCAGACCTCTGACTTGCGACTGAGATTCTGGGTACTAATTGAGTTGTGCGAAGGAGATATGGCCTCCACATGAAGTTTCGTTATAGAGGAGATATTGAATATCCAGAAATTCTCTGTTTACGCTCTTTTTTTTATCTGAAAGTTGATTGGCCAGCTGCTCCGAGAGTGGCTGATTACATAATTTCTTAGTCATGAATATCGCAGCTTTTGGGGGTTCCCAAATTTGTTGTCATGCGGGAGTTTCAGTAGCGGAGGGTCCAGCTCAAAGTCTCATCATTTTCTTCCACGTCAATTGATTTCCTTTGGATCTTTCCTTGGACCTTTTCCAGGGTGCCGATACCGACGCCCACGATGAGCGTCTCCCGGCCGGCACGATGTCTCTTTGCTAGAGCATCATCCGCCATCCCTACTGCTGCTCAGCCCTCCCCAATGCTGGGCCGGCTTTTCTCCACGACGGCCGCACAATGCACGCGACGACGAGTTAAGGTCGGAAGCCTCAAGGCCTCTGAGATGGGCAACCTTGTGAAAGAGCCCGCCCCGGTCACCAGCAACCTGTATAAGCCCTACACCAAGGCCGAGAAGGCTGCATTGGCGAAGCGCTACACTCCCGAACAGATTCGCGCAATTGAGGCTGGAGAAGAGGCCGTTGACACCGAGGATCTGGCCACGCAAGGCACGATACGCAACGATCCATTTGGCCTAAGATATGTGGACGACCTGAGTCACCGACATGCCGTGGTGGACAAGCCAGTGCGCAACCCCGAGAGCAACTACGATCCGAAAATGCGGCTCAAGACCGAGCGCGAGTTTGGAGAGGACGTGACGCAATGGTTTAAAGACCTGCCCGAGGAGCCTGACAAGGCAGACTGGCTCAAATTCAAGGACAATGTCCGCCACTACGTCGGCAAGGAGGAGGCCGAGCGGGCTCCAGTTAATTATACGGCGCCCAAGATTAACAAGTTTAATGATCCGGAACTGCGGTACCACAAGGCGGGCGACGAGACCGACCCGCAGCTGCTGCGGCTCATGCAGCAGACGGGACTGTCTGAGATGCGCATCAAGCGCCTTCGCGTCAAGAACCTTGTCCGACACCGTGTCGTGAACCAAACCCGCATGGGTAAAGTTGCGAGCATGTACTATCTCAGCGTGGCCGGCAATGGTGACGGTCTGTTGGGCATTGGCGAGGGTAAAGCCCAGGAAGCGGAGGATGCAAGGAAACAGGCTGAGATGGCGGCGATTCGCAACATGCAGCCCATTACCCGCTACGAGAGCCGTACCATTTATGGCGAGGTTGAGGGTAAAGTCAGTGCTACAGAGTTGAAACTCATGGCTCGTCCTCCAGGTCAGTATATCCCATCTTAATATCCCGTGGGGTGTTTCGTCCTAGGTGTATCCCGTTATTTTCTTCCTAGGTGTATCAAATATGATACTTTATGCCCCTTTTCAATTGATTTATTCTTTCAGTTGATTCATTCACGCGTACTAACCCGCACAATAGGCTTCGGACTCCGCTGCCAGCACCGCATCTTCGAAATGGCAAAGTGCGCAGGCATCACCGATCTCGCGGCCAAGGTGACCCGCTCGCGAAACCCCATGAACACTGTCAAGGCCGCCTTTGAGGCGCTCAAGAGCCAGCGTCGACCGGAAGACATTGCCCGCGCGCGGGGCAAGAAGTTTGTCGATGTCCGCAAGGTGTACTATGGTGGCCAGGTCTAAACGTCCTTGCCATAAACCTTCTTCACATTACGCTTGACTTGACCCTACATTGCCGTCCTAGGGTCCTTTGGCCGTGCATGCCCCTGACCTTTGACATGGTGCCTACCCAAAACCATCAAAAACTCGCCGCGAAACTTTTTTTGCGTGTACTCTGTCCGTATGACACCTACAACAGCGTCTCTCAAAAGTTGGGCATATCTCTACCTCCCACACCGGTTTCATCACTCGAGCCGGTGTCATCACTGTATCATAGAGTCTATATCCACTTCTCCCGCCCCCAACCTAAGATCATTTTCATTATCCACACCCTGCATTCATCCATTTTCCACTTAACCAGACATTTTGTCGAAGAAGAACGGAAGCGAGTCTTTTCTTCAATGGCATAGCCTTTATTTCGCTATTCCTTTTCCTGCGTTCTGGGTCTCCTTTCTTTTTGTATTATCTATGTATGCAATTCTCATGCCAAGTCTCAGTCTCATACATCTCATCTTCTATTTTGACCAGTTCTCTTGTATGGTATGTACTGTTATATGTACTGTTGTACTTTTGATCTACAGTAATCGGAGTCGGAGAGTAAAATAGAGGTAGTTGCGCGCAATCCAACAAAAATATTTTAGTCAATGCCGTTCAGTCCTTTTGCTCCTTTGCTCGTCCCTTTCCTTGCCCAAGCAATATCTTCGCTTTCTGGCTGATAGACAATCAATCAAAGCAATTGATGGGGAAATGACTTGACATGCGGCGCCGAGTAACCTCTAGGATCACAACCCCGAACGCGCCGAGAGCTCATGGTTCAATAATGGATAGTCAATACCGCACATAGATTTTTGAGTGAAATTTATCCACGTCAGCCATGTACGACACTGTATCGTATATTGACGCTAGCCTGTAATACAGTCTAATTAGCTTGTTTGGTTCTCTTAATGAACAGTTTTCAAAGACTTTACGCTCCGTGGCCAGATAGATATGGTCAGATAGAAAGACCCGGTAGTCCAATGAGGGAACGATAAGAAGAAAAGCAAGAAAAGAAATATACTTACACCCCCACGACCAACAGCGTAATCATACCGCCCTGCGTCGTCCCTTCTACGCCCCTCCTCGGACTCATCTGGTCACTCAACACAGTCTCCGGGCCAATCGGATACGCCAACCTCGTAGACACATACACAAGCGCCGCTAGTAGACCAACGATCCAGCGTCCTGCGCGGAGAATGTTCCCCAGCGGAGACACGGGATCGGGTTCACGGGTGGCTGTGTCGGTGAGAGTAGTGACTGTGGAGGGTACATTGCGGATAATAATTTCCATTTGTCCTAAGAGGTGGTTTGGTAAACGTGAGTAGCGCACCACTTTGGGGAAGGGGTGCTGGCACAACTGGGATACGCGTCGCAAGAACGAAGAATTTCTAGGTTGTGCCGATTCCGCATTTTCGTGCGGTGGTTGCTGTGAACGTGGACCTTGACGTTGGAAGTTGAGGTGAAGATGACGATATCGTCGAATGGAGAAGAAGATGATAGGTATTGCACTCGCAACTATCCCACCGGTCAAGAGTTTCGTCCCGGAGAAGGGAGATTTGAAGGCTTCATGGAAGCCGGGCAAGTATGTATATGTATATGTATACAACCAGCGCAGAACTAGGAGACTGAATGCTCCAGTAACCGCAATGTTGCGTATCCTCCTAGAAAGGAGCCTCTTTTGACGGGACGTATTGAGTTGCTGGATAAGCAGGGATAATTGGGCGGGCGATGCGCCGCGGAGATTTGCTAGGGTTTTGTTCGTGTCTGTGTCTGCTTGACGGGCAGTATGATTGTAGTCTTGCTCTTCGTTCGTATGGGTATCGTCAATTGTATTGTTTGATGGAGAAGAGCGCAAGATGCGTCTCCGAGATCGACCCCGGCGTTGGTGGGACTGCCGTCGAAGATTGTCGTACTCGGAGTCATGATCTGATTCGAACTCGGGATATGACCAATCGTATGAAGGAGAAGAGGGAGAGGATACTATCTCAGTCTCTTTTGCAGGTAGTGCTGGATTGGAGTGGGTGGTAGTAGAGCTGTTGGTCCGGAGTCTCATGTTGATATTGTATGAATTGTGCCTCTCCGGGATGAGATGCTTCAACTAAAAGATAATATACTTTTTTTTCTTGAAAGCAGGACGCTCGATATTGATAGTTGAGACTGAGAGCCTGAAGAGCTGATATGTTGATACGCCAGTTGCTTGCACGCTCAACAACCAAGACTTATTTCAACGCACCACAATTCGGGAAGAAAAAGGCAAAAAGTCCAACTGTTGTAGAGATACAATAGAATAAATCAATGCTCAAAAGCCAATGTCCATATATCTGGCTGTGAGGAATTCGATACCCTTAAATACATGACCATCATCATCTCCGGAGTCGGACTGCTCAGCATGCGCTCGAAGGCTTGAAGACCGAAGTGTTTAAACTTCTGCCTAAACTCATTATCTCCGGTACGCCCACCCAGTCTTCCTTCAACAACAATATTGCATAAAGCTGTATAATGCGAAGTGGCCAGCGTGTCAAAAGAGTCATAACAGCCATTTGTAACTTGCGTCATGCTCAGCAAGCTGCTCGCAAACTACACTACTTAGCGCTGGTCCCTGAACCACCAGTGATCACCAGGGGGCACAGATAAAATGATAATGCATGTAATAATACGAAAAGAGGAAGCACAAAATGAGAAGACTATAAATATATTAAAGACACGTATTGCAATTCAGATGCAGCAAACGATAAGCAATAGGGAAATAAGAAGGGCTCAAAGACATTATAGCTGAAAGTCAGTGTCCTGTATTCCGTGTTCCGGGCAGAAATTATCGCTCTGAGCTCAGAGAAAATTTAGGCCATGTGGCATAGTCCCTCCTAGGTAGGTAGCCAGGCAGACAAATGAATCCCAGGAAGTGGATCTGGTTTAATGCCATCCCATTGCAAAAAAGTGTCGCCAAGTTCAGGCACCAGCGGTTGAAGATCGGCGCTAACTGGGATATGAGAATAGCGGCCACGCGGGTATGGTTAGTGGGAGGACTACTGCAGGTTAGCGACGATTGGACTTCATCCCGCCTGGTACGAGTACGCTAACGGTAAATGTGTAAACAAACTCTGACCGAATCGTACAATGTGGGGATTGATACTTGCCGGCGTAACAATATGGTTGCCTATGATATTACGCTCTACGACGACATCTCACATCACTGTCATGCATTTAAAAAGGGTAAAGATGAAAAATAAACCGGTTAACCCATTGGCTGTACTAAGTAACTAGCTACGCGCAGTAGATGACGAAAAAGAGCAACGCAAGAAAATAGCATCGCTGGTACGCATAAAAAGACATATGCCATCCCTTTTTACGAAATCCGCCGTGACAGTCGCTAAATGCTGTTCCAGATCCATTAATTAGATCATGACGTTCGTCAAGTCATTGAAATTCGTAAAGAAAATTGAAAAAGAAAAAGAAAATGCAGACAACCCCCGGTGTGACACCAAGCAGACATGCCGTCGTGGTCCGTATAAAAAAAGAAAGCTTGACAAGGTACGGACTCGGTCAGATGAAGCCATCGCCTTCTCCCTCATTAGACACACGAAACAGTCTAATTTAGAAAGAGGGAGACACGAGGAGCAATTAGCTCAGGCGATGTTCATGCTACACTGACGCACGGCGGCGATGACTGCTAGACGGCGGTTTCGGCGGCACCATCAGTGGCCGACCCAGTCGGCTTGGGGTCCCGAAAGAAACGCTTATGGAGGCGGATGCAGCCCATGATTCTGGAAATACAAAGTTAACGGTTGAACTATGTCTGAGGAGGGGAAAAGAGCGGGCGATTGGTGTTGTTGAAAAGTGGAAGATTACTTACGCAATGAAGACACAGAGGCCATCATTAACAATTTGCAGCTTGCATTCGTAAGCGCCATATATGACGTACTGTGCCGCGGAGACAGCCAGATTGTAAATAGCCACCGCAGCGAAAACTCCACCGACGTAGTCCATGGCAAAATCTACGCGTTTGGAGGATTCGACATATTTAATAAGAATGAACATTCCAGTGCTCAAAATCATCAGAGAGACTATAAAGCTTCCGGAGATAACATTCTGTGAAAATACAACTTGTTAGCTTGACTTGTAGGCAGATGTCGAGGTGAGGGGAAAGCTCAGAGAAGCAAGGTCAGATAAGCCAGGCATGAGGACAGAGGAGAAGCAACAATGACAGGCCTCCGACACTTTCAGATCCCGCCGGGAATGAAGCAAACATGCTGCTCAAGAGGACTCAAAATGACAAAGAGACTGAATGAAAGCGTGACTTACCAGAGCCAACAATTTAGCCTTGGAAGAAGCGTCGATGGTCATCTTGCCGTCTGGGCCCTTCTCCCAAGTCCCGAACCTGCAGAAATGAAGAGCCGCAAGGAACATGAGACCCGCAAGGTGCATAATGATGGTAACCATAATCGCCAGGTAGATCTCCAGAATAGACAATGCGAGGGCCGCTATTCCAGGAGGTTCGTTCGCCTCAGAGGATAAAGCTTTGTCGGTTTCAAGCTTGGACTTGTTGGGGGCTTCAGAAGGAAGAGGAGTGTTCGAGGAAAGGTTGAGGAGCTCGGCCTCAGTAGCGAGAAGAGCCTTTTCATCAGCCCCGGTCCAGACGTACATAGGGTGCTTTTCGTCACTGGAAAAGGCCATTTCGAAGTCAGGCGTGGCGGAAGGGTGCTTGTCGTCAGGCTTCGCCATTGTGATGCGTGAAATCCTATTTATGCGTTAGTATCAACCGTGTGCTTTCCTTCAGTATTGATCGTGTGCTTTTCCCAGGTTCTTTCTGAGCAGCAGCTTCAACTGCGTGCTTTTCTCAACTCATTTCCAAGCATCACTCTCGACCCTGTGCTCCCCTCAAGCACAGTATTTCGGACCCTCTTCCACAAACTTACTTGAGATTGTTATTTTTTCCGTGAAAGCAGAGTGCGAGGAAATTTGAAACAACAAGAGGATCAAACAAGACCAATCACCTCGAAATCCTATGAGAGCTTGACAATTGACAAGGACAAGAACGAGACGAAGACGCGAATGTTTATTATCAAAATGTGTGGGGCAACGGGGGGAAGATTTAACTTATCGCTAACCAGACGCAGCGTGGGGGAGATGCGGGATGACGCTTTTAGCGCCAGGGGTTTAACGAACGCCAGAAGTAAAACCTGACCCTGAAAATGAGCACCGGATAAATACCTGGTCATATGACTTTTGCTTAAAAGGTACTTGGTGGGCGTTCACTTGTCGCTCAACCTAACCTTAACCCACGAGCTGTAGCTTAAGCGATAGGGCTGCGCATAGACAGACCCCTCCGAGCAGTCCAGTTCGCGGGAAACAGGCCACCGAGGCCACGGAATGGCTCAAGATTTACCTAAGGTATGATTTGTATAGGACATTACGAATACGGCACATCGAGGTGCATGGTAAAAGATGCGTGTATTTTAGCAATGGCGGCATCGGATTGTCGGCCTTGAATAGGACCTTACTGCGCGGGTCCAAGACAACAATCTCCGGTTCAGATAATGAACTGTTAGTCCTACGTAGTTTATCCAGCTACTTGGTGCTACTAGTAGTCTAATATAAGGTGAAATGCCACGGCTGGTCAAAGTTATAGAGTTTATTCATGACAGTAAATCCCTCCTGTGTGTCTAAACTCTGAGCACTTATATAATGAAACCCTCCTGTGCAATATATCCGCAAGATCTGATGACAATCCACGCTCAACGCCATACTCCATCATACTCTGAAAAGTCACTGCAAGCTCAGCATATAGCTGCAAATCAGCCCATTCTCCAAATAAACAAGACAAGACAACTCCGCCATCTAAAATCACCCATACGCCATTCAAGACCTCATACCCAGTGCCACATATCTACCTCACCCAACTATCTCTTGCCAACCACCACATCGTATCCTCTCACATTCCCCGTATTGTTCCCTTTACGCAACGACCTCCCATCCCTTTGGACAGCAGACCTATCCTCTGCCCCACTCAATCCCTCCTCCATACGCCGTAGTGTCTCCAGCATCCTCCGCATAGCCCGCATGCTCATCATACCCGCCTTGTGCACCCGCATTCTCTTCATCATCGCCGGAGTAGATCTGCTGCTGGAGAACGATGCTGTATACACTTGCCTTGAGCAGTGTAAAGACAAGACTTGTCTTGCGTTCGAGCGCGCGTAGGCCGTCGAGGATTTGGGCCGTTGGGGACCCAGCCAGATCATTCAATGTAGATGCCAACTATATTTTGGATTCTCTGTTAGTGGAGTCCAATGACCATTGTACTTTCCGACAACATCCATAGGCAAAAAAACAGTTACGACATACCCGATTCATGTTCCCCAACAGCCGCGCATATTCATCCAGCACTTCTTGCTCAAGTGGCGAAACACCCGTTGATGTGCCCGCACCGATGCTCGCGCCAAAGTTTGCTTCGCCGCTCCCACTAGGTGTTGTCGGAGATGCCATTGTATTATGCTCTAATTTTCGTTGTAATTTATTCGTCGCAGCTTATTCGTCGCAGTGTATCGTTTGCACCCTTGCCCGCTGAGATGATGGTGGTTGTATCGTCTGTACTGTTACCCGACACACTCTTCTCGTTCTTTCTTCCGTGGAAAGGGCCGGCGCAATCAGGTAAGCTTGAAAAGGTTTTTCTTTTTCAGGTTTCTGACCGTATCTGCGATACGCAACAAAAACGTCTTCTATCCTGCAACTGATCCGCCAATTCGCGAAATCCGAAGAAAAGAGACGCAAGGTATGGTTGTGCTTGCAGAACGCGCGCAAGATCGTATTATGCTGAAGAAGGGATATGCTCGTTTGGATATTTACAGAAACGGCGTTTGCATCGAGATGAGCTCGAAATAATATTCGGACGCGATTCGCGACGTGGGGGAGCTTAGGTGTGTTTGGGAATCTACTGCACCGAGGATGTTTACCGCCAAAGTTTATCATTGGCTGACTGCTATGGCTGAGCTTTCTTCCGAGTTCGGTTCACCCCAAGGTTCGCTTGCCTACCCACAGTTGCGTGCCACAGCCTACAATACGGCACCGCCACCACAGTCAGCATCACTGTCATAGTTGGCAATCTATTGCATGAAATTTGGCAATAATATAATAAGATCGTCATGAATTTTATCAAACATGTGCAGGCCGAGTACCATAACCGCAATTGTCCTACCGCCCAGCAGCAATTTCAATCCACACGAACCCCATGCGCAAACGTAAATACAAATGCAAATGCTTCTTTCAAACGAGGGCTACATAATGAAAGAAACCCCATATTCCCGTGCCGCGATTGTTGCCATGGATCGTAATGAGGTAATGAAGGAAATAATGAAAATGACGAAAAACGTCCTCGGAATCCATAGACAGTGGAAACTTGCGAGGAGATTTAAAAAAAAGCAATGCCAACGCAAATGTAATAAGAAGCCCGGAACATGCTCCTTATGACAATGACTCCGCTAAAAACTCCCAAAAGTTTAAATTAGATTGATCGAATTGGTCAAATATGGACAACCCAGTCAATCGAATGTCGAATCGTGGATTGTATGATTGCATGAATGCATCGACTGCCCTCTGATTGGATCGTTCAACAGAGAGGGGAAAAAAGAAGCAAGGCAAGTAATCAAGTCGTTCAGGTTCGTTCTAATCGTCGAAAGACAGGGAAACGATCCCCCGTCGGTTGAGTATGCTACATGATTTCTTTAAGGCCGTGTCCGCTACCGCGCGTGGCCGATATGATCGTCGTGATGCATGTGTGAATCATCACCATCATGATGGAGCGTCACGCTGTTGAATTCTTCAAATGGGTCGGGTCCCTCGTTGCCAGGGGTGGCTAATCCAGAGTCGAGTGGAACTCCCTTAATCCGAGAAGCGCTAATATCGACACTCTCGCTCTCCTTCATATTGCGGAAATTCATTGTATCGATGCCGCGACCTTGGTGGGGTATCATTGGCGGTTTCATATGTCGAAGCAACGCCCACTGTGTCGGACGGAAGAAAGGGTGAACTTTGACGTCGGAGGCGCCCGCACGAGAGCCCAGACGACGTGCTTCATCTTTGATGAGTAGCTTGCGAATGAGAGATTTGCAGAGACTGATATCATTAACAGATTAGCAAAACAAGTGACCCAAGTCGCTGGGCAGTGCGGAGAAAACTTACTTGGAAGTCTGCGGTGCCCCAGAGTGTTCTGGGAAAGGAACGTCGTCGCGTAAGATATTGGCAAAAGTAGCGTTTCGATTCTTGCCCTTAAAGGGGGTGGTCCCGTAAAGCATCTCATAGATCAATATGCCCAGCGTCCACCAGTCTACGGCACTCGTATGACCGCAGCCTTTGATGACTTCGGGAGCAATGTATTCCTCGGTGCCAACAAATGAGTTGGTTCGAAAGTTGGCAATGCACGATTTGGTGTCAATGGCAGGTAGAGATGATGCTGAAGCGCCGGTTCGGCCAAAGATCACAGTGGGCTTTCCACCGGGCTCAGATTGCTTGGACAGGTCAAAGTCAGACAACATGATGTGTCCAGACTGATGCAAAAGGATATCTACACAATAGTTGATTAGTATTTGCATGCGCACTGTCAAGCAAGGCCATTTTCCAAAACATACTTTCCGGTTTCAAATCGCGGTAAATGAAGCCCATGAGATGAAGGTATTCCAAAGCGGCAGTAACCTCGGCCGCATAGAATCGAGCATCATCTTCAGAAATGCACTTGCCTGGGCGAGTCTGGAGTGCTGTAACAATGGTTTAGTCGGTGACATTCTATCTAGGACAGGCATATTCCTGGCGACAGCATACCTCGGAAGAACTCTCCGCCCATACAGTACTCCATACAGAGGTACAAGTGCTCATCGGACTGGAACGAGTGATACAAGGTGACAATAAAAGGATGATTGCTGGTTGCGAGAATTTCCTGTTCTGCCAATGCCCGCTTGATCTTATTCCGCTTGATCATCTCTTTCTTGCTCAACACTAAGTCAGGCAAATACGTTAGTCCTCATCCACTAGACAAGATAAGGATTGACATACCCTTCATGGCATACAAACGGCTAGACTTTTTCTCCCGCACTAGGTACACCTTGCCAACATCTCCCTTTCCAATCAATTTGATCTTATCGAAACTGGAAGGGCCAACTTCAACATTTCGAACCTTGATCGAATTCGAGCTATATGTGCGGCGGAACGCAACCGCATTGCGTATCTGTCCAGGAGTCGGGAGTTTTCCACCTTCAGGAACTGGCATCAATGGATCATCGGTGGCAGACTCGACCAGAGCCAAAGACGAGGTGACTTGGTCCTGCATCAACGGAGCCTTGCCCAGCTCAGGCGTCATAGGCCGGTCCGCAGTTGGCCCAGGCACAGGAGCGGTCGCTGCGAAGAGACCTTGAGCATTTGGTGCCGAAGCTACGCGCCGTAGCTTCCGGGCCAGCTCGTCCTTGTTCGCTGCCGTCGCCTGGTCAACGACCCCTCCAGCTGGATCGACCTTCAATGTTGGAACAGGTGAGTCAGGAGGTGAGGGAGGCACGCTACCCTCATTGTGATGTCGGATCGCAGGTGGGCCCTGGTGGATAAAGTACGGGTTCGCGGTCATTGTGGGAGAAACGGCATCTTCGAGCGGGTTGCCCTCACTGGCAACAGTGGTCGAACGGTTTCGACTGATGTTGGGAAGGAATCGCGATTGTCGGAAGGCAGACTTGGACTCTTTGGGTTCCTTGAGTTCGGATTTAGGAGGAGATGTGCCATCGCTTTGGTTGGTATTGGATGAACTATTGATGCGGAAGAAGTTCTTGAGTCTCTGAGGGAAATGGCTGCCACCATTGGGGCCATTGAGCTTGTTGGAGGACGATGACATGTTATTGTGTCCAAACGCTCGCTTCTCACTATGTAAGGCCGAAGTGTTGTGAGAGCCAAACAGCTGGGTCATGACGCCGAACAGAGAGAAGCAAGCTCAGCACTCAGTAACCGTGATTTGTTTTTTTTTTTTTTTGTGGTTGAGCGACCACAGGTGTGTCCTCTGCTGCACGAGGAATCGGCGTGAAGCCAATATTCGTTGGTGTTGTGTGGATGCAGCGAGAGGTGGAAAGGGTTGTGGGAATATTGAGATTGGGTAATCAGGGGAATGAGGCGGATGATAATGACTGGGGGAGGGAAATAACGAGCGATGATGTCGTTGCCGATCTGGACACGACGAATGTCTCGGGTCAGTCGCACAATTCAGAAATCGGATAAATGTTCAACCCACGTACCTACTCAAAGCCCTGGATTAAGAATCAAAAGGGGAGAGGAAGAAAGCGAAGCCCACAGTCAGATATGGTGTAATGATTTCGTCCTTGGCTGATAGGTGAATCTGTGAATGGTGGAATTGGCCGCTCTATAATTCAGCGTGGCCGGAAACAAGGGTAAGTCAGATAATTATGTCGATATAACCACCTCAGAAAAGTAGCAATACGCGATTGCCATCCTTTTCAATGGCAGTAGTGAGTGGTGAGATATTGAAGTCGGGCAAATGACGCGGGAAGTAGCAAGAAGAAATGAGGTTACGAGGCAGAAGCGTCGTATAGATAGCAGCAGTAGCGACGGGAGTATTATTAGAGGCAAGTTTGGGGTCGACCGTGTTCGCGAGGTTGACTTCTCAATTTGGATATCTCCCCCAGTACAAGATGGGTTGTTGGTCCGTGATTTGCAATCGAACGATGACACCAGAAGGCAAAAAGTTCCTGGCACGAGTACACGACGCGCGAGTATGGAAATTGTACTAATACTCTACCTCCAGGTATTCAACAAGGAGAAGGAGAAAAGACCTGCGCAGGGCAAAACTGTTTGACCAAGTATGGTGCACCGGGATATGCCCAGACGCACACCCACACACCCACACATTCGCTCAGTGCAAAAGCAGCAGCTCGAGCCAAGGGAGACAGGAATGGGGGCTAGAACCAGACAGATACAAGACATCAAACAATGGGGGCGACTATTTCCAGTCTTTCCAAGTCCTCTACGAAACTATTCTCGGCCCAGAGTCTCTCTGTAAGCTGCTCCGTATCTCTGTTGCGCAACAATGAAGCGTCACCAGTGGCCTCAGGTACCCACAAAAACTCCACCCATAGTCCGGTAGTGCTTGCTCTCCGTACCGTAACCGTTTCCACGACTCCTGCTCTGTTATCGCTCCGGACCCTCTTGAAGGAGTTTCCCGGTGGAGAAGGCGACGCGAGCAAGGGTGGGGTCTCTCCGTCCGCTCACTAATGGGGATTTGAGCTCAAGCATTGGTGGCCGTACCGGTACGAAGGCAAGACCAATGTCTCCGGTCTCTGGCCTACGTCGTCCTCTTGCGAATCTAGAATAAGTTACATGTCCCCCAAAGACAAAAGCATGTCAGTCACGACATGTCATAAAAAAGACACCGTAGAAAAAGCAATGTGTCCAAATCCCCTCATGAAATCACACGCAGCCTTATTATTCCTGTTGCCGCGGGGTTGAGCAATTCGCTCGTCGTTGGAGGAAAAAGCGGAGATTGTCCCGAGGAGCGAGACGGCCCATGATTTAGAGCCGCTAAGGCCATGAAGAGAAGGTCAGTTGCTGTCTTGGTGTGCGACGAACGATTCTTCATCGCTGCTGTGCCTCTTCTGGCTTCTTGCCCGTCAATCAAGTCGACGCCTCGCCAAGTTCCGACGACGGGGATTCTGTCGTTCTCGAACGCCACCATCACGTTCCATCAGCCAAGCAAGCAGGAGAGTGCGGCTGGGCGGGGTGACAAGCGCATCGGCAAGAGCAATAGCCATGAGTGACTCCAAAAAGTTATAGCTCTGGCCCGCTGCAAGCGCCTATCAGACACCGGCGAGATCTCCATCTTATTAGCTAGCTCTAATTACCTCCACATAGACCGAGAGCGCACGTTCAACATTGAAAGAGAGTCATGAGAACATGTTAACTGAGAAATTGATGACAAAACTTGGCTTCCAAACCCAACCGGGTCCCAGGTCTTTGTGTAAACGTCGATATGTAACTTTTCTTTTTTTCCGGCAAGATCGGTATCTGTTGCCGCTATCAGTGCTCTTGTCTCAAAGCCTATCAATCAAATGAAACATATCGAGTAGGGCACACCTGCAGATGGTGCATGGACTGGGTCCATTGGACTGATCAAAATATGCTTCTATTGGGCCAGTGCCGGACCCAGGAGGCGAGGGTCTGCCGGCATTTCGCACGCATTGAAAAAAATTTCCCTGCTTCCGTTTCCTCAGGCATAATTCACTGCTATTGTAGGCTTTCCCACACTCTATTCGAAAATGTTCTCAGCAAGAAGAAACTTTTCCGCACTTTAAAAGCATATGAAATCTAGGTATATAATTAGTCCAGCGTCGAGAGCAAGATCGAAGCAGCGTTCACCGGACCGGACTCAATGCTAAGACAACGGTTTATTTAAGCAATTATGCCCGGCCAGATCTCCAGAACCGTATATTTAATATCAGCCTTCATTCACATTGGTTCAATTTTTGCACCTCTACCTCCTTTGGTCAGTGCCTATGGGTAGGAAAGCGTCCAAGGAGGAAGAGAAACTGAGTCAACGGCGGCATCTTCCGTTAAGTCCCCTGTTGAGTTGATTTAAAGCCGTTAAGTAGCTGCTGCTTATTCTCTGGGAGGCCTGTACAGTACGGCACCTTGTGGATATCTTATCTAGGAAGAATGTGGCCTTTCGACTCATCCTTGGCACCTTTCGTATGTTCCCTTATGAAATGTTGCCACAAAGCGACAGAGTGCCGGGATTCCGGAGGGTCGAGGATGTGAATATCATCATCTCATAATACGTACTGCCTGTGCAGATCAAACGTAAGCATCCAGTATCCACGGCATCAATGCCTCCGCTTTCCGTATTATCCAGGAAGCTTACCTGTGATTATTTTGCTGCTCAAGCTGATTTCAGTCAATGTACATACTCAAACACTCTGTACATATCTGCGTAATGACGTCACGGTCTACCGATTTATTTCCAGCCGTTCAAGACAAGGACAATGAATGAGTAGGAGCATGGATACCGCAGGATATTGGCCGTGGGGTTGCCGAGAGACATTAAGGAGGAATAGTACAACTCTTGCTTCGCAACAACACAACGGTGTCCCAAACTATCGGAACCCGCTCTAGCCGGTGCTAATAGCCTAATTATCCGGACGGACCGATCCATTTGGCTGACATACAGTAAATCTACTACTTAGCAGAAGGCAAGTCACTGATAACCTCTAGTTCAGTCACATAGAAGACACTGGAAGAACTAAACAAATAAACGCCGGTGGTAATAATAGTAATAATGATTAACTATGACTGCTCCTATCTGCTTAATCGTGAACCTTGAATCTCCTGCTTGAATAATATGTAGTGATAAACCTCAAAGAATGAGTTAAAACTACCTTGATGCGCGTTTCTATTCGCTGGCGTAAAAGTGAAATCTGCCGACAAAAGGAAACACTCGTGTTCAAGCAGTAAGATAAAGATGTAAAGAACAGGAATGCAGCGCAGCACAAATCATAGTCCGTGTGTAAAACATAAGATGGATGACTGATGTAAGCAAAGTAATAAGCAAAGTAAAGAAAAGTGAGCAAATCGAAAGCCAGTCGAGAGCAGCAGTCCGAAAAATCAGATAAAACAATGACAAAATACCCTCCGAGCATAGTATTAAAGAGGAACAATGTCGCGAGATGTACGTCGAAAAACAAAAGCAAGTTTGGGTAGACAAGGTTGAAAGAGGCTGGGCATAGTTAGCATTCTGTGCAAGAGTCGAACATAAATGCAGACGCAAAATATATGCAGCCATTGTCGAAAATTGAAGTGGTGAAAAAGCTGGGCATGTCCTTGTCAAAGGTACACTGTAGAAGAGTCCAAAGATCATGCAGCCATTGTCGAAGATTCAAGTGGTAAAAAAGCTGGGCATGTTCATTTCTTGGTAAGAGTAAACTTTAAAAGGGCCCATAAATCATGCAGCCGTTGTCGAAATCGAGTAGTAAACATATCAAGCATGATCGGAATCCTCTGTAGATATTAAAACATATCATAGAGGATAAAGACCATGCGACAAACAGTGATCCAGAGGTCGAAAACCAGAAAGATAAAACTTGACAAATTGAGTTGGGTCGGTGTGCGAGATGGCGACAAGAATGAGTGTTGGGAATGTGACTTCAAATGTTTGCCAGCTGACCTAGGGTTGAAAAACTGTTTCAAACAAAGAACCAAGTTCTCCAAGCCCTGTGGTCAGGATTGTTGCAATGTCTTTAAAATTTCCAATCCACCATCTCAGCTTCTAGACCCAAGCTGTTCTAACGCTTCGAGGGATGTTGCGCCTTGTATTTTGCAATCTCATCGCGTTCTTCTTCACGAAGTGTCTTGAAGAAATGCTCAACCCTGTTGTGATGACTTCGATTGAGAGTGACATCCTTGGGGCGAATAACGTCGGGTGTGGTAACACTTGGAGACGACGAATTATCAGATCTCATTCCAGAATTGACAGAATTGACTGTAGCAGAACTGGCACTGGAAGACGGGCCGGCCGTAGTACTGTGCGCAGCACCGTGTTCAGTTGTAGATGAAGACGTCTTTTGACTCAAGGAATCCGCAGCCCCGTCGTAGCATGGAAATCGGGCGACTGCTTGAGCAGAGGGACCTGAAACTGAGCTTCGAGCTTTGGTGAAACGCTGAGGAGTGGCTGACATCTTCCAGGTCTTCTTTTCAGTAGAAGGGTTTTTGTTCTCTTTAGTCGGCGCGTCTTTGTTTGACAACTTGCCGTTGTTGGGGGTGACCGGGACGTTGTCTGGGCCACCTTCTTTTCCTGAGGGCTTTGGGCCACAAGAAGAGTAGCGGGGATCTTTGAGCAGCTGAGCTAGAAAGACACTTCCGTATTGGACGGGAGTTTTGAACCTATGAGCGGAGAGGCGGTCAGTATTGAGGGCATACAGAATTATGGGTGAAGCAAAGGTGAGTTCAAGAGTGATTATGAAACAAGCGTGACAGTGAAGCAAAAAGGCAAACAAGACAGCGATGAATTTTGACTCACCCGGTCAGCCAGCTTTTAGAGCGTCCAGTAGACGTTAAAGTATCATCTCTGCCTTCCCCCTTACTTTCGGCAGTGGCGTTTTCAACCTTTGGTCGATAGCGTTTGACTTCTTCTTCAGAGTACGTGGGACTAATCGAATTAGGACTTGATTTCAAATACCCAGGAAAAGGTAGATAACTTACATATCAGAACTTATTTGCTTGACGTATGTTTTGTCAGCAGAGTGCCTGAGAGTATGCGGGTCGTCGCTGAATCCTCCCCAGATCACATCGCCATATGAGCTGAAATGAAGATGGCGAGCATTCACAATTTTGACAACATCAGCAACGGCAGCACGAACCTCAGAAAAATTCTGAGTCAAAGGCCGCCAATAAAGAGGGTTTATCCCGCGAGCCCAAGTCTCAAAGACGGAAAGTGGCTTGTTTTTACCCTCCTGCCAGAACTTTACAGCAGTGGGAATGACCTTATTACCAAAAGCGTCCGTAGGAGCGGCGGCTTCGAGCTTCCAAATGGGGATGCCGTTTGCATCGACCCATTGAGACACGCAAGATTCAGGCAAGAGCGGAATTCCGTCATTGCGCGGGCAGCGAGCAATAAGCTCCTTCATACGGAGATATTCGATAATTCCATCAGGAAGGCAATTGCCAGTTTTCTTATACTTCGCCAATCGCTCCTTATTCGGAGCCGGTGCACAGCCAAACACCCATCTGCCTCGTACTCTGAGTTCCCAAGCTTCGGGGACGTCAAAAGCCCAAATGTCGAGGCGAGCCTGTCGAGCGGCTTCTTCCATTTCTTCTTCAGTCTGCGAACAGTTGACATCGTTGAGATCGGCTGATTTCTCGACTTCTTGCTGAAACCAGGGTCGTAGGATAGGCGTACCGAAGGTCCGAATTTGTTCCAACATCGACTGGGCGAGGCGAGGATCGGTATCAGACTTCAGGGCCCAAGGCTCTTTAGCTTCGTCGTCGTTCGGAGGCCGAGGGATCCCAGCACCATAAGCACACTTGAATATTTCAAGGTAATCCAGCTCTTCAAGAGAGCGGCGAATCTCGTCTCTTTGGATGACAAAGCACCGACGTCGTTCAACCAGAAGCTTATACTGCTCTTGGCTGATGTTCTCTCGAAACCTCGCTATGTGCTTATCAATCTCCTTGAGCTCGCGTGTCACATAGTCAAGTCTCTCCTGAAAAGAAGAACCATGTTGACGTTGAGAAACAACAGGTTTCGCAATAATATTGTTTGTCATGGGCAAGACTTCGCGGGTTTGATGTTCCTGCGAGCAAGCTGGAGCGCTGAACATATTCATCTGTCCATGAGGATAGACGAAAGACCCATAGATTTGCTGCATTCCGACTGCAGGCATAGTCGATACCGAATGAGATCCGTTAACGACCATGACTGGCTGTCTGCTGGTTTGAGTGGGTGGGGCACCAGGGAGATACTGGACCTGTGCAGCCTGTGCAATGCCTGACAGGTGAGGTTCCGGATGCCCAGCAACCATGAGGTTGGAAGGCAAGGTCTGATGAACCAGCATTGGTGATGGCAGAGCCGAGTAATTCAAAACTGGCTGGATCATCGGGCTCATGATGTGAGGTGCCAGCATATGGGAAGTCAACACAGGCTGCTGAAAGGTTTGAGGGCCAACGAACTGCGGAACGACCATCTGATTATAATAAGCACTCTGCGGCAGGGGTTGAGGCAGATTGGCCTGGCCTTGTTGATAATCAACCGAAGGCTTGGTAGGGCCATCGGAAGGAACTGGGACGATAGCGCCACCGGGCGTAACAAACTTCGAAGGCGGAGAGGCCACTCGTTTTTTAAATTCTGCGAATTTTGGATCGTCTTCAGGGAATGCTCCAGTAAGAGTTTTCCGAGTGTGGGGAGGGAAAAGAAGACGATCGGCCCGTGGAAGCTGTGGAAGCTTAGGGTCGATCCCTTCAGTTTCCTCCATGAGGGACTTCGATTTAGGGATGTGCTTTAAAATATTTTCTTCAAGAATATTTGCCATAATTAGCTTATTGTTCTCGGATAAAGTAGAATAGTTCGAGTTGGATGTTGTTGAGCCAGATCTGCGCTCGGAGGAAGAGTCCGAGACGAAAGAATGCTCCTTTGAGAGCTTTCGAGGCGGAGGAGAGCCAGTTAAGATAGTCGCTGGAGAAGCAACTCTATACTTTGCAGGCCTGGGCCTCGTTGGGTAGGGAAGTGGAGCGGGCATGGTTGAGGAAACGCATGAGATGAATTGAGAGAACGATGCTGCCCAAAAAAAGGCGAAAGCAGAAGGACAGAGGGGGGGGAATGAGTGGCGAATGCGTGGACTCTTCAAGGAAGTGTGCCCACAAAAAGGTCACAGTGACTCTCGGCCAAACGGGTGGGCAAGTAAACAAAGAGAAAGCTCACCTTTCCACGCATCAGCGCTGAACTTTGAAACATTGCAGACAGCATTCTCTGGGCCGCTGAGCGACAGCAGGGTATCGATATCATAACTGAGCCTTTTCGAGGTAGCCATATTTGCAACCTCGCCGGCGACAATTTTTTGGCCGGCAGAAGATTGCTCAAACCCGCGCTCGCTGGCTGGAGTGAGGACGCTCACCCACTCTTCCTCGTCAGAGTCTTCACTGGAAGAGATCTCGATCAGCATCTTCCACTCCTCAGGGGAACCGTCATCACGCTTTCCGAAGCCCATGTTGGCACCGAGTCGGTTGTAACCGGAAAATAAATAGATAGTGATGATTTTCTTCGATGGAAGGCAACGCGGTGGTGAAGCTAAGCGGTAGAGTTGATGCTTCCGTGATGTGTTGAAGGAAGAAAGCGAAAAGAGAGGACCCACCGTTTAAAAGGTAGTGTAATCTGTATGTGCTAATGCTGGTTGCTTAGTCGTCGAGTTATGTGATGATGTCGTTCAATGTTGTAGCTGAAGAGTGTTCGTTCGCGATGTTTGACTGGTGTTTACCTTCTGCACTCCTGCCTTCACCATAACATATCTCAACAAGGAAGTGGCGACCCTCGACCCAAAAGGAACAAACAATTTCCTAATCAATCTGGACCAATAGTCAAGCTATCAATAACATTCCTATTGTCTCCCTCCGCTTGATAAGCTCCAAATGCCTTTTTAAGTCGGCGTTAGTATTGTCCCATTGAAATCTAATTACTCGGTATTGAGGATACAATACCCAGCATCACAATGGACATCACGAAATCAATACGGTATGGCAGGCCAAGCACCATCACTTCGACACCACAGGCAACGCAAGACATCGAATATGACTGTGCAGAATGATTCGAATCTTCAATAATTCAGAGCAGCAGAAACTAAGTAGCAAGAAAAGAACAATTCACGATGCGATAACTGCGTTGATATACATTGCATACCTTTGTGAGCAACCCATAGAGCATCAAGAACCTTATCAAAACGCCAAGCTCATTCGCTATGCTTGAGAAGATTTAAAAAGTGGGAAATGGTGAGACGTGAGAAAGTGCAGCTATCTGCGACGTGTTGTAGATCGGGCTGTGGGCGGCGGCGGTTCAAAGGCATCATCATCATCATCCGAGATCTCATCATCGCTCTGCGAATATCCCACAATTGATGAGCCTGGTACTAACAGCTATAATGAGAAAACTTACCGGTTCTTGCACCTTCTTCCGGCCAGGGCCTGGACTCTGCTGCGTAGACTGAGAAAAGTTTAATCTCGTTTGTCTCATCGATGACGCTGCTGAGGCCCTCGATGTTCGCTTTTCGGGAGATGCGGCCCTCCTATTTGCTCGTGTTGCCGTAGCTCTTCCCCGGCTTGACGTGGGTTTGGGTAATGGAGGGTCCTCTTCCTCATCATCCTCCTCTAGCATGATGATGTCCTGATCCTGATCCTCGCTTTCCTCAACCGGCTTCTTTCTCCCTCTTGTCCCAGCCGGTTTGGCCGCTGTAGTTTTCTTTGCACCCGTACTTGTCCTTGTCGCCGAAGCGGTGGTCCTTCCGCGACCTCTCGCTGGACGATTTGGCGAACGCAGAGGGGGTACATCATCTTCGTCTTCCTGCATCTCATTTTCCGAATGGATTAAAGCCCCTGGCTGATCCGCCCAGTCACCGTCCAGATCTGAGTCCCAGTTGTCGGGTCTGGGCTTGAGCTTGGCCTTTTTCTGTAGAGAGACGTGAGTAATTGTGCTCCTAAGCGAACGCGGAAAGTGCGGCCTACCGTCTTTTTAAGAACACCTGCAGAGAAAAGCTCCTCCAACTTGGACCGGTGCTGGTCCATAGCTTGCATTATGTCGTGCTCATCGGCCTGGTTCATTGCCATCAAATGTTTAATTTGATTGGACAAGCTTTCATTGACGAACATCTCCATTGCATGTTTGTCATCCTTGTCGACAAACTGACTGACTGCATCTCCGAAGGAGTTTTGGGGAAGGATAGTGAGCGACTGGGCCATGAGGAATTCGTGTACCAGCTTTTCCACTTTGACGTTGTCGATCGTAAGTTGTGCGATGACAGACTCTTCTGGTAAGTCGGGCTCGTCCTTGGATTTCCCTGATTGTATTCTGTAAGTGCTCAGGAGATATAGAATAGAAGAAGACAGACATACTAGCGGAAATTGTTTTCTTGCGGTAAAATTGCACAACGTCATTTACATTGGCGACTTTACCGACAAATCGATTTGAAAATCGCTGAGGGTTTTCGCAATCAAATTTGCCACCTTCTGGGGCAGTATATTCGACTCGGAGTCTTACGAGAGGAAGCGGGGCTTCTTGCCTTTCTTCGTCACCGGCTTCTTCTTGTGCTTCGAACCATTCTTTTTCAGCTTGCTTTATTAGACCTTCGACGATACCCATAAGGTATCGGGTGAGCTCAGTTCGATTGTTATCCTTTTTGGCTAGGGCCTGCATCCTCTTATCGTCTTGAAGAACAATCTCCTTCATCACAAAAGGGCGGACAGTTTTTAGCCGTATCGGTTCAACTTTGAAGTCTTTCCCAGTGACACTTAAAATCGCCACATATTTAGGCACTGCTTCCCCTGGTACGAGGGAGGTTGCAACAGAGGAGCCGGGCTGCATAACGTGGAATGAAGTTTCCGGGTTGAGCCGCGGATTAATGAGGCACTCATGTTCGTGGCCCCATACGACTAAATCAAGGAACTCGGGCAGAAAATTCTCCGGGAGGTATCCGGTTTGCGTATATGCGTGACTGCTTGTATCAGCATTGGCACCTGATTAAATAGAATTATAATCGCATACTGATTTTGATGTACGCTCATAAGATTAAACCAGTCATTCTTCATGGTGCTTGGCCGGAAGAACTTGACTTTTCCGTCTCTAAAGGTTCTGAACAATCGCTCATCTCGTACATTGCTCATGCCGTATAAAGCCAACTTGGTACGCCCCTTCTGCAGTAGAACTGGTTTTACGTTTATGTTATCGGACTCGGGGGTCCTGCCATAGTAATTCAATAACCCCGAGATCTGGAGTAAATCAAGAGCAGCTAAATGGCCTTCCTGAAATGTGTTAGTCCTCAGACTATTCCATGAACATAAGGTATGTTCCTATTGTCCATGTCTTTACGTACTCCTGACGGGTCATCATGGTTTCCATGGATAGAAAAGACTGGAATTGCGACGTTGATGTCTGGATCTTCGTAATTGACATGGTTGAAGGCTCTGGCCGAGCGTTAGTACGGCATGACAGCGTCAAAAATTTGGCAAAAAATTACCCTTGAAAGTTCTCCGATGCATCGCTCAGCATTTCCAGCTCGCAGGGCTTCTCGCCGTAGCAGTTCATCCGCAAGGACCTCATGACCTGGTACATAGACTTTCTCGATGGCTTATTGTCGTGGAACAAGTCGCCCGCCAACAGAACCATGTCGACGTCACGGTCTTTGGCCAGACACATTACCTCATGAAAGCTCTTCCAGCTGTCATCGCCCCGAATAGCATCTCGTTCATTGTACCCGACATGGTTGTCGGTCGAGACAAGAATTCTGATCGTATCGGCACCTATTTAATCACAGTTGCTCAGCAATAGCTCTAAAACCTCGAAGCAAATTCTCGGAATTGTCTTTGAACCAAGTTTTAATTGATATCAAACGCGACAGGTCTGTAGCAACACATACCGGTCGGTGCAGGCATTATGACAATCTAGAATCAAAGCTTCAATCCGTTGCGTTTTAGTGAAGCTAAAACAGGAAATAGGAAAAAGGAAGTCAAGATATTCCAATCATTATTTGAGACAAGAAACGATCTACTTTCTCAATGAAAGTCTAAAATAGACATCAAGGAAAGCTAGAACATGTGAGAAATGCTAGCAATTGCTGCCTGCCACTCTGCCTCTCCAGTAGGAAGACGCGCCGTAGACCGCGGGCCGCCGCGAACTATCGGCCATAATTGACCGACCCTGGCGTTGCTTAAACTTTGGTCCTCGCTAGTCTTCGCTATTGCGGGAATTGGTTAAACCTCAGACAACAGAGATCTCGGGCATCATCTTCATCAAATCCGATTTCAAGTTTGCGACGCCTTGACAATTTGCCTCAATCACAATGTTTCCCTCTAGAGCGCTCTTTGCGCGCTCCGTCTGGAAAGGTTTGCTTCCTAAGCTTTGATCTCATCTGAGGAATTGATTGTCGCTGACGTGAGATAAAAAGGACCTCACATTGTCCCGTAGGTAGCCCCCAGCTCGACTTTCACACGAACGCAATTCCCCCATTGCAATACGCATTTCAAAAGTTTTTGCGCGCGGCATGCCTACTTCATCATGGCTCGTCATATCCAAGCGCTTCAATTGCCCATGATTTGGCCCCTATCACGTACCCAGCTTTAGGGCAAACGCTCGCACCTTTCTCCCTTAATCTTGTTCCGGAGCCAATCTATTACTTCAATACTTCTGTACTCTCGAATATGCTGCAAAGGCCAGTCTGCGGCTAATACTCTGCCATTAGTCTTCCCATTGTGCGCCCCAAAGGCAACGAGCGGCCGCCGCCAATCAAGACCGATGCCCGGTCTGCCACCATCTTGCCCAATTTCGTCGGCCTGCGATTTCAAGTGCACAACGGAAAGATCTACAATGATGTGACCATCACGGAAGATATGGTTGGCCACAAGTTGGGAGAATTCTCTCCGTAAGTATTCCTGTGCTGTCAGGCACTTCGAAGGGCGCTGATGGGGAGATGCAGCACGAGAAAGCGATTCACATACAAGCAGACGAAGAACAAGTAAACTTTGAGATTTGGAGTGGGATTTCTATATATATCCGTGCAGCACAAGTTTGGTTGGACACTCGCATAAGCTCGGCGTTCTATATCGTTTATCAAGTTCACGTTTAAGGTTAAATTATACAAAACTATCATTTCTTCCTTTCTTAAGTTGAACTTCCAATGCTCCTTATATGACTGGTCGTATGCAGCGGTTATTTCTTCTAATTAGACCCTTTTACGGCCTTTCCCAGTGTCCGCGATATTGCCTCAACGCCTCGTTACGCCCAGCAATTTCTTTTTAAAAGAAGTAAACCGTCCCATATCCGATATTACCTGAGAAAGATGGCCGCACTCAAAAAAAATGGTGGAAACATGCAAGACAAAATCAGCTTCTAGCCATCCTTACCGATAGAATTCCCCTCTTCTCACGTTGACGCCGTACTCTCCTACTGCCATACCGAGATCCTCCATTGTCAGCACTGTTCTTCCTTGGCCACCTCCTTGACCACCTCCACCGAAACCAGGTCGCTGCATTCCCAGAACTGCACTTTTACCCTGGCCTCCGGCTGTATCTTTTCCTCCTTGCGCACCACTGGCTCCACCAGCCTGACCGGGCATAGGGAACCCTCCCGTTGCGCCCAAGCCTCCCATGGGATTGCTAGAGGTCGTATTCGATGAACGGATACGAGAGTATTGATATGCATCGGCGGCAATATCGGCGATGAACTTCTGGGTTGCGAGAGCAAGAAGGCGTGCGAGTTGGGGGGACGTTTCCGGTGGTGGCGGAAGGCCAGCTTTTGTGAGGTAATAATTCGTTACAGCGTCAGGAATCTAAGCATTTGTCAATAACCATTATCCTCAAGTCAGAAAGAATATTTGAGTAAATATGCGGCCAGAATGGCCCGCCTAATCTTTCCAAAGGGCTATTCAGAGGAACGGCTAAACATACAATCGGAGCGTAGTCATCCATCTTTCCAAGGAATTCTCGAAGCGTCGCATCCTTCTTTGAAGGAACACGAGGATCTGGTGCCGGGGCGACAGGGTCCACTGCGACATTGACAATGTATGTTAGCATAAATGTATACCGATGCCGATACAGTTCAATTGTAACTTGTAACAGTGGCGTGACAATTCGGCGACCGTTAGCTCCGCATCTGAAACAGAAAGAAGGAACAGATATTGACAGTGCAGCTTCAACTATCAATATAATCCAATAGAAAATTGCGCTCACCATCATCATCACCATCCGCAGCTCCGTCCATATTCATCGCGTTCGGCTGCGATGACGTTCCACCCATATCAATATCGGCATCGATGGATGCATCCAAATCTTTTTCCTCCTCTTGTCCCTCCTCTTTCTTGATTTCAGAATTCATAGCATTGCTGCCTGAGGAGGATGCCGAAGCATTCTGTTCAGAATGTTGTGATACAGGATTGACCTGCGGCGCGGCGGTGGACGCGGAACCAGGACCAGATGCCAGAGTCTCGTTGGCATCTGACATCTTGACAGTATAAGTATCAAATTACCAATATAGATGTAGTATTTGAAACGCAATACGATCTGAAGCAATGTTGCACGAGCTATTCGTTGAAGACGCGGCACCAATGTTTTACGGTCTGTTCTAATGATAGAGGGTCGCGATACGATAAAGCATGGATGATCTATGAAGCTTCCGGCTCTGCGCACGGCAAGTTCCGAACCGTTGAGCCCACAGGTCCAGGCAGAGATATGTATATCTATATTATAAGAGTTTATTCACCTCTATGGCAATTGACGAAATCTACATGGCCCTATCTATGCGAACAGAAAGGCGAAGGCATCGCATTATTCGAATAGTTATGGTACATTTGCGTAAACTTCGTGTCACTAGAAAAGAAGTAGCTAAAACCCCTTAACGCCGTCCATAGAAGCACCTCCATTTCCAAACATCCCGGAGCCAGACCATGGGAAAGAATGGCAAAACGGTGATGAAAGAGCAAAAAGCAAATTCAAAACTTTTCAGAAACCCAGCGGACGCACCATGACCAGTCAGATCACCCGACTTGATGTTTCCGTAACAAACCAGGGAAAATATAATAAATACAAACCTTTCGCGCCAGAATGCTATGCATAACCTTTTCCGCGCCTTGAACCTTTCATCAAAATAAAGAGCGTTACAACCATTTAACCTTCGCTTTGACCCGTAAACTCCGCTGCTCGGAGCGTTTGCTCGAGCCGCCTTTCGTAGTCGGCATCAGGATTAGAGACTTGTTGAGGTATTTGCTCAGAGATCTGCTGGGGAATTTGCTGAGGAAGCTGCTGGGGAATCTGCTGTGGAACCTGTTGAGGCATCTCCTGTGGCATTGGCTGTGCCATCGGCTGGGGTATTTGCTGAGGCATCTGCTGCGGGATCTGTTGAGATAATTGCTGAGGCATGTGCTGGGCAGTCGGGTGATGTTGCGGTGGTTGTGACATGATAGACGTCGCCGCCGGGCTCATTTCCGTGCTGTCAGCGCGAGAGCCGTTGGCGAGAGCCATAACGCCTTCAATGTGTGCCCGATCCTCTTCGCCCTTCAACCTAGCACGTTCGCGCGCTTCATGTTTAGCCGCTTGCGCAGGTGCTCTGGTCTTCAATTCACCAGTGACAAATTGAAGATAGTACGGCACCTCTATGCCACTCTTGAGAAAGAAAAGCTTCAGATTTCTCGCCTTATCCTTCAGCTGCACCTGATTACGGTCCTTCAGTACTTCATTCACCGTTCCGCCCGGGCCAAACATGGCTAAAATCTGGCTCCAATGCGGACCCTTGACTCGGTCGAGACCGGCCATCAGGGCGTTCTCCTCCTCAGTAGTCCAAGGGCGACGCTGGCTGGGAAGACCAGCACGGCGATTGTTCGGCGAAGCCTTGGCGGTGGCAGCTTGTCTTGCTCGCTCGTAGAGAACTTGAGTAGGTGCAGTCTGAGTGTGATAAGGTATATCAGGGACTTCGCCCAGTGTTTGAGCCATGGCCGGTGCCGCATTCGCATGTTGAGCGGCATTCGGATCATGATTCCAGAGCATGTGGGCTCGGTTCTCCTGCACAGGCTGATGCTGTTCTTGTGGCGGGGTGTGTGATGCATGACCCTCGTGCTGAGTGCCATATAAAGCAACTCGAACAGCATTTGCTGCCTTCGCAACCACATCGTCATTATTTTGATCGTAGCCCTGGGTTGCAGTGTGCACATTTTGATCGTGAGTATATTGCGGGGGTTCCTCCGAAATGGAGGGCTGAAATTCCGTCCCAGAGTACGAGGACCGGTTTCTTGAGGCCTTCAGATAATAACAGAATTAACCTTGTGGTCCAATGGAAACGCGAGAAGTTATTTAGGGAGAACGTACCTGAGGCGTCACAATTGACTCAAAATTCTTACTGACGTAGTTGCAGACCTCACGTAGGAGATCCTCCCAGACATACTTATCGGGCAATGCGGATAGATGTTCCTCGTCGTTCGGTTCCGCCAAGAGGTGGTCACGCCTACTGTAGGCACGCTTGACAAAGTCTTGCTCACTGGGCGCCAGTTGCTTGGCACCTGGCCGTCGGCCAAGCAAACGGTCCTCCAAGTCCTTTGGGAAAAGATCGTCTAGAATCTCTTCCCTTGTCCTTTCGCCATTTGACATGGCCGAGATGTATGCTTGAGTCTTCAGATCGAGATACAATGCGCCCTGCGATTTCAGAAGACGGCCCCCATCTGGAACAAACGTCTCAAGAAAAAATTCATTCAGGTGATAAAAACCAACGTCTTGGCTTCCAAAGACACTAGACACGAAAGTTGCGAGGTTGGATTTTCGGATCGTATCATGCTGAGCCTGCTCGTGAAGACTCAAGTCGAAAGCCGACAGGAAAGGCTCATGCTGGGAATAAACCTTTTTCGTGTGGTCAAAAAGAGACTTGAGCGTAGCATATGCGTGACCCGCGTCGGAGTCAGGTTCCGTGACAATAGTGAGGATATCCTGATACGAGCTCTTCGCCAGCGTAGAAAGTATCTGTGTTGACTGGAGAGACGTTAGTAGACTGCAGGCGGCATGGCATCCTTGGGAACGAACCAGATTGTCTAGGATTGGCAGACTCTGAACCCTAAGATGCATGATGGCATCGTTGGACATCCAATTGTTTGTGTCGAAGACATCATGGCCATCGCTTTCTCGTTCAGCTGCGTTCGTTTCGTTGCGATACTGGTAATCTACCAGTCCAGCAATTGCAGCTTCCCAGGGGTCCTGGGCAGAAGGATCAGGAGGAGGATCAACAGTCGAGTCCGTCTGCGATGGCTCATGCACGACCTCCTGAGAGACGGCCGGTTGCTCAATGCTCGGCAGCGGCGGTTGCGGGTCACCCAGCTCTGGCAAAGGCGGATGGGACGGAGGGGCCGGATGTTGCTCAAAAGGCGACTCGGGAATTGAGTCTGGAATGGAGGCATGTCCTGAGGCTTCCAATGCCTGCTTTAACTTCTTTCCCGAGCTGTCATCTGTGTTGGAGGAAGTCCGTCGCCTCTTCTTCAATCGCGCGCCGATCGTGTCATCGCCATCATGCGATTCCGAAATTTCCGGAGGAGCTAGGCTATCGAAATTTTGCTCCGGACCTAGAATGCAATTGGTGAAATGCCCCTCGGTCAGTCATGAACTTGACTGGGATCAATCCGTGTCGTGACGCCAGACTCTGGTCGCTGGGGGGGGACCACCCCGTCGCAGCGAGATGTCAAAACGCCAACAGGACGCGGCGCAAACTCACCGACATGGGCGACCGGAGGGTCGGTGACAGTGTGATCTATAGAGACGGCCTCGGCCATGGCCTAGAGGCGCGGTCTCAGCCTTTGGGATCGAAATGGGGGCGTATTCTGGGCGTATAGGTATCGTCACTCGTATCTCGTGAAGCCCTTGACCTAAGCCCCAAACCTGCGATGAGGGCAAGAAGGATCAGCCTGTACGTACTGCAGACGAAATTTTACCCCAAGCAGAAGTTCTCGCACTTTGCCAGCCGAACGGGCCTGTGATTGGCTAATGACTGTCAAATTTTGACTAATGGAGATCTCTTTCCTCTTTTGGAAAATTATCACCTGACAGGAAACTACTTTCCTTTTAGAGACAATTAATGCAGATTTACCTCACATCCTTGTCGTAGCTAAGATAAGATCATCTCTTTATCAGGAATCATCTCAACTCCACTTTCACTTCAACCTTCGTGTTAACCTCAGACATGATTTTTCCAACCTGCATATGCCAGAATAGTCGAAAATGAGCGTCATCATTGCACATTATCAGCCTTGTCGGTCTCAATTCCGTCACCAGGACAAAGGAAAGAGTCGTAGGGCAAAGCAAATATGCTACGTGCGGGGGACATTGTGGCTTGCCTTGGCTCAGCTCGAGGTCCACGTTTCGGGTAAAGTGACTCTCACTAATAAACGGATCGCTGATAAGCTCCTTGCCAGCCCGATGCAATGCGGTAATCGTACCTATACAGCTTTTGATACCCAACGTCTACCCATGCCTCTGCGTGCATTCTGAACCTTTCTTTGCTACTTTTGTATGGCAGCAAGATGTCCTTCTCAACGCTTGCGAGAGTATTGATACATCACTCACCAATGGTTAGCTAACCGCTCGCGTGGTGCTTTTCCGCCATGGGTGCTTCCGCATTCTTACCGCAGTATTTTGCGATTAGAGAGTCTGACAAGCATGGAAAGCGAGAGACGCCCGCCACATATAATGACTGATAGCTCAAGCTTGCGATTCTTGAGTGAAATGATGCAATAGGCAGAATTTATGAGCAGAATGCTTGCGGCATATCTTCGCCTTGGGGAAAGGTTTAGTGTCAGCATGGGCGTGTGAAACAACAGGCCCGCGCAAAGCATTTCATTATCTGCCCCCGCGCTGGGACAGGGAGCGAAAGCTCCATGTCATTTCTTGGCATTTTCCCAGTTATTGAGAGCCATTCCGAACTGGTACACCAACTATTGCATATCGCTCTGGCATGGCTAATGCCGCTTGCGATAAGCTTTGACTTTTCGGTCCAAAGCTCAACTGCGTGTTGTGATGTAAAGACGGTGTGGCTCCCGATACCAAATCAAAAGTCAGCCGTTAAGGCTGTCGGCACGGTTGATTTCGCAAGCAAACACTTTCCGCCGTCTAAAGCAATTTGTATAGTTAGACACACGCTTGAGGCTTGAGCTATGCACCAAGATGGTTGGTCAGGCGGAGGAGCTGTAGCCGTGCTGCAATGAGCTTCTCCCTAGGATCTCTCTTTCAAATAGCTGTTGCGCCCGCAAATGCTCATGATACCTTTTTTTTATGCTTCAACCTCCATGCTGTCTGTTTGCTCACTGTAGCTAGACCGTGTTACTTTGCATATTTGAAGCAATAATGTGGTTTTCTACTGTCAGTGCGCTTGTTGCGCTTGTCTTTTTGCGTGGCGTGAAGACTCAAGACAGCTACAAAGAGAGGGTGCATGCTTCTGTCATATTTACGCGGCATGGAGAGCGTACGCCCATTGCGCTTTCGAACTCTTTGACCTTGACACCGCTTGGAGCTCAGCAAATGTACCAAGCGGGCTCCGTCTTCAGAAACCGCTACGTTGTCAACGATCCGTCATCGCCACTGAATGCCATTATTGGCCCTGATTTGATTTCGGGCATCTCAACATCCTTGAACAATGATGATCTCTATATTCTCTCGACCGACGACGAATACGTTGCTGCTTCTGCGCAGGCGTTTGTCCAGGGCTTGTATCCCCCTACCGGCGACTTCAACGGCTCAAGCATCAATCCGTTCACCGAGTCTATCCTTGCAAATGGGACATGGATTGATAGCCCGTTGGGCGGATACCAATATCCACTGATCCAGACGACCTCATCGCTCGACCCTAACAGCATTTGGGTGCAAGGCGACGAAGATTGCACAGCATACACCCTATCCGGCGCGGCGTACTACGCAACTAGTGAGTTTTACGATACCGCGGCTGCAACGAATACCTTTTACGAAAATCTGGGTGCGACCATTCTCGACGGAGTGTTCCAGAATGAATCCATTGGTTATTATAATGCCTATCCAATCTACGAATATGCCAATTACGGCTACCAGCACAACATGACAATCCGGAGCATTCTCCTCATGGACTCTGATTTGCAAGACCTCCGCAATCTCGCCAGCCAGCTGGAATTCGCGCAAAACGGAAACCTGACCGCCGATGGGGGCATCAGGGCCATGGCCGGACGAACACTTGCCTCCAAGGCTCTCGGGCTCCTTGCCAACAATATCGAAACTGGCGGCACTGAGAACAAGCTGAACGTCATGTTTGGTGGATTTGAGCCTTTCCTCGCTTTTTTTGCGCTCGCACAGTTGCCCATGGTTTCCGGAAACTTTTACGGACTGCCGGAATATGCAAGTTCCATGGTTTTTGAGCTCTTCAGCATCGATATCCCCGCTAGCAACAACCAAACGTATCCTCAGACTGACGATCTCATGGTGCGCTTTCTCTTCCGCAACGGCACCGATGAAAACGCCGATATGATTTCTTATCCGCTCTTTGGTCGTGGTCGCAGCGAGACCGACATGTCGTGGTCCGATTTCTCCACCGAAATGGAGGCAATTGCGCTCTCGGACATTGCCCAGTGGTGCAACGTCTGCGAGGCATGGACATTATTCTGCATGGCATATACAAGCGACAATTCCACCTCTTGTCTAGGCGGCAATGATGACGATGACGACGACAAGGACAGCAACGTGACGCCTCAAGTCGCAGGAGTCATTGGCGCTGCTGTCACTCTCGGTGTCGGTATGATTGCCTTTGCAATTGCCATGCTCCTTTTCGGAGTCCGCTTCCATCGCAACAACGGCAGGCGAAGAAGCTCCGGATTCGGCGGCTTCAAGGGCCCAGAAAAGATGGACTCGGATGCGGACCTTACTATTGTCAAGAATGCCGCAGGTGTCGCGGTCGAGCCGAGAACTCATGAGCGCGTAGGAAGTTGGGAATTGTCCGACTCGCCAACCGCAGCTGGTGGTGCAGGTAATGCTGCTGCTGCTGGCGCAGGTGGACAAGCCCCACCTCGTCCGGAGCGCTCATGGAGCCAAATTTCTGGTCTGCAGCGGAATGGCCAACGGCACGCGAGACTGGATGACCATGACGAAGATGATATCGGAGTCGATCCGTATACGAAACCAGTGCGCATTGACGACAGGGTGTAATTACTTTTTTTTTGGCTCTCTCTTTTGATTAGCTTTCTTTTCTGGTTCTCTCCCCCCGTCTTGGTTCGTTTCTTATCTGTTTCTCGCTATTCTTCTCTCTTTTAATAGCTCTACTTTTCGATTTATTTATATCCCAGCTATATGCCTTGTACTTATTCCGTATTACCCAGGTCAAGGCTACAATATGATTCCCTTTCTTTCTTTCTTTCTTTCTTTCCCTAGGAAACGGAGTATTTATGGTCTACCCAGTTCCTGCTTCTCTATATACGCGCGAGTCCTACGATCGCAATTCCGGCGTACACTGTTGTATATATAGGTATAGGCTCTAGTCTATGCGATATATCTGATTGTAAAGAAATGAATATTACGCTCGTGTGAACTATTTCTAAAACAGGTCTATCAAGATAACGTACGTTTTACGCCCTTTAAACCAAAAAAGAAATTGTCTTGGCCCTCTAGAACTTTCTGAACTTTCAGAACCTTCAGATCCTCCAGAACCGACGTAGCGGCCTCTCCAAAATAAGACAGTGATAAGACAGTGGACCCTCGGGGGTGGGGAGATGGACCTCAAAAATTCACCAACGGCCTCTCAAATCCCAAAACTCTCGCCACAAGCACCGCCAACCCAAGCACAATCCACCCCAGCACCACGCCCGCCATTACCGCGTCCTTTTGCCCACCAAACACGCGCCGCAGCCACGCCTGCACATCACCCACGACGAGGAACTTTTCGCCTTTATCCCGCCGCGCGCGGCGCATGCCGGGCAATCCGTCCAGACTTGCCGCGTTCCAGTCGCGCTGGTACGAGTGCAGTTGGTTTTTCTTGATCTTGTTCGCGGCCCAGTGTGTCATGGTCGGGCGGTCGGTGAAGGGGTCTGCCGCTGTCGTAGTAGTGCCAGTGGCGGTCTTGGCGTCTGGAAAGGTCGATGATGGGATAGATGCAGAGGATGGTGATGTTGGAGGGAGAGAAGAGGAGGAGGGTGGGGCGTTAGTAATGGTGATTGAAGTAGCGTTAGATGGTGGCGAAGAAGAAGCAGTAGAGGATTTGCTGTCAGGAGACATGATGGGCACGCCGAAGCCGCAGGATGTTTGGACCTGCATTGAATCAGTATCATTAGTCAAATGACTTTATGTAGCAATGTGCATGAAAACAAAAATACGAGAGACCAGAATATAGGGAAGTGCCAAGGGAGAGCAAAGAAAGATAAAAGGATAAGAAAAGAAAAGAAAAAGGCAAAAGAAAAAGACAAAGAAAAGAAATGGGAATATACCTTCCACACATCCAAAAAGACAATCGCTCTCGCACCCACCGTCTCCACCTGCTCCTTGGTCATGCCAAACCTCTTCACCGCATCGTCCCACCTGGATCCTTGATCCCACTCAACCACACTGGCATTGCAAAAGAAGCGCATAATGCGCGGCGAGGCGCCAAAGCTGCAAAACATGATCGTCACGCGACCATTGCCTGGCTCGTAGGCATGCGAAATCGTCTCGCTGCCGGATCCCGTCGCGTCAATGTACGCCGCGTGGTTCTCGTCCAGGATGCGAAACGTACTCCGCGGATGGCCCTTGGGGGAGATGTTGACGTGTCGGCCAGCAAGAGGCGCCGAGGCCGTGAAGAAGAGAGGTTGGTTTAATGCCCAGTCGGCGAGATTCGAGGAGATGGACGGGTAAAATGTCGGCATTTTGGCGTCCCTTTTTGTTGTGTTGATGTTGTGGCCCTATTGGTGGTTTTCTTGTTGTTAAAAGTCAATGTGTCCTGCTCTTCTCCTCTTCTCCGGAGAATTTTCGATGCCGATGTGTCCTATGGTCTAGGGAAAGGATGAAGGTATAATATTTTGTGGTCGTCTGAGAAAACAAAAAGTATGCGTCCCAATAGCAGTCACAAATAGTCTGACGACAGGGTATGTTACTATATATGACTCAGATCCGTCAACTCAATGGAAGTAGCAGTCAAAAAAGCCGTACTATCGATTGGCTGTCAACGTCCTCAAACGGCAGCTTAAAAAAATTAATGTCCTTGTCTGGAATTGATTTTTCCGCTTGGACTTATTTCACCTCTTTGGTGTATGGTGTCTGTATGATTGCTCTTGGAGAAATAAAGAGACCGAGGGACGAAGCCAATTGGGTCTGACGGTACGACCGCAGGGACCAACAAATATATACAGTGTACGGTACCAATAATATAAGCTATTAAGGTGACCAGGGTCCGCGAGACACGGCGGGTCTAGAGGTGAGTAGATCGGATAGATAATTGTAAGCCGATACCGTGCGTGCTTCGGCGGATGGCTCTTCCGTCATCAATCAGGTGAGGAAGTAAACAGTATAGTCTGTAATGATTCCAGTCCAGTCAATTCAATGAATCTTGACTTCCAATTCGATTGCAGACGTTCTTGCTGATCAAAAACAGGAAGAATATAAAATACTGAGTAATAAAATGATTACAAGACAGAGAAGAGGATCGTGAGGATCGTAAGGTTCGGATATAAGCATTCGGCATTAAATGACAGAGGACTAGAAAGGGAACTTGCCGATTGCATGTGCCGCTTCTTATCGATAATCAAAGGGCTCTACGGAGACATTGACAGTCATTTGCAGACTCACGAAATATCCATCAATAGTCCAAAAGATTGATCATGAATCATGTCTTCATTTATTGAAATTCATAAACAACTAATTTCAATCATTCTTGACGCTGAGCATCCTGCTTGCAAACCGACGAGCGAAACCCAGCTAATCGTGTCAAGACCTATAAACCTGTTCAAACATCATGAATAAAGCGCCAGCGCCAAAAGAAAGTAAAACCTCCAATTTTTCATTTAGGATATTTTTGGCCCGCTCTATGCGAAAGGAGCATCGCCAAAGCGAATAGCCACCGTCTTGGTCTGGCTGTAGTGCTCGAGCGCAGCCTCGCCGAGCTCACGGCCAATTCCAGACTGCTTGTAGCCACCAAATGGAAGCTGGTGGTGGAGAGCATTGTACTGGTTCACCCAGACGGTGCCTGCACGGAGCGCATTCGACACACGGATAGCAGTGTTCAAGTCTCTGGTGTGCACGGCACCAGCCAAACCGTACATGGTGTCGTTGCCCAGCTTGATCGCCTCCTCTTCCGTCTTGAACTTGCTGATAGTGCAGACGGGGCCGAAAATTTCCTCGCGGGTAATCGACATCTCCGGAGTGACGTCGCTGAAGATGGTAGGCTTGATAAAGTAGCCCTGAGTGCCCCATCGCTCACCACCAGTAACGACAGTAGCACCCTCCTTCTTGCCTGCCTCAATGTAGCTATACCGAGCGTCAGTAAATCGTTTCTTCAAGAAAAATTGTATTACATTGGACAGGATAGCTTACCCCATGATGCGGTCAAACTGGAGCTGCGACACCTGAGGGCCCTGGAAGGTGTCCGGGTGGAAGGGGTCACCAAGCTTGTTGGCCTCGGCACGCTCCTTGAAACGAGCAAGGAACTTGTCGTAGATGCCCTCCTGCACGTAGACACGGGAACCAGCACAGCAGCACTGGCCGTGGTTGAAGTAGATACCAAAGTTGACCCATGAGATGGCATTGTCAATATCGGCATCGTTGAAAACAATGTTCGGGCTCTTGCCACCCAGCTCGAGAGTGCAGAGCTTCAAGTTGGAGTTGGCGGCAGCCTTCATGACGGTACGGCCAATGGCAGTGGATCCAGTGAAAGCGACCTTGTCAATGTCCATGTGCGATGCAATAGCAGCACCGGCAGTCTTTCCGAAACCAGAAAGGACATTGATGACACCAGCGGGGAAACCAGCGTCACGGACAAGCTTGGCAGCCATGAGCGCAGAGAGAGGAGTCTGCTCAGCAGACTTGATTACAACAGTGTTACCGCAGCAGATGGCGGGACCAATCTTCCAGGCCCACATTTGCAGAGGGAAGTTCCAGGGGATAATCTGACCAACGACACCGAGCTAAAGGTAACATTATCAGCCAAAACGAACAGATACATTGGTAACGTCTAAATCTTGAGCAATACATACCGGCTCCTTGCGAGTGTAGTTAAATGTCTCCGGAACAGTCTCAATTGTTCGGCCCTCAATCTTGTCGGCGAAACCACCGTAGAAGCGCAGACAGCCAGCAGCGCCAGTGACGTCAGCCTTGGACATGGAAATGGCCTTGCCATTGTCGAGGGACTCAATCGCGGCCAAGATGTCAATGTTCTCCAAGAACAGGTCCGCAAGTCTTGTGAGTAGGCGACCGCGGTTCTCGGGGGTGACCTTGCTCCATTCTCCCTCAAAGGCCTTGCGAGCGGCCTCTACAGCATGGTCCACATCCTTCTCGGTTGCCTCTTGCACGGCGCAAATGACCTCTTCGGTGGCGGGGTTAATGGTATCGAAGGTTTGCTTATCAACGCCAGAAACGAACTGGTTGTTGATGAAGCTATGGATGGGAATCGAATTAGCCACGCTCAGCATTGATATTCAGTGACACAAAAGAAGGGGGAAGAAATGACGATGAGCCGCAATTATTTAATGGGCTCATCAAACATAAAGAGAGCACACTTACAGTCCAGTCGGTTGCTCATACTTGCCCGTGAGGGGCGTCTCAATGTGAGAGAAAAGCATTGTGACGATTTACTGAAAGGATGAAGAAAAAAAAAGGCTAATGGTATCAAGAAAAAGACGTAATTCAATGACGAAGCGATCTGATGTAGATTGAGGTGAGAGTGAAGGAGATTAAGAGCAGAGAGAGCTGGGAGAATGAAAAGGGTAGGCCTGGAGGCAGGAAGGATGGACAAAAGACTTTATATACGGGGAGGGGCCGCACCACCAGGGCGTGGCAAAGGCCACGAGACCCGGGAGACCCCTCTTAGAGCTACATGTTTCGATGGAGCAAGAAGACGCCCGACAGGCCGTGGGTATCCATGGATACAGGACGAACGGGGGCAACGTGCTCCTTGCGCCTGCCGGCCGGCCGACCGAAGGGGAAAGAAAAGAATTATAGGAAGCTCTCTGGCATCATAGAGTAAAACAAATCATCTGATTGGATAATGCAGAGATTGACATAGTTGCCGGCGCGGAGTAAGTTTAGTTTTTGGCAACACCAAAGGTGGAGCGGAGAATTGGTAGGATTGACATTGGCGTGGGAAGATCAATCAATGCCAAAATAAAGCTAGATGTGCTAATGCCCGACACAGTTAGGGAGACACACGCTCTTCATTTTGGGTGGGGTGGGTGGGTGTGCGTGTGAATGTGTGTACAAAGAACAGTTTGTGGTGCGTGGATGTTGGTGGGGGGAGCAGCTTGGATGGCGCCAAGACCCTGGCCGGAGTTTACGCAGCTCCTTTTCGCCTGCCCCTGCTGTCCCCATCAATCGTTCATACAAGTCATTTCTCTATTTTCTCTCTCCCCTCCCCTCCCCATTGTTATCATCGGGTCCTCAGGGATGCATGAGAGCGTTGAGAGACAGAATGAAAGGTATTGCCTCACGCGCAGAGAAGGCATAATATCCTGTCCATATAGCCAACGCCTACAAGGTCAATTCCCGGTTTGGACTCTGCTTCTTCATATGCTGGACCCTGATGCTTTCAATCTTCGCTCACTTCAACTATAGAATTTCGAAAGTAAACGCAGCGTCCAGACACCAAGATGCTCATTGCGGATGACAATTTGAGTGCCTACCTTCTTCATGCCCCCAATCCCAATCTACGTGTCCAGGCAGCGCTCCAGGTCCTCATGCCAAGTAAAAGCTCGTATGACCCTCAGTGTATCCACTTTCGACTCCCTTTTGGTGTTTCGCCTCCCAGGGTTGTATCAGTAATAATAAATTGACCAACGAAGAGCATTGAGGTGGATTTTTGCCTGCCCCGCTAACTGGCTCACCCTGCTTATCCACGTCGGATGCAAGTCTGTCCCCACATTTGCCTCCCCCATGGAGCGGCCGTAAACATCGCCGCGCCCTTCGTAGATGGACCCCAAATTGCGATGCACGGATGACAGGGTGCATCACAGCCGAAGATTTCACGGCAGAATAGGCAGCGAATAGGCATCAATCACACCTCGACCCTGCGGCCGCCGTTTATGGTACGTCTGAACGGATGCGGTGCTTTGGCCCGAAGGCTGTCGCTACTGGTGGCTGGCCACAACCCATGGACGCAGTAAACAGTCCCTTTGGTCCGAACATGTCCAGGGTCGCAACACCCGCCCTGTCGCTGCATCCTTGAGCCATGTACGGGTTTTGCACCTTTTGAAAATCAATAGTGAGTCCCCAAAAGAAGCATTGTAAAACGAACGATCCCAGCATTTGGTTTTGTTCGCTCTCCGAGATAATTGAATCCCTTGAACCAGTTCATTATCAGTACAGTACGGACAGCGTTGGTGTGGGGCGAAACTAACACAAAATCCGGTATCCCCACTCGAGGTTCTTTCCCAGCAGATTACCCCACATTGTCATATGGACACGCAAATGATGCGCCCCAACCAAAAAAGAGCAGGTTCACTAACGCCGGAGAGAGTCCGTCGTGGCCATCCTCCTGTGCCTTTTGCTAGTTCTTCCGCTTTTCCTTTCGTCCAAGATCTGATTTGACCACATTGTGGCTGATGATAGTCGTTTCGAGCTTACTCCCTGGGTCTGTAGACCCTCTTTGATATGCGTGGGCGGTTCTAAGTCTGTAGCATTTGCGTTCGACCGGCACGGGTGACGGGATGTCGTTGGGAAGCGGAAGGGATCGTCCCAACATGTCATCACCCCCCTCCTCCTCATAGCTCCCATGTCGACTTTTCCATTCAAAACGGACATGATACAGCGTGTAGCTCCCTTTGCGGACTGCTTATCCTCCTTAAGTCCGTTGACCCTGACTCCTTGCCTCTGTATGAATAGAATGGACCATGTTTCGCCTCGCTCAACCATGTCCTCTCGTGCATTGTAGAAGTCGTATTTGCCATCCCTAGCTAACGTCCTACGAACTGGTCATAGATTGTATTGAAAGATCAGCTTCCAAAAATACTTTATCAGCTTCTGGAAGAATAACATATTGCCCTGTTCAAAGACTGCACGGCCAGCTACACTGTACCTGATTCCAGTTTGGCTCATTGCTTTATATGGCCCTTCCATTGTTGTGAAAATACAAATCTCGTTGTTTCGAACCCCAGTTGTGCCATTCCAAATATCATTGCAAACATGCACTCATTGAACCTCGGTATCAACACATCTGGCGGGCGCACAGCGGAGGTCCATTGATAATAAACTTGACTCTGCCCAATAAAATTAGGGAGGCACTCTCGTATGTCGTAACCTGTCCATATCGTACCTGACTCTAAATTGCCTTTGGTGTGGTTGTTAAAGGAAGCCGGACCCACAAAAGCCCCACTGGGACCGTCATGACGCTGTTGTATCCACGGTGCAACATTGCAATTTTGCACGAGACCGATGTATGATGAAATAAATTTCCTCTTTTATTTTTTTATTATTTTTTTTCCCTTCAAGTTTCTATAGCGATGGTGAACGCCTGTACTTTCTACAAAACTTTCTTAAGACTTTACTTAGATACATAAAACAGTCTTGAATTTTCCTCAAGTTCGGATGTGGAGTAGAAAATAAGTATAATGCACAATATTTTCACAGATGATTTATAAATTTGAGTTGAAGAATTAACACTCAAACTATTCACCTTGGCATATACCTTACTCCGATACAGAACAACAATGCCATACGTACTCTGAAATTAATACCCACATATTCTTCAATTTAATACGCTCTATGGACGATCGTCAACCTGTATGATGCAATGTGTGTCTCCTATTCTGGTGACGACCGAGGGACCGTGATGCTGCGTTGTAGGCTTTGACCACCAACCGTAATGCTTTTGAGGCGATCGTGGTTCGAACCACGAAGGAGGAATTCGATCATGGAATTATTTCTAGAACGAGCTCCCAAATATCTGTCATAAAATTCCATCCAGATGGAATAAGGGAATAGGATAAGAAAAATATATAAAAAAAAGGAAAGAAATGAATGGCAAAAGTTGATCACCAGCCCAGCAAACCCGTCCCATACCAGAAGTCGGTGCGATCCGGCGCCGCCACTCCATGGTGAGAATGTCTCTGCAGAATTGCTTCCCTCAAGGGTCATTCTCATTGCTTAGAGCTCCACAAGCGATTCGTGGGTTACCCGCACGAGTTGAGAACTACCACAAAGTTCGAACCGGACACCGTACTTCCGTTGGTGTGATCGGGGAGAGGTCCGCTGGGATACGGCAACCTCCTCGACTTACGACCATTACAGCCAAAATATTTTTGGGCTTAACAACTTTATATACCAAAGGTTTGCACTTTTCACGCTAACCGCTTCTATTTGCACGCGGAGTATATACAACCCGTCCCAACTCTCCGGGCAGAATACAGCACTTGAAGCAATTGAACCATTGTTGAGTTCTTCTAATCTCTACAAAGGTATTCTGTGATGATATTTCTCATATCGGCTATGAAGCAGATGCAACATCAATAAAAAAGAAAGGATAGAAAAGAAAACAAATATATGCCTCGCGAAAACTACAGCCCAGCTGACCGATGAGTTATCGCTGCCAGACAACGCTGCACCTGGCCCCCGCTGTCCCGCGGCGAGTATGAGATAAGAGACAACTATGGTACAGGTATTGGGGAAAATCTTGTACCTCCCGAAAACTCCGGTATGCAAGATATTCCGAATGCGAAGAGAGATCTTTGACATGCGCAAAGGGTAATCGAGTCGAAACACGGGTTTCGCGTTCAGAATAAAGAGAAAAAGGAGATGAAAAGAAAAGCAAACAACAAAGTCTTTGAGCGCATGTCGTTTGTATGGATCAATATGCATAAGCCCCGGTGCTGCACATGGTATGATATGGATATTCAAAAGTACCGCCCGCGCACCTCCGCTGTCATGTCGTAGCGTTCATCTCCGGACACGTCGTAATCATCGCTCATATGCACATCACAAAAAGTACTCGCCTCGTCCACCGCGGCCTGCTGGCACAGCACGCTGGTGGTCGGGTACGGCGCTGAAAATGGTGAATTTGGGGTTGAGATCCTCGCTGAGGTTCATAATTGATGCTACATTGCCGCATCGGTAGCAATAATTGGGAGCGGACCACACCGTAACCACGTCCTTGTTTTTGAAGTGGTACTAGAAAGTAATGTCAGCTGACGCCAACGACGTGGTATAGCAGCGTTGGACATGTAAATGCTCACCTTGTAGCCCTCGTTAACTAGCTGATGTGCTCGAGCGATCAGCTGCAAGCCGTTGACGTGGTTGAACTATAGACTTGTTAGCGGGGCAATGAAAGAGTGAGTTGCGAGAGATGCTTACCTCCGATGAGACCTTGTCGCCGAATAGCCAACCGGCACCACGAGGTGACACGGCCCAGGTGTCAACGTCCTCAGGGTCACTCCAGACCAGATCGCAGAAAGCACCCTCGTGCGGAATCTCCTGAGCTCTGGCAACGACTCGAATCTGATCAAGCGTCCGGATTTCCGGACTGAGGCCACCGTGGACACAGAGCACTTTTCCATCTACAATGGCAGCCAAAGCCAGGAAATCAAATACCTGGCAACAGGCCTTCCATACAGAAGCATTCCCATACTTGGTCTGACACTCCTCGTAGAATCCATAAACCTGCGTAATCTGCCGTGATTCATGGTTGCCTCGAACGAGAGTAATCCTATCAGGGAATCTAATCAAGAGAAACGAACCGTCAGCTCAAAGTTATGATTCGACAGGAAAAGCTTGCCGCCTTACTTTGCTTTTAGGCACATAAGCAGCGTAAATGTCTCCAGACTGAAGTATCCACGGTCGACGAAGTCGCCCAAGAAAACGTAATTCTGCTGCCCAGAGCCTGAGACGCTTTGGCCACGGCCACGCATTCCGACTCCGGAATCATCATCCCTCGTGCTTCTACTGTAGCTTGATGTTGCTTCCGACCCTCTTCGACGTCCTCTTGATCCCTCCTCATCGACATCGTCGCCGCCATCACTAGTTGTTGGTTGCTCTTTGGCGCCACCTGATCTCAGCTTTCGCTTTAACTTCGGGTCGGTGATCTCCGTTGGAGGCTCAATATCATCAGATGTTATAACATTTGTTGGCACAGTTGGAGCTTCCACATGGGTGTCGTTAGGCATGCCACCGGCCACTCGGAATAGTTCGAGGAGATCATAAAACTGGCCATGAATATCACCACACACGGTAACCGGGGTCTTGACTGGTTGGATATTGGATTCTGTATGTTCAAAGTAAGCATTTGTTCTAGATAAGGAGTAAGACGTCCGTCGACGAGGCATCCGTAGGCATCCGCGCTACGATGCAGGCCAGTAAATTACCTTCCATCAGACATTCTTTGACAATGTCGCACAACCGTTTCATATCCGCCTCGGGAAGATATTTGCATTGTTTTGCCTGTTCAAGCCATTCATCTGGACCCGCCCCAGGCGCCAGCCGCGCTGGACCTGGCTGGGGCACCTGCTCGCCTTTTGGCATGATAGGCGCACTATCAAACAATATCGAGCCTTTCTAGATGCAATATGTCCAGTGAGAATGTGGTGCAACTGGACACAAAGATTATGTCGTTGGCTGGGACACTGGGTCACAGTTCGTGAAAGGCTGAGCGTCTTGTGTGTAGCGTCTAGCTTCACACCTACAGTGCAATTATTAAGGTCAGCATCGATGTGGACCGAATTGCAAAGGGTGCAGGACATACAAGGGGGAAATGGTACAGCTAGAGATTAGATGAGTGATCACAGTATATTCCGGTCAAGTGTAATTATCATATGAGACGTCAAGACCCTGGCGTCGCATGGCAACTCATGACCAAGTCCACTCGCCCTCGAAATCCTCGCGGAGGTCCCAGGTACTTTGTTCCCGGATCTCCGTTATCGCTTACTGTACACATATCCACTACGGCAGCCAAACTGCACATCTGGTCTGAACCATCAACGGTAAGCTATCCTGTGAATTGAAGATATCAGCAACTTTTGCCTCATATTTGGAATTTGACTTTTCAATTGTCTATTCCTTTTTACCCGGCAAAGGAACACCATCAGCTGGCACATTTCTGGTCCGGGATCAGTATGGCTGCCGCTGGTGCGCCTATTTCGATAGCGAAACCTTCTGCTGATGGCCCAGTCAACGGGATTCTTGCAGTGAACCCCTCGGCGATCCAGAAAGGTACATCGGCGGGCAATACACCAAAGACAAGCTCTAGCAGATCGAATGCGCCCCGATTAAAGGTGATAATTAGGAGGCTTCCACCAGCATTTAGCGCTACGGAACTCGATACTGCTTTGGGCGATGAGTGGAAAGTAGGAGCAGGAAAGATTGACTGGGCGCAATACCGGCCTGGCAAGGTCTCCAAAGAGTACAGATACCATTCTAAGCACTTCCAGAAAAGATGCAGCGCTGATGTCAAATCTACAGTCCGGCAAAACCTTCACGCCCTTCTCGAGCTTACCTCCACTTGACCGACACGACTCATCTCAATGCGCTTTCAGAACTTGTGCGCAATACTACTTTTCACGATGCAAAAGGCACATTCAGAGACCCTTGTTTATTAGCGCCACCTACAGCAGAATTTGCTCCGTACGGACGAATCCCGAACGGCCGTCGTCGAAATGATGCTCGACAGGGCACAATAGATCAGGATCCCGAATTTATCGACTTTCTCGAAAGTCTCACAAACCCAATTCAGAAGCCACCGAATGTTGATAATTTGCCCGAATCGACCTCAAAAAAGGAAGAGGCGGCCACGACTACGCCGCTTGTTCAATACATTAAAGAGAAGAAAGCCGCGAAAACCAAGGAGCCAAGTACTACTTCTAGGGGATCGAAAGAATCCAGAAGCGAGCGAGTTTCGGAAAAGAGAATCCTCACAAAGAGTAGCAAGGACGCTGCCTCCAGCCAAGAGAAGAAGGGTTCGCGCGAAGCACGAGCGGAGAGGGGTGCCAAGGACCCTATCAAGGTTCTAAGCAGGGAGGCCTCAACCCCTAGTAAGAGAAGCCAACCCTCATCCCCGACTGTTGCCGCGGCTCCGTCCAAAGAGACAGAGAGGAAACGAGAGCGCGGAAATGCAAGCGCCGCTGCAAAGATACTGCAAAGGGATTTGGGGCTTGGAAGTGGCAGTGGCAGACGTGGATCAAAGCGGGAAACAAGCACCGAGACTACTTCGGCCGGAACATCATCTAGAGCGCAGAGCTCCTCCAAGCAAGATGAACCAGCGACAAAACCTAGCTCGCCAGCGCCAACGGAAAAGGGAGCATCCACTAGCACGAGGGCTCCCAAAGGCGAAGGAAAGCGCGCACGTGGAGAGAAGAAGACGGAAAAGAGTGGAGTCTCGTCTACTACTCCTTCACAGACACCCTCTCCAGCTCCCACTCTTTTGAAGAAGCCGGGTTCTGGAAAACCCGGAGGGGGACAAGCAGCATCTCGGCCGGCATCGAAGGGAAGTTCAGCAAACACAGCTTCTTCCAACGCTCCTACGCAATCAACTTCTGCCGGTCCTACGCAAGCATTCCTAAAACATGCAAATGTCTCACAAGGTATCACGGAGCCATTGGTAACTACATCTATGAGCGCATACGGAAAAGTCACAAAGGTCGAGATGGATAAGCGCAAGGGATTTGCATATGTTGACTTTGCCGATGCTCAAGGCTTACAAGCCGCCGTTAAGGCCAGTCCAGTCAGCATCGGTCAAGGTCAAGTCACTATTGTTGAACGAAAACCTCAGGCTCGTTCGACACCAAGTGCCAAAGGAGGCAAAAGTGAGGGCCGTAGCTTGGGACATGCAGGAGGAAATTCAGGAGCGATACCAGCAAAAGGTGGACGAGGTCGAGGACGCGGAGGCGGCGGCGCAGGAAGAGGATCTGGGAATGCAGGCGACGCATCCACAGCGTAGCCAGCTTGAGCATGTGCAACACATGAATAACTCCATAGTAATATGACAGGTACTCAGAACATATTTTACCATTGCCGCATAAGGCATCCAATGATACCACACTGATTTTCGAACGACGGGTACCACTTGACGATCATAAGTATGAAGAACAACATGAGCTACCCGATATTTTAGTCTTATGGCCTTGTATAGATCGGACTTTGTCTCGCTACGAAAACAACACACTCGAGAATACATTGATGTCACATTACACGGAAACTGTAACAAAATTATTTGTAAAGGAATAATATTCATTTCTATCAAAATCTTCCCGCCCCACCATTGCCCATTGTCTCCAAAAAGAATTTGCAAAAGCAAGCCTGTCAGACCTCCACCAGCACCCACCCTCCTCGGCCGACCGAAGTCTAAGTCGAAAGAGGGTCGAGATCATCACCACTCTCTAATTCGTCACCGACAAAGTCAGATCTGAACAAAGGCGAGAGTAAAAGGCTTCACTCTAGGGCACCGGGGAAATACGATCATCAGCCAGGTTGGAGATTCTGTGGCTCTGGTAAGGAGCTCAGAAGAGGACGTTTACTATAGAATTGATTCTATCTGTAGATTGCGAAGACGCACGTTAGCAATCGATTCATTTCAAAATGCACAACTGCATAAAGAGCAGAGTAGAGCAAAGAGTGTTGATTTGCACTCTTTAGGGGGGGGAGACTCACGAAGTAAAGTCGACTAAAGAGAAAAGAAAAGAGTTGGAAAGGGAGAGCTCTATTTATGCTGTTTGGCAGGGTCTCGCTTAGGGCTGCCAAGACCTGAAGAAAAATTTCTGTTACGAGACCAGAATGGGAAGCCGTCACGGTGTTACCCGGCAGATGCCGGTCATCTCGGTCCGGTGCAGGGGGTGACAGTTCCTTCACTCCCGTTGACTTTTTTTCGCGGGTGGCCAAAAGTACGTACCGTAGTCAGTGAGAGTGTGGTCCATGGTGGGGCAATTATTGGTCTCCAGGCCCGGAGGGGCTCACAGCAAAGATGCCGGGAAGTCTCTGTTAAGATCAGATAAGCCGAACGCTCATTCGTTGCTGTCGACTGACTCTCCGTTTATCGGCCCGCCAATTGACTCTACTTTTGTAACTTTATTGCTCATCAGTTTAATTGTTTTGGATGACCCAGGAGCAATTGAACCTGTAAAATTCACGCATCATCATGCCTTCTTTCACACCGTCGCAAAGATATTTGAGCACTCGCGGAGGCTCCTACGATGTACGCTTTCCTATTGTTGATTGGTGTTATTTTGCACTCTTGCGTGATTTGAGGGCGTCAGGAGTCAAGACAATTTGGGGATGGAGTCATGCTAACTTCACATGTCAAACATTAGTTGTCTTTTGAGGATGTAGTCCTCAAGGGTCTTGCCTCTGACGGAGGTCTCTTCATCCCCGAGGAGATCCCCAGTCTGCCTGCTGACTGGGAAACGAAATGGAAGAACCACTCATTCGAGGATCTTGCATTTGAGATCATGTCGCTCTACATTTCCACCGCCGAGATTCCTTCAGAAGACCTCAAGAACATTATCCGGAAAAGCTATGCCACCTTCCGCACTCGCGATGTGACTCCTATTGTCACTCTGGACGAAGAGAAGAAGCTGCACCTTCTTGAGCTTTTCCACGGCCCGACTTTCGCCTTCAAGGACGTTGCCCTCCAGCTGCTTGGCAACCTCTTCGAATTCTTCCTCATCCGCCGGAACAAGGGCAAGACTGGCAAGGACCGACACCACTTGACCGTTGTTGGTGCTACCAGCGGTGACACTGGTTCCGCCGCCATCTACGGCCTGCGCGGCAAGACGGACGTTTCCGTGTTCATTCTGCACCCCAAGGGCAAGGTCAGCCCCATTCAGGAGGCTCAGATGACCACTGTCCTCGATGCCAATGTTCACAACTTGGCTGTCAAGGGCACCTTTGATGACTGCCAGGTAGGAAATGCCCTGCGCTGACACCTCAATGATGCGCATTCGTTGTGCTAACAGAAACATTTCCAGGACGCTGTCAAAGCACTTTTTGCTGACCCTGAGATCAATGCCACGCACAACCTTGCCGCCGTCAACTCTATCAACTGGGCTCGTATTCTTGCCCAGACCACCTACTACTTCCACTCCTACTTCTCCCTCCTCCGCTCCGGCAAGTTCGCTCCCGGCTCCAAGGTCCGATGGACTGTCCCCACTGGAAACTTTGGCGACATCTTGGCCGGTTACTTTGCCAAGCGCATGGGTCTCCCTGCCGAGAAACTCATTGTCGCGACCAATGAGAATGACATTCTGAACCGTTTCTGGAAGACTGGCTACTACGAGAAGAAGGCTGCCAAGGGCCGTGAGGCTCTCGATGGCCTTAAGGAGGATGGCGCAAAGGCACAGGTTGAAGGTGTCAAGGAGACGCTCAGCCCGGCCATGGACATTCTGGTCAGCAGCAACTTTGAACGTTTGCTGTGGTACCTTGCCAAGGAGGTTTACGGCAAGGGTGACGAGACCGAGCAGCGAAAGATTGCTGGACAGAAGGTCAAGCAGTGGCTTGATGATCTGAAGACGAATGGCGGCTTCGGCGTCGAGCCTGCCATTCTCGAGGGCGCTAAGCGCGACTTTGACAGTGAGCGTGTGTCAGACAAGGCCACTGTTGAGACCATCAAGCAGCTCTACACTTCACACCCCCCTACGGCAGCCCACAGCGATGCAAAGGCCGAAGATGGCACTCGTCACAAGGGTGGCTACATCCTTGACCCTCACTCCGCCGTCGGTGTTCAGGCTTCTCTCCGCTTCATTGAGCGCCTCGCTTCCCCCAACACCCACCACATCTCGCTCTCTACCGCTCACCCGGCCAAATTTGTGCAAGCAGTCGACCTTTCTCTGAGAGACGTGCAGGGCTTCAGCTTCAGTGCTGCGATCCCCAAGGAGTTTGAGGGTCTGGAGCAAAAGGAGAAGAGAGTCATTGATGTGGAGGAAGGTTCTGGTTGGCAAGGCATCCGGGAGATTGTCCGGAAAGAAGTTGCCAAGGAGATGGGTCTTGCGTAAATATAGGGTGTCTGAAAAGCAGTCATCATTTGTGCAGCAATTTTTTTTTTTCCTTTTTAACATAATTAGACTACGAGGTCATGTCACTTTTATATCCTTTAGCTGAGAATAGACAAAAATATGCATTTTTTGGTTTATGAAGATATTCTTGCCATACTGGACTTAGGTGGTTGCCGTACAAGCTCTGACCACAGCGAGACCCTGCCTTAACGTCACCATGTCAGGATGTCGGTTCCTCGGGTCAAACACAAAGCACTTGCATATACTCACCCAACCCCACAACTCTTCGTCATTGCCCCAGTTGAAAGCATTTGACATCTTTCTTCTGAGCTCAATGGAGCATCTACACAGTCATTAGAGATACCGGATCAACATATACATAAATCTAAAGCGTCCCTTTTCCACAAATCAGCATCATGGTTCTCAACGACGCCGGCTTTTCGCCGGACTCTTCTCCGCCTTCTGATCGCGACCCCTACTCCTCTTCCTCCTCCAATTCTGCTACATCCTCGATACAAATCGACACAAGCAAGATCCCAAAACCGGTCCCCATTTTAGGCCCGTTATTCGGGTACAACCAGACTTACCTCGCGCATACTATTGAAAACCGCATCCGCGCTGCGTCCAAGGTCCTCAAGAGGCCAACCACACAGGATGAATCCGAAGCACTGGCATTTTGGAGTGGAAAGATGCAATCCATAGCCTCATGGGGCCGCCCAGTCGGTCTAGCGGCAGGTTGGATCCAAGCATACCGCACGGCCGAACAGTTCCGGTTCCCGTTTATCAAACCGAATCCCGAATTCAACAGGTACCAATTCTACTTTGGCATCAAGGGCGAGCAAGCGCGGATGCTGTGGAATGCACTCCGAGTAGGCTGCTACAGCGTATTAGGCGTTTGGTTCGGCGGTATTGTCGTAGGATCCTACGCCGCAACCGTCGCAGCCGTCGGCGAGCAGCGAGACCCACGTCTAACAGACTTGATTAATGCCATTGCGGAACGCGTCCGACAACATGGCCCACTGCGAACCCCACCGACTGACCATCATCATCATCATCAGAACGAACCCCGAGGATTTCCATCCCAGCAGCATCCCGGCTATCCACGACCGCAATCTGGATCATCAGCTCCTGCGGCGGGTATGAGCAGCGACGATGACGCGAGCCCTACAGCAGGAGGATTCGGCGACGATACCACGTATTCTGACGTGGCCGCATTATCCAAGAGCCAAGATACCTCTGTCATGTCAGACCAGCAAATGCAAGGTCTCCAGACCCAGCGACAAGCCACGGTCGACAAGATGCGCGCAAACAGATATTCTTCTTCTTCTCCTCCTCCATCTGAACAATCTCCAACCTCCTCGTCCTCATCCTCCACCAATCGCGGCACTACTTTCTTCGACGACGATCCCCGCGACCACGCCGACTACAACTACGCATCCACCTCTAATTACGACGAAGACGACGACGACATGAGTCCCACTGCAAACACACAGCGCCGACCTCCCGCAGGAGCCGCTGACGCAACTAGTGGATCCGTATGGGACCGCATCCGCCGCGAGTCTGCGCATCCCGACGCAGGCCACCAACGCGGCGCATGGTCCAGAGCAGCAGCAGCCGCAGGGGCTTCGCGGACCAGCGAGCCCAACCCTGACGAGTATCCTCCCGCAGATCGCCAGCCTGCAACAAACACCTGGGCTCAACGACGACTAAGCAGTTTATCCGGCGGTGCTGGTGGTTCTGATTCTACCTCCTCTTCTTCCTCAGGCGCAGGCGATAGTTTCACGTTCTCGTCGACAGACGAAGACCGACAACTTGCCCAGAATGAAGCACAGCGCGATTTCGACCAGCGTCTTGAGCGCGAGCGACAGGGCGGTGACTTTTCGTCGTCCCAGCCGGATGGGGCTGGGAAAGGATGGCGCAGATGGTGAAGCTAGGTCTCGTTTCTCACGGGTTCCTTTAACTGTTTAGGGATTTTTTTGTTGTTAGGGGTTCTCTTGTATTCTGAGAATCTGTTTGGAGGATTCAGGGTCTGAAGGTCTAAAGTTTGGCATTTTGACGACTTTCCATTTATTATACTTACCACTCTACTTTTATGCGAAAGGTTTTATTTCCTTTATTTTCTCTTTTGGGAGCTATCATAGGGCAAAGTCCAGCGAACAGTCAAAGTCATATTGTATATAAAACAGCAAAAAAAAGTGTGCTTGGCTAAAGTCTAGACAGAACTGACGAAATCTGAATAACACGCGAAACACAATTACTACTTAACTTATCGATTGTGCCGTAACACTGTCTAACTAAAGTACATGTCGAGATTATCAGCCAGTTTAACAGCTGTCAACGGAATGTCTGACAACATAAGGTGCATAAGCTCGAGGAGAATCTGGATTATCTCATTTGATTGGTATTCATTGGAAGATGAAATTGGAGATGGAGATAAAAATTCGCTAAAGTATAGGATATAAAAGGAAAAGATTCAGAATAAAAAAATAATCAAGAAAAAAAAAGGGTGGAAAAAGAGAGGGGTTTAGAAAACGCCTAAAAGGGAAAAAAATAAAATAAAATGAAATAAATATCACAATTCAACTAGTAAGTACTTATACAGCTCCCCTTCAGAACTGGGGGCTTCCAGGCAAGATGCTGCTCAATGCTCAGTGCTCAGGTACCAACATGACTGTGGGTGCTGCGAGGGAGGATACAGATATCTCGCATGCATGGCAGTTGTATGGCAGGGTATCGTCGTTGATGATTATGTGATGAGACAGAAGAAAAGAGAGAGAGAAAAAAAAAAGAAAAAAAAAGGAGAGAATGCAACGGACTCAAAAGGCTGTTCAGATCGGCCCTCTGTGGAATGGCTCTTAACATCGTCAAAAGGTTCATAAGGTGGCTCGTAAACGGTATCGTTCTGGCAAAGGAAGGGCTAACATATTTTTGGTTTCGGTCTTATATGAATGGACGGATGAGACAAGCTCAGATCATACCGCCTTCATGCATCGCTGCGGCAAATTCTCGTGGGCGTCTTCCGGTCTTGTACATCAAGGGGGGATTTCCTCTTGGGAGAGGCTGTGAAAGAGCCTGTTCAAGTGTTACTCCAGAATAGTTGTCGTAAGGGGAAGACTTTTCTTGCTGCGCTGAGGAAGGTGAGGCTTCAGGGGGCCTCTTCTCCCTCCGGCCTCGACTACCACTTCGCGGATGTTCGCTTACATTCTTCATTTTGCTCGAAAGCGTCGCTTCTTGTGTACTCTGCCCTCTGCGATGCGGCGACCTCAACGTATGATTCGCGGCCGCTGGCGGAATCTGGGTAGAGATTTGAAGTTGAGGTGGCGCTGGGGCGTCGTGTTGAAGCTGGGATTGGGATTGGGATTGCGGGAGCTTTACGGCTGGCGCAGTGGCCGATTTCGAAGCTTCTTCTTCTGTTGGAATTCCGGCCTCTTTGTCTTCCATAGCAATGTTAATCACTCCGACCGCATTGCCAGCTTTGTCCGGAACCGAACGATCTTGGGAATACTCGGCCGGCTTGGGAGGCACTGGAGGCGGTGGCGGAGGTAGCGGAAGAGACGGCGGTGCCTTTTTCTTGAGATGCTGCAGTTCGGCCAGCAAAGGCGGAGCTGATGGGACTCGATTGGTGTCCTCTGGCTTCAATGTATTATTTGCGGCCTGTGCCGCCTCGTCAGCATCAAGCCCATTTAGCGCAGCGTTTGCAAGGGCTGCGGCTGCACCAAAACCTAACTGTCCGGGCTCAGATTCGCCTGGGGCAATCTTCCTGACAGCGTGTCCCTGCTGTCCTGAGGCTTGTCCTTTGCTAGGTGGGAGATTGTGAAGAAAGGCCGGATGCGTTGGGAAGCTGGATGGCAGGGGACCCGGGGATAAAGGCCTATCAGGGATGGGGGCTGACATGGAACGACCCATTATATCGTCCGGAATCCCTGCCTTGAGGTGGTTCGGAAATTCGCCAGTTCCTTCCTCGCTGAAGGCGGACGGCAACATTGATAAGTTATCAGGTACGTCAGGAATATAAAATTCATGGCTGCTTCCGCCTGCAACTTTGTTAGAGTGCAAAGGATGAGGCATAGCCTTTGGAGTGGGCGGCAGGCCGATCCCGATAGCAATACTACTATTCGGATCAAAAAACGTCGGCCTTCTTTGCGAAGAGACGGATTTGCTTCGTCTTGGCTCGCCGATGCCCCAGCGAGACATCATGATCCAGGCGTTCGGATTATCTCTGATGTCTTGCGCCGAGCATATCTCCACAACGGGAGGTCTCGATTTGGCAAGTTCTTCTGGATGTGGAATGAAAGGGACAGAAGGACGGCGCGACAGTGACTTACGGCGGTCTTCAAGCTCTTGTGCAGCCATTTGACGTTTGAGATCAGCATCACTGTCCCATAAGTCCGACTCATCTGTACGATTCCCGTGCCGGTGTTGTTCCGCCGAAGATCCGCCAATAGCTACACGAGAGAACGCTTCATCCTCTCGAGCCTGGCGGCTTTGCGAGCGATTATAGCGCCGCCGGCGGTCAGGCGACGGATCTCGTCGGGCACTTGAGCCTCGTTCGTTTTTTTGCCTGCTACCGCTTCTGTACCGTCGGGCAGGAGAAAGGTAGTCGCTAGACATTGAAACTTCATCCGTACTTGTCAATGCGGCCTGGGTCATGTCGTTCGGCTCCGTGGACATTGGTACAGGTGACGAAGGAGATCTTGACGGTTTCCCCTTTCCTCTGGACCTGGATCGACCCCGATCACCCTTAGGAGGATGAGCCATAGAATTCTCTTGATGGATTCCGGCTTTTCGCTGTGCACTCCCTGCTCGTTTACCGGCATTTTGACTCTCCGCTCTTCTCTCTTGTGACTGTTCATGAGCGTTTCGGTTGGAGGTTGCAGATGCCTTGGAACGAGTTTTTGAATGCGACTTTTGCTGGCTGCGTTGCGAACGCTGGCTAGCGTCTGCATTCGGGGAAGTGGACCGATAGTACTTCTCTGCGTCAGCAGTTTCACACCTCGGGTATAGCTTGAGATCCTCTGGAGACATTGGTACGGGTGAAGACGGAGATTTTTTAGGCCTCATGTATCTCACATCTCTCCGCCCACGACCTTCGGAAAATTCAGTCTGCCTATCCTGACTCTGCATTCGAGCATCAGACGGAGCTTTAATGTTCAATCGCGGTTTTCGATCACGGCTTTCTTGTCGATGTCGACTTCCACTCCGATACCGCCGAGAATAATAATTTGCTTCTTCAAGGCTGCTTATAAATTGATCGATGCTTCTACTTCGCATTTCATGTCGTGAAGAGATTGAGGGTGTCGAATTGGCGGACGAAAAATTATTTCCACGGTTAGATGCATAAGCATCAGATGAGCGGGCACTGGTTGTGGATATATAATCTCCCGTAAGAATTGATTCGATCGGTGGCCATTGAACTTGCACTTCCTCTCCCTTCATATTGCGTGGCCCATCTCGCCGCTCTCCGTTCGGATTCGCAAAGGAACCTTGTACAGGGGAGTAGAGCTTGTGACTTGGGGAAGTTTGGGAACGAGGGTCCTTTGTTTTCGGATCATACTTGGTCGCACTCAGAGTAGCTCGAGAGTCCTGTTGACCTGACTTCACGCCATTGCCCTTCTGCTTTTCCTTCGCAGATAATGAGTCAACAATCGTAGCTAGTGAAGTCGGCTTTGCAAATGGATGAGGCGTGACATCTACAGGAGTCTCGCCAATGGAAGGCAGCCGTTTTCTGCCATATCCGCCTGGCGTCCGCCGGGCTGAAGATGGATTGCTCCCTCGGCCGTGAGGGCGAAGCCAAGCTCCGGGAGAGTTAGAGAGTGCTGTATCAGCTATGGGAGTGACTCCAATATTGTTCATTGGCGTGCGATCATCGGACGTAATAGCCGAGAAATATGAGCCAGGTGCAACCTGGTTGGAAGGAAAGGACGTGATAACTTTCAACGCAGCATTTTTAGTTGTTAATCGATTCGGATTCCCTGTTCCGGGAGGCGACAGAGGTGGACCAGTAATGATAGGAACTGGCGGCACTCCAGGGGCTCGCACCCCTTTGGGAACCTGACCAACTTGGGTTGGGCTCAAGGATTGATTTGCTAATGCCGGTGATTTCAACGATGACTCGTGGTTATGACTGTGGTGATGATGGCCATTTGCTGACAAATGTTGTATATTCGATGATTTAGATATTGACTGCCTGCGTGTTGGCGGCGTCCAGGATTCACATGGACCTATGCTAGTGCACGAGAAACTACTGCTTATGAGATTTTAATCTTAAGTATCAGGAGTGCTTTGAGCTTACCATCTCAATGCAAGCTGCTGCTGAGAGCTTGTGATTGCATATTCTCCCCAACGTCTAAGCAAATGAGACAAGCGTTGCCAATCTGTGGGGAAAATAAGGCAGGTCAAGAGAACTGCCTCTCTAAGTTTATCATTAGTAATGATATCTGGAAAGTAGAAGAAAACTTACAAGAAGTAGTTCCGTGAAACATAGACCTCAACCGCGTCCTCCTGATCCCCGAGACCAAGTAAAATTGTGACAGAGGAATGAACGTCGCCTTTCTCTAACAAACGCTGTACAAAGGCCTGGCCAACTTTCTTTGTTGATGCCTGGCCACCGATTTGGCTCAAGGCCAGCAGCATCCAGTCAGATGCAGTCATTGACTCAGACCCAACCATTGTCTTCATCATCTGCTCATCAACGTCCGTGATCCACTTAGAAAGGAGTACAGCAGCAGGCGAGCCAGGCGGCTGATGGGTCACTGCATAGAGTAAGAGGATGAACAAGTCACTTTTTCAGATTTTACACTTACATTCATCTTTTATCAAGTCTTCAATATCACCGTGCCACCCAAATACTACACGCAGTGTTTGCCGTCGAAGATCGTCAGGAGTTAGGTGACTCTCGTCTCGGCACGAGGGAATCGTATATGGGACTTCTTCCAATTTACTCTTTGTATAACTGAATATATCAACGACTTTGTTGGCCTCCGGGCTTCGGAGAAGTTCGTGCTTAAGACGTGAACCGGGCCGTTTGATGCGATGAGAAGAGGCAAAAGAAGATGAGCTGCTGATGGAAACACTGTCGGCACCGCCATAGGACATTGTTCCATTAGAGAGAAAAGTAACGTCACTCGACTTCGCCGAAATGGATGATTTGGAAGGGTAGCCCGGCCGGTAGCGACCCCCTGAAGATCTTGAACTGGCAGACCCAGTACGGCTCAGGGCGGATGACATTGAGCTAGTCGTATCAATGCGATTCTTCCGGTCGGCTTCCATCTCTGCCATTTCCTGCACAATTTTCTGCAAAGGGGTCAACGCTGCAGAATCCTCTTCGCTCTCGGGTTCACTTCTCAGTGCTGTCACGGGTGTGTTCCCGGAAAGACCTGTGCTTGAATGGCCCCTGCCGGTCGATCCAAAGCGAGGCGGGGCAGGAACAGTTGCTGGGAGATGTCGAACGCTTGCAACCAATGTAGGAGGGCTTAACTCATATTGTTGAACCGTATCATCCCGACTCAGGGTAAAAAGTGTCGCGGTAGGCCCGTAATTTGTTATTCCACAGACGTCACCTGCAATCGGAACGGTTTCGTATGTGACATGCTTTGTCCGAACGTCCCAAACCACCACTTCACTGCAATCTGCGTCAGAGAGCCCCAATGGAAATATTGCAAGTGTGTCGGGGCCAGCATTAGTGTCTACTTACCCTTCTGAGAATTGGACAATTCTGCCGTTCTTAGACCAGCCCAGCCAATGACGCCCTGGCTGACAAGATTCTGGCCGAGTCAGTGCACGGATGACTCGGGGAGACTCGCTCGACGGCTGCTTTGGAATGCTCCAAACGCGAAGGTCTCCATCCATTGTTTGTGAAGCAAGCATTGAGGCCTTTTGCTTGGAAGATGATGCATGCCATGCTAGATGAACTAGTGGCGAGGGAGCTCGAGAGGTTGTAAGTGTGTGAAGAATGGTGAAAGTTGGCTGGACTGTAGCGATCAAGATGGAACCGTTCATATAGCTGGATATAAATTAGCAATCGCATTAAAAGAAGTTCAGTGAGTGACTCAAACCCAATGGCAAATGTTTTGCAGTCGGATGACGGAGCCAGCGCTGTTATAGGATCGAAAATTGTACGAGTAGAGAGATGCTCGGAGGTGGACGGTTCGAACAAAATGATATTGCCCTTGGAGTTGCCTGAAATCTATTAGTGATGCAAAAGGATACTGGTGACAGAAGGAGACAGCATACCAAAGGCAACGTTGCCATTTCGCATCCAATTTGCGACATTGATATGCTCGAACGAGGCAAACCGTGCAATTTCTTGTCCGGTATGCATATCCCAGACAATTGCAGTTTGCCCAACATCATAAGTTACGGCCAGTCTGCCACCGCCTTGAGCACTGGCATTATCTACCGAGAGTAACAAGATGTCTTCGCGATGGTTTTCGAAGTACCTCTCAACAGCGAGAGTGTCATGATGCAGACACACCACAGTAGGCCCTCGAGTGAAAAGGAATAGAGAACCCGTTGCAGCGCAGATTCCGAGGACGCTTTTAGATCGTAGTTTCGACCGACTTGGTGCTAGCTTTTTCACCGAATTATGCGAGCCTTGCGAGGCAGACCGATGCCTGATCAACTCCTCCGCAGACATGTCGTCGACAAAGGCTCAATCGTGGAGGCGCCTGAAATCTGTCAGATTGCCGACAGCAAACGAAAGGTATAGCTCATTGAACTCCACATAAGCAGTACAGGAAGAGATTCAATCTTCCTGAAGATGCGACTTTTGGCCACCTACCTCAGAAACATTCGGTGAGAAAGGCTCCAAAAAAGCTTGAACTAAGACTGCGTACTCTGCGCGGACTGCGTGGAACGGCACGAGATGCGCCTGTGTCGAACACTCAGCACAGGTTATACATAGCACTGCAGCTTATTTAGGGGTGGCAGGAAGCCTGAGCCGCCATATTCGGCACAACTAAGCGCCGCACCACTGAGGTGGAGTGCACCAGTGTGGCTGCGTGGGAGGAATTAGCCATGCAGTACGAACCTTGATGCATATGGTACGATAAGAGGAGATATCCGGCCAAAGCCAATAACCTGGGCAATACTTAACAACAGCAAATTCGTTTTATGCTGAACAGGCCAAGCAGACCGAACATTAAAGCTTCAAATCCAACCAGTGCAACATAATATCAGATGAACTGAAAGTCTGGAAACCTACTCTGGAGCTCGAGTGGCGGCCCCCAGACCAACACAAACGGCGGAAAGAAGAGGAGGTATGGTAGCCCTCCGCTTCTAAATGGAAGATTGTGCATACGAGCAAGAAACATCCAGGCTTTGCAAGGAGCCAACCAGAACTCGTTTTTGAAAAGGGGAGGTCAGGACGGAATCTATTGTCAAACTGGATCTTTGCCGAGGATAGGCATCGAGACCAGTACTACAGGTCTCATGTTGACATGGGACCTTGAGTGTACTGGACGATGTTGGTTCAGAACAAGCATGGGGGGCGGGTGTGATCAATTGACAGACCGGCAGGTCAGGGACGTCGATAATCAATCAGGAAACCCAATGACACGGGTCCGCCGAGTTTGACGAAAGGGGCATGGATGGGGAAAATGCTGTATTAGGGTCAATCATTGGGTCTGCGGGGGGACGAACTACGGGCGGCCAAATCGGTCTCTAACCTGGATAGACTAGCGACCCTGTTGCAAAACGCCCCTCTTTCTTTGCTCATCGCTATCGGGTTCCAATTGCCCTCCGTCACAAGAATTTCCTCGCGATAAAGTCCTTCAGCCCTTGGTCCCTTTCTGACCTGGCTGGGAAATTACTTTGGCTGCATATTTGTAACTTCCAAACCAAAGTCTTGTCCCTATTTTTGTGACCTGCTTGAAGTTTCCTCTATCTTAGACGCAGGTCTCACCTCATTGTCTGCCGCGCTCAGCTTTTAACCTCGAATTTTGGAAATAAGCGCGGGCACAGCACACCTAGGAATGGGTTCAGTAGCAGGACATTTCTCGTGCCCTTTCTGCATTTTCATTTCTACTTCTGACAAGTAAGATGAGGATAGCTATGCATCAGCTTTACACCGCAGTATCCTTGGGCTCCAAGAGCTATCAGGCGCTGCTCGAGGCGAGGCCCGCTCTCTCGGTATCATCGCAGGTCACGTTGTCACACATCAAACACTCGCCCTTGCCGAAGGAAATGGAGCACGATGTGCTGTAACCTCTGAATGGCGAGCACTGCAGGAATTGAAATGTAGGTACAACTCAGAGCATCCAGCGATGCATCGATCAAATTCTCCAAAAAAATTTGTTCGTTTGATTAGTGCACGCAGCAGAGAGTGGTCTCTTCGCTGGAATAGCGTAACGACGATCAGAATGGTTCAAACACTCAGCAAAGCTGCTGAATCGTCGTTTTGCCCCATAGGCTAACTGCTTAAGGAATCTCCGTCACCGCGCCATTGCTGACCGCCGTCTTTCGTCCCGTGGACAGTACGGGACCCTCCCGTTGTCCCGTTCCGACATCTGCCTTGTCCATGTGGAGATGTGGGTCCAATGCGACCAAGTCCTCCTCTTCACATCTGAACCCTTCTCTCAGACGATCACAGACCACTTGTATCACTTATCAGTACTAAGGTCAAGGCTCTGCACAGCACAGCACTCTATTGCGAGGAGTTTATCCGAACATAAAATTAACATTAATTTACTATTGCTGACTTGAGCGTCTGAACACCGCTCCGAAAGATTCTAGAAGATGCGCGCCTCATTATCTAGGTACCTCCTCAAGGCAACCAATGCGATCAAAAGCACGCGGGCGAGAGGGCGAGATGCCACGACATGTCCAAAAACAGACCCGAAAATGGAAAAAAAGCCAAGCAAGGGTATCCCATGGACGATTTAAACCGTCTCTGCTTAACTCCAATCATTTGCCAAATCAAAATTCAGATTCCAATCAAAAACTCCAACAAGGGTATCATTTGCGACAGCAAAAAAACAGAAAATGATTGGGTACAAGAGGACGTGACTTTCTCATCACACCTTGTGATGATGATGCCGAATCGTTTCCTCGGCCCAATTTACGCGCCCGCGCTAAAATGCGGCCCACCCAGGCCGTGGACCGTGACTTCGGCCCATCCGGCCAACCCCGTCCAAGCTCGTCATTTATTTCTCTCGCTGAGCCGTTTTCTCTCATTTCCCCAACGGACACCATAACTGGTGATAAGAGAAGCAGCGATAATATGAGCCATCACTGTCACTCCATGTCGATCCGTACATGGTGCCTGGACGCCACACAGAGCCGTTTCTTGATGACTGAACCTTGTGCCTCAGCACAAGGTCCTAGCCCTGATTCGAAACAGAGACTCGATTCTCTTTATGCCAGTCATTTCTTAGCAAAGTGACTGGCTTTAGTGGCTGCCATCTGTGGCGTCCATCCTGATGCCGGCGACAGCGGCGAGGCTCGTGATATGAGCGACATCACGCTGTGCTTTGCCGTACTGTCTTGTGCGGAAGAGCATGAGTCTTTTCTTTTCTCTATTCTGCGATTCGCCATGAATCATATCGTGTCTAAGGAAGTACATTGACATTAGTACATTGACCTCGAATACCAGTCGTCAGAGCAACTAACCTGAAACACGAGCAATTACTTCACTCTGCTCCAATGGCCTCTCCATGTCCCTCTCACTCTGGGATCTCCGAAATGGGAGTCATGGGCTTGGAAGGTCTGCGATGCTTGCGAGAGCTCGAGCTCCGTCGGCGCTTCTTCTCCGGCTGTTGCTGTTGTTGACCGGAGCACCACGGAAGCGGGTTGAGCGCAAGCACGTTGACGTCAATCATGCCGCTGGATGTTCTTGGGGAAGAAGGCTCGGCATCCGTGTCGAAGACGTCTGGAAACAGATCTGCGTCTGAAATGTACGCGCTGGGCTCACTGGAGGGTACCTCCGAGAGCGAGCTGCGTCGGGGCCACGACGGGTGTGCGCAAGAGCGCTGCGAACTTGTTGACGATGGCCGCGGAGTAAGATCGACGAGCGAATCTACTGGCGAAGACCCGGGAGATCGCTTGTAAAAGGAGATGGGCGAACTTGATGGAGAATCGGTGAATGGCATTTTGTTGTTCTCTTTTATTTATTTATTTTTTCGGTAGTCTGTCGAATTATTTGTCGCGTTACTGGATCACAGTACGCGATTTACCTGTTGAAGCAGTAGGTGAAGAAGCCAGGCGTTTGAGGACAGCGACGAGATTATATTTTTTTTTGTTTCCCCCTTATTTTGTTGCCTTGGACTGGATGACGGCAATGGCGGTAGAGTCACCCTGGCCTCTGCGTAGCGCGTGTATTTGTGTATGCGCGCGCGCGACTTTTGAGGGGTTTGAGGGATTATCGGAATATCGTCAACGGATGGTTTGTAGCGTGTACAGTGTATGGCGTGTGATGTGGTGTGAGTCACTTGAGTGATCCAAGCTAAACGAATAGGTCCGAATAATTAAATCGTATGTTGATATACAAATGGTAAGTAATCACAGATAAATTATATTGTAATTTGAAAAAAATGTGGGTCGAATTTTTTTTGTAGTCGTAAATTCTGATGTTGATTGTCGCTGTTGATATCGTAGCGTTCGTAATAATATATGCCCACAGTATATAGTGTGTTGTGTAAGGCTGGACTCCTTTTATTTTCGGACACCGACTCGCTGTAACTTATGTATGTATGTATGTGCGGTGGGGATGTGGATGTGTACGGTATGTATGTTGTCCAAAAACAAATGACGACAATGGGAGCGAAGATCAGCTCCCAAATCCGTTTGTGCTGCCGGGATATTATATTAAATTCTTTGACTCTGAGCTTTTTGCACTCTTGACTCTGGGCGAGCGGAAACGAACGGAAAAGTCAAATATAGGATGAACGGCTGTAAAGGGGAAGGAAAAAGGAGGATCACGGTGAGATTTTATGTTTACCGTGTCCTGCGCCGCCCCCCCTCGGAGTTCTTTATAGTTTTTTTGTGTTTGCGTGTTGCTTTGCTTTGCAATACTTACTGCTCCCCCCCGGTCCAGTCCAGTCCGTGAGCATACAAAGGGTCTGGTCCGGGGCTTGTGTGCGTGTGTGCTTTTTTGCTGTCTTTTTTTCTTTATTACAGCTTACATGTAATGTACTGTACTGTACAACAATGTGTGGGTGTTATTATTTCCAAGGCCCGTGTGTGTGATTCACAGAGATTGCCCACCGCCCAACGCCGCCATCGCGCCGCCGCCACTTTCACACGGACCCTGACCTGGCCCTCTCCCCCCCGTCCCCCTGTCTGAATGGAAATCTTAATCCCTTGGATTACTGTGTGCCAAGTCTTGAGCTGGGGCACAAAAGGAAAAACGACAAATGATACGGTACGGTGGATTGGATTGGATTGAACTGTTTGACTCAGCGAAACTAGGTAGGCAGCAAAAACAGCGAACAGCACCGCGAGTAAATCTCACACCGACAAAAAAAATGTCATGCAAAATGCAACATGCAACCTGTAACCTGCCTAGGATCTTGGTCAGCCCCCGACGCCTCTCCGCTGTCCCCGAGAATCCGGGTCCAGTGGGTTGGATCAATCGGTACGGAGGTAGTGCTACACTTGACCAAACCCCCCGTGGGGTTTATTGGGGTCTCGGTGAATGAGAGAGAGTGTGTGTGATATGGTTTCCTGTGGGATTGGGGTCGCATGGTGTGCCACAGTGCAGATAAACTCTAGTCAGATTGTAAGCGTTGGTAATCCTTGAATGCTGTAAATCCTGTAAAGCTCCTACCGTGGCAGGCATTAAGATACTACCTACAAAACAAGATGAACATGTGTACCCGCTCTCGGGACCGAAACACGGGGCAAACGGGACACCGGTGATGTGTGTGTGGGTGAGCACAGAGCAACTCAGACAAAGAAAAGAAAAAGAAAAGGTCAGACATGAGGGGGGTGGCTGGATGGAGACTAGACCCCAGAATTTCAGAATTTCCAAGAACCGGATGAGATTTCCGGACCACCTGGACCCTGAATTAAGAGTCCTGTAACATACCCGTGGGGTTTTCGGGGTAGCTGAACTGAGGTATGGTAGGTATGGTACTTGCACTAACTTTACCTGAGATACTGAGATACTTTTGGATACTTGGCTGACGAGGAGACAATGGGGATAAAAGAGCAATACATGCTCTACTTTTCTCATACGGATACGGCATAATTTATACGACTACAACATATTACATGCAGTAACGGTACGACAATACCGTGTCCGAGACAGTGAAATCATTGAAGAACACAGTCATCTCGTACATGGTAATAATAGTATATTAGAAGATATTGATTATATGGAGGTGATAATACACTATGACAGGATATCGAGGAACTAAAAGTAACGATAAAAACAAAAGCAAAGCAAATATGCTACAGGACACCGTACGCCTCAAAACATACAGAGTTCCGCCAAAGCCACTGCCAACGCGTACGCGTACTACGGCATCCATCCGGGCCCTCCGACCCTGTCAGCCATCCCGTCGCCAGTGTTCCGTATGCAGCGACAACTTGACAGCCCAAAGCCCAAAGCTCGAAGCCCAAAGAGCAAAAGAGCACAAAACCAGAACGCCAGCTGACGAGGGTCCACGCCAGAACGCCAGCCGCCAAACGCCAAACACAAATGTCAAACGCCACAGTGCGAAACTTGATCAAGCCTGCTTCGGGGATCCAGCCGCTCTGCATAAGTTCCATCGTGGTGGCTTTGTCTAATTAACAGTACGTAGTAGCCACGGACCATGTGGAGCGCACTACGTACTACTGGTATTCCACAAAAGATCAGATCTCTACCCGTCTGGCTATCACTATTTCCCCCCTTGTATGGGTCTAACGTTAGTCTACGAGTTTACTAGGCCCCTAGTCGCGGATCCAGCGGGCCAGCGGGCCAGGAACGCCCTAATGCCATGAAAACGCCACTTGGCGCGCCTGGTTTGAGAAACGTATCGAATTTTGACCAGTAGATTGCATAACCCAGTGTGTATGTGATGGTGATGTGATTGTCTTATACTATATATGTCCCTATGTTTGATAGGATATCAAGAATACGATGGTTTGTAGTATACGATATGGAAATAGAAAACTCAGGCACGTTGCGGTACCACGGGCTGACGATTGAATTAGACGTCTGATTCAGTTCAGCAAGCCTCTTGAGTATTATGATCTCCACTGCATCGCTATCTGGGCAACGCGAGATAAGAGGGACGGTATGGGATGGTATGGGTAGCGACCATGTTACGCGTGGTGGTATACTAGCAATCTATAGGACAGCAAGGACAGTCCCATCGCATGCAGTGTAATCTGGACCCAGTGTCGTGGGAATTGATATATCGGGTCAAATGCCTTGACTCACCGCCTGTGTCGCCATGCTCTACAATTTGAGATATACATGCCTTTTGCAACTTTTATTTCGGGGATCCAAACTGTCGGTAGTGTTCTTGCTATATAGTAGCACCGCAGTATTGACTGGTTAATTGTCTAGGTATTTAACTACAGGTGACCGGCTATCACAAAGGGTCAACTTAATTTGCGGGGGACCTGGGGGGCTAGAACTACCTAAGAGACTAATTCTACGGGAAGCGAAAAGTTAAGTTGATTAGTATAACTAGACCCACGGGTAGCGAACGGGCCGAAGTGAGCTACATTAGTTGAACTTTACTTAACTTTAGTCTGCCAGGGTTTTCTCGGCCAGATCTTTGCCAAGTATACACTGTAGGTAAGGTAAGTTACTGACCGCCTAACTCTATACCCGCTACAGACAACGCGGGCTGAGGTAAAGCCAAGCGACCAAACTTCACCCAACAAACTCTAAGTCAATCCTTTCCTCTGATCTGGCAGTGCGTCCGCATCCGCCACGCATTGCCATGCTTTGAAAGGGAAATCTAAGCATGGGATCAATAATTTAACTTTGTGCTATCCTGCCATGCATGAACGGCAACTTATCCGGCATCCATCCGATAAGCCACCATGCTGTCTGGCAAGCTGTTGTGGTCCATGGACAACCGTGGCGCCCTGCAATGCAATGGAAATCACAAGCTGTTAGACCTACTCTATTAGGTATATCCAATCCCACAGTACGGTAATGGTGGCCGATATCGGGGAGTAAAACCTGATGTGTTGTCCACGGTCACAAGCAATAAAGGCGCCCAAGAACATTACATTTCACTGCATTTATTGATATTTTATAGTTGGGCATGGAAGCAGTGCCAATAGGGATGATACCGCTTCTCTGACACTTCAAACTTAATTGAAATCCTGTTGTTCAACTGAGCTGTCTTTGCCTTGGCTTCGAGTCTCGTAGCGTACAGGACAGTATCGATGGCGGCTTACCGACGTGTCAGTGGAAACCTACAGCTATGGCTATAACCGAGCCCAATTACAGCGGCGCACCCAACTGGCTCACTGATATGCTACACCGTATCGTCAGCCACAATGTCCACTACGTTGCATCGCTGTATTACTGATCCATTAATCATCCTCTGCACTTGGCAAAGTACCTTTGCGTACCCTCTCAGCTTGACAGTTGATAAGCATGTGTCAGTCAAGCCAGCCTCAGCAAATATCCAGTGAACATGGCGTTGTACTGTGCTGAAAGTGAAACATTCTGGTGGTTTCCTCCCAAGTAAATATTTGTACTCTACTGTGCACCGATCTCAGTCATATTAAATCATCTGTCTCAAAGCCAATTATCCCAATTTCCACAAGTATTGCTCTTGTACCGCTGGACCTCAAAGCTCAGCTAGCACAGGAAATAATCCTCAGAACAGGTAATTTACCTTACACATATGACGTCTACCTGGACTCACTGCACTGCCTCGCTGTCATCGTCGTTCGATAACGACCACATTTCAATTTTCTGGGTCTGTCATTCTCAAGTTTATTGCTAGTTAATGGACGTCATTTTGAGTATTTGGTTGTACTGCAACAAGAACCACTATTGAACAGGCTAAGTACTCTACACATTACAAAGTGGAGTGTTACTGTCAATGTCACTATCATTGTTGCATCATATCATAACACGAAGAATTATCCGACCTGAAAATAAGGCTGAACGAACAAAAGAAGATAGACCTGAGAAAGGGCCCGGGCTGAAGAGCATCGTGGTGGATACACAAGTAGGGCTGGTGTCTGCCGTCACTCGCGAACATGATGTCCAAGCTTGACGAAGATCATCATGACGATCGCTCCCTTTTCCCTTCGGCCGAGGGGATGATGGTGTCCATGCTTTATGGTATGTCTACGGAGTACCCGATGAGTCGAATGGAGTGTTTCCATGATTACGCACTGATATTACCCGTCATCGCCACTATTACCTTGCCTCTAACATGAATAGCCGTTGTGAATGAAGATATTTTCCGTCTTACGTTATTACTCTTTATGGGGTATACTCCGTGTGGGGTACAGTACACTCTTTCCGCTGATGCATTCTTCACTTTGTTCTTCTACCACTGTAGTGTTGTTGTGTGGACAATATGCGGTCTGACACTCGAGACTAAATCTGACACTTGAAGCGGCTGGTTGTCTTCAAGGTCACCGACCTATCTGCGTGTCTGTCTAATTACCCGTCTTACTTTCTGATGACGGCGCAGTGCTGTCAGGGTCGTCATATTGGTAAGTAGTAAAGTTACCCCGGATTTCGACGTTGGTTGGCCGTAATTTAGTTACCGATTAGTTCCCGACACTAACTACCCTACGGAGTACCGTCTTACTGCGTGGGGTACGGGGTAGACTAATACTGCTGACAAAAATTATGTTGTCTGATGCGCGCCAGTCCCGCTGTCACCTCTGAGGCTCTAAGGCTCTGTAGTTGAGCCATTTGGTCAGGTGGACGTAATTATTGCCTGCTTATCGTCAGGTCACAGGGATGATATTGCACAGGATTAGTAGATGGATAAGCTGAGACCCACGGGCTTCTCGTTCCCCATGTAGAGCATTTCATTATACACGTTACTTACGAATTATATTGCATAAAGACATGCGCACAGATATCAATTGCAAGAATCCAAGAAATTTAATAACAAAGAACCAGTAAATAATCTTTTGAAGTATGTTTTACAGTCTTAGTAAACTGGACAAGCGCTGGACAACCGCTGGACAACAAGCTCACTACTGTACCTCACCGAATAACCCAAACCCCACCGCCAACCAGTGTACTACAGGTAGGAATACAAGCGACGCATAACTACACTTCCCCAACATACAGTACCTCACTCATACCAAACCAAACCCATTCCACCTGTATCCACAGCCGAAACATGTCTCGATCAATCCACAAAAACCACCTTTTGTGTCTGTTTAATTAGATACAGAGACATCTCAGACAAATCTATTTAAATCTTAAACATTGCCATATCCATTCGACTGTACTATACATGCTTTTCCCATCATTGACACCGTTTCCCATTATTGACCTAATTCACATTTTTCGAGCTCATTCCCATTGTTGACATTGTTCCTTGAATACATCGTCATCCCAGACTGGGTACATCCCAGCACAAAAGTCGCTGTGCCCCAGAGTAAAAATCACTAGTACGACGTCATCGGGATTATATTTTACAAATTTAATTTACAAATGGCGACTACGTGATAGAGCAGGATATGATGCTACGTGTTTGATTAGAGTACCCCAATTTACAATTTACAATTTACTATCCGTGATTCGCGATCCACGATCCATGACCCCGACCCACAATTTGAGATCCACGATCATAATCCACGATCACGATCCACGATCTAAATGACGTAAATCAACTCATTAGATAGACAATACGATTTAGATCGGCCGGATCTACATTCTAGAACACACTATTCATTTAAAAATTCGACACCGTGGTCGAAGGGTGACGATCAGGAATCTACGTCAGATAGGGACGTCGAAGAGAGATTCCAACGTCATGGACTTGCAGTTGAGGCTAGATGTATTTGTCGTGTTTGTCTCATGTTATACAAGGCCTAGAGGGACCTGTGAGTGTGTAAGTGGATATGGTGGTATGCAAGAGAGAGGACGCCGTAGAGTTCGTGTAAATGTGGAGAGTGTGGAGATGTGGAGATGTGGAGAATATGCTGTCAGCCACAAACTCGTACGGTGGGCATCTGGGCATAGCCACAGGTCTAGCCATAGGGAGACTCGTGGCTTGACTTTTGGTCTGTGGCTTCATCTGGCCTCCGCCATGCCCTCCTCTCGAGCTTCAAGCCTCAGAGTAACTTGCCATGCTAGACTTATCTGCACGTGAGGCAATCTCTCATTGTTCAGCTTTGGCCTTGGCCTCGGCCTCAACATCAAATCCGATATTATTTTCCAGGCTCAGCCTCAGCGTCTCAAATCCATCGACCACGTCTACACCACGTCTCGAGTAGTCGTGCTCGAATACTGTATCCCTACGCCACGACCGTCACCGAGGGCTACCTAGTATGTAAATGTCACGGAATGTACTCTTATTATTCCCTACTCTCATTTCAGTCAAACTTAATCTCAGATTCTTTTCTTGTCAAGATAGTAGTGTAGTCTAGATCTGAAGAACGTAGTAACTGGTCTCGAGTCTCTAGTCTCTAATTCACCTACGGTAGGTCGCCAAGGCACATAATAACCCCAGGTTTCTATCCCAGTCTCAAAATATGTGGACGAGTATAGTATACTACTGCAGACGTGCAAGATCCCTATGCCCCGACGTCCCAGAATCACAAACGTTCGAATAGCCCCGAACCCCGAGCGCTCCGAAGCCCAAAGGGCTCGAAAAGTCCAAGACTCCAAGGTTGAGTCTAAGATCCCAAGATCCTAAGTTCTAAGCTACTAAGATACAAAGGCGCTAAGGCGCTAAGGCACCTACCTTAGGCACATGTACTGACGGGCATAGAATGCGGAGAAGCGGGGAATCGGGGATAAACAGGATAAAGAACGTGAGAATCTGGGGAAATGCAATGTGAAATGTGAGAGGCGAATTGTGAATTGTGAATTGTCCGAGTCTAGTTCTCCTCATAGTCTTCTAACTTACAGATGTATCTTGTAAGTTGAGTTTAGCCTAGAGCCACAGTACAAGGCTTGTCCGTCCGTCGGCCCGTCGGTGCAACGCGCTAAGAGGAGAGACTCTGGGTCAAAGAACAAAGAACAAAGAAACAAGGTAGTTATAACTTGGCAGAAACTGATTTAAAGTAGACTTGTACACTTGTACACTTGTACGAAGTGTATGGCATACTTCAATCTAGAACTGACTTTAAATTTTAGTGTTCAAAAAGAAGGCGGGGAAGGGAGGATCTGATCTTGTTTGATCGTTGATCGTTGATCGGGGAAACAGGATACGGTCCGGTCCCCGGTCTCCCTGGTGCCCTGGTGCCCTGGTGCTGTCGCTACCATTTAGCATTTAAGATATAACTAGGATTTAGATTTGGTTTGCGTTTTACTTAAGCACCCAAGTATCCCAATACCTACCCTCGCTCGTACAGAGGTGCAGATGGACCAAGAGATCAGTGGAAAGGTACAGTTAAGTAAACTAGCGGTCTATCTCTTGTCTCGGGAACTCGGGACGGGAACAGGGATCGTTTGCCATGGTAATATATGAAACATAAAGCATGAATCCCGTATGATTCCACACTTCAGAAAGAAGAGCTACGAGTGCGGTATGACTTTATTCTTATTTTAAAGCATGCCGTACGTATTAACGTATATATCGAGTAATAAAGTAGTTTAGCAATTTTGAGAGTTTGAGTCACGATTGCAATTCTCACATTATATATATATATATATTTTCGTTTTAAACACTATAGAATAAATAAAGAAATAAATAGAAATAAAATAAAATGAATAAATGAATAAACGACTAAATAAAAAAAAAATAAAATAAAAGCCACAACCCGTTGACCACCGCAGTACTATATAGAATATGTAGGTAGGTATGTAGGGTGCACGCCGGATGCCCCCGAGTTGGGTGTTGGGCGCTGTTTTATTTCGGACACCGACAGCGACAAAGACATCGGGAATATCTATCTTGTGGCTTGGCATGGCTTGGCCAGGTGGAAGTTGAGATTTGCAAACGTTCAAACGATATACTTGTAAACGTACATGTTTGTAAACGACGTACAAGTCCATACAGGACACGGACATAGGGACCGGGACATACAGGACAGAGTGGTAAACTAAGACTACACCGACATTTGAAGGTACAATGACAGTGAGAAAACCGACAAACCGACAAACCGACAAACCAGCAAGTCAACAAGCTGAGAAGCTGACAGAAGAATAAATTACAGAGTACAGACCAGCAAGACTACATACCCACGGTGGGGCAAATGACTGGCCAAACGAGTATATGACATGGAAGACGGGGAGACGATAGGACAGACATGACAGACAGACAGACAGGAGTGTACGTAAGGTGTCTCCAGCCTTGCGATTCACCGCTTCGACTGGATATAGCCATGAAAGACGGAAAAAATGACGCGTCAAATAAGACGGGAAAAACAAGACGAAAAAGACAAGTAAAATAAGACAAAAATGACGTGACCAAATACGGTAGAAATAAAACGAAAAAGCCGGACGAATAAGACGAAAAAGACAGAAGGAATAAGATAGTAAGACGATAGACTAAACGCACGCTGCCGAGCATCCGAGATTACGACATTAAATCTCCGGCCGACGGCCTTACGGGAGGGTCGTACCGGTGCAGTAGTGTATCATGTAAGTGGTCCGTCCGAGTAACTACCTTACGTGCAAGGGTATGGGCCAAGACTCAAAAAGATCCATGTCAAGATGAGAAGGGGATGACATGGATAAGAAGGGAAACAGATGGAAAGCGATAGATCATATTTTATTTCAAATGAGTTGAATTTTGAAGACGAGAATGTCAAAATCTCGTTTGGCTGGTATAATACAATTTATCCCGTGCTGCACTTTCGAATATAGAAAGTGGGCTTGGAAGACGATGCAAAAATGCAATTGACAATGGAAAAGTGCTGGGCCTAGTAGATTTGGAAAATTGAATGGAAAATTCAATAAAAAAAAAGGAAAAGGGAAAAAGAAAAAAAATCGCCAAGGATTCCAGAATCCTAAATTCTCACGGAGAGAAAGAGCTAAAGTGATTTGTATGTAAACAAGAGAAATGTACATGATATCATGCCATTCATATGGCCGACAGTAAAAGTCCGAGATCTGATAGACAAAGGCTTGGAATACATGGTGTATGATAAAAATCGTTTTAGTCATGATGATATTAATCAAGGAGATGGCTGAGCAAGTCGTTGCTCGGATTGAGAATGTAGGGTCTGCTGAGAAGAGGGTATAAAGCGGTTATGAAAATAAATGAAGAATGCTATTCATTTATGATGCCCCGGGGGTTGGGGTGCCGCCTGGCGTTGGCGTTGCGGCTGTCGATAAAGGAGTGCCTCTTGAGCCATCGACGAGACGGTTCTTCTTCTTCTTCTTTTTCCGCGGCACTACGGCAGGCTTGCCGCCGTAATCGCCCAGTTGGAGATGTGTGCCACATGTAAGACATATGGCTCCTTCGGGAGGAGAGCAGAATACTGACAGTCTTGTAAGTATCGATTTAATAAAAAGGTGTGAGCAAGGGCAGGTGATGATCAACTTACTGCTGAGGCAGATTGAGCAGACGAAACCAATGTCCACGACGCGCTTGTGGCAGAAACAAGCCGCGCGAAAGTCGACGTTGACTTGAGTTGGGAGGACAAGATGTCGTCTGCTGGTCTGGTCGGGCAAAAATGCCATCATGAGATACTGCAGTAGTCCTTGCGGATTGGACAATGACATGTATACTCCACGGGTAGCGTCCGAGGCTTGCTGCAAAAATACAGTGTCGCCGGCAATTTTGCAAATGTCAATCGGTACGCGCTGGATTGGTGTAAGTCAAGGGAGACGGCAATGGTAACGCGACCAGAGAACCTACCTTTCGCTGAGCTGCAAAAATGCAATTCATAATAGGAATATATTGAAACGCTAAATCGCCAGATACGCTTATGACCAAAATCCGACTCTGTAGGGTCGGCCGCTTGTCGGGCTCGCGACCGTCGTTGCCGGCCTGGTCGCTAGGAACACCACCGCCCGTGGTTTCACTATATTCTATCTGCTGTCGATTTATGTATGCAAGTGCCAGTGTCAATGCGCCGGCCATCATAGTGTAGTTGGAATTCTTGATATCGGCCTCGGTCGTATTATCAAAAAGAGCGCGCAGATTCGTCATGACTTCATCCTCAACCAACGCAAACGGCCGGTATTTGTTGGCATCGTCGGATTTTCGAGGTGCCTCCTGAGGAGCACTTGTAACATTGTTTGCATCATTCTGGCGCTTCGGACCATGCAAAAGAAGCTTGGGCTTGGGGGCGGGCGTTGCGTCTGTACCAGACATGTCAATGTCTGTATCTTCTCCAGTCATGGCGGTCTGCTGGGGCGCATCCTGATGCGCAGTCCCGCCATGTGGTTTTGACGGCGTGGGATAGAGCCATTGCGCCCGCTGAGAGTGGCTTGCGATTACAGCGACCTTGTTGGCGTAGTTGAATGCAAGATGAGCATTGATGAATACCAGGATGTTCGCAATAGCCTTGGAAAGCGGTAGCGTCGAAGAGAGCAAGGACCAGGCGTGAGGGTTTGTATCAAGGACTATAGTCAGAAGCGATGGAGGTGGTACTATCCAGGGAAGAAGCACATGTCAGTATAAAGTCAATCAAAGCTCAGCGCTGTTTCCAAAGAGCTCATTACCGTTCCAGTCCTTCTCATAGTGCTCAGAGCCGTCAACGGCGTTCATGCTGGATGCGAATAGCTCGACCACATCTCATGAACAGAGCTTGCTGCGAGCAAGTATGTATTGTCACAAGTGGAACTTTCCAACGACTTGCTTGTGATTCTCCGTGCAATGATCGAATTCGAGCAAGAATAATTTTGCCCAGATGGATTCAAAAGCAGTCACGGAGCTATAGGGAAAGATGATGAAAGAGAGCTTGAGGATCGGCTTATTCCGTGACGGGAGAAGAATAAATAATTGCTTACGTAAGAGGATCGGCCCCCCAATGGGACGGTTGAGTCGAATGTTGAAGACGCGGGAAATGTCATGACTGGCCGTCTGATTTTCGGGGACTGCTGGTCTGACTCTTGGCTCACTCAACCCCCGGGAAAAAAAGCAAATAAATTTGGACCCCTTCCGATCCCGCGGAGAGCACTACGTATTACTACTGCTGCTTATCATTACGGGGACAAAGAAAAAGAGAGAAAGAGAGAGAGAGATTTATCATTCTATTAATCCCTCGGCGTTTTCTCATTCCCCCTCCGCATTCTTTCTTAGTTGAGCTTCTCACTCGTTTCGACTATTTATTTGTTCTCCGAAGCGCCCGCTCTACCCCCGTCCCATCGAGGGCTGTGATTACGCCGCTCGATGAATGATAACGCCCGACTGATCTGTGCACTAATATGTCAATCGTCGATGGCGGAGAGGCGCGCGCAAGTTACCTGGCCAAGAACGCACTGGAGTTGGTGGCCGCCGGGAAGATAGAGGTAATTTTCTCTTGGCCAGATAATTTCTCTTCAATAATCTAATTTTGAGTAGGCCGGAGCGCGGGCCGTACGAGAGGCCGTTTCAATAGACCCCGATAACGCAGATGTCAAACGAGCTTTTGATGAGCTACAAAATGACCAAAATAGAGATCCTTTGTGGATTCTGTGTCGCCGCTTCGTAAACGACCGAGACGACTCTGCTGGCCGCGAGGCCATTCACTTCCTTGCGCGATACGGCGCCAGTGTGCCCAGGAGCATCGGCGAGGAATGCGTCAAGCTCCTGTTGGATAGATCCAAGGTGACCTATACACCTCTGGTGGATGAGCTCGTTGCGGCGCTTTTACGGCAGAATGTTGGCGCAAGAGCTGAAGTCGCATACCAACTGGAGACAAAGATAATCGGCATATTCGAGGACCTGTGGATGATTGGAGACCAGGCGACAGATGCGCTGTCAGCGGTGCTCCTCGACCCCCAGGCATGGACGTCGCACACCTCGCGCATCCGCTGCGAGGGCGACGTCTTTCACCTTCTAGAAGCCAAGCTCATCGAAGCTGGCCAGGACCATCCGAGTCGCGCAATGAGAGTAGTCGCGCGACTTCTTGCCGCCGACGCCGAGAACGTCAAGGGCCGCGTGGACGAAGATACCTTTGATGTCATGTTAACTTCTCTCGACAATCGATTACCTGCCGATCTCCGAACCCAAGCAACATTAGCTGCAGCCAAATTCATCGAAGCGTCGCCAGACGATGGTCAACGCCACCTCAACAAATTTGTGCTTTCCAGATTGGCAAAGCAAAAGAATGACGACTTGATTGTTGCCTTCTCCGCCGCGGCTGCAGTCTTTCCGGTCGCGTCTGCCGTTTGCATTGGACTCTTCCTCAACGAAGGATTTGTTTCATCACTCGTCCCCGTTTTGAACAAAAAGGCAAAGAGCAGAAAGGCAGAGCGAGCTGCACTTGACTTGTTAAGCGCAGCCTGCATTGACCGAGCATGCCGAGAACTTATTGCAAAGCACTGCACGGAGTGGCTGGAAGACGTAGTAGAAGACGGAGCAGTACAAGAGTCCGCTGTCGCCGCCGTGATCCTGGCAAAGATTCGCGGTCCCGGAGCCCTTGACCAGCCTGCTCAAAAGGAAGAACCCAAGGTGCAAGAGGTGGGCAAAGAGACGGCTGAGCTCGTCGACATGTTCAAAAAGATGATTGTCACAGAGGACACTTCAACAACACAGAGCTCGATTGAGGGTCTCGCATATAGTTCTCTCCAGCCAGCCACCAAGGAAGAATTAGCAAACGACAAAGCATTCCTCACGCATCTTGTCCGAACAATGTCTGAACATCCCGACGACCCTAACCTCATCTTTGGCGGTCTCACCATTTTCGCAAACCTTACTCGCTTCTTGCCCAACTTCTCCGAAGAACAAAAGCGCATGTCGCAGCTCAAAGCCTACGCCAACGTCTCCAAGCCCAAACTCGAACCAGACCCTCTCGACTCCGAAGACAAAGTCACTGCTCGATGCAAAGCCGTCCTTGACGCCAACACCGTGCCCCTGCTCGTAGCCATCAGCAAAAAGGTCTCGCCAGCCAGTCTCCAACTCACTCTATTCATCCTCCTTTCCATCTCCAAGGGCCCCAAACACCGCGGCCAACTCGCGCAGCAAGGCGCCGTCCGGCTTCTTCTCCAAGCATACGCCTCCATCACCGGAGACACCACCGCAGACATTCAATCCCGCCGCGTCGCTGCCCACGCGCTCGCCCGGGTCCTCATCTCCGTCAACCCTTTCCTCATCTTCCCTTCCTCGGGCGCCTTATCCGCATCTTCCGCCGTTCGTCCTCTCCTCCTTCTCCTTGAGGACGACCACTCTGCCGAGCAACGCGACCTTCTCCCCGTCTTCGAATCCCTCCTCGCACTCACCAACCTCGCCTCCACCGACGATTCCACCCGCGAATCCCTTCTCCGACTCGGCTGGCCCGCCATCGAGAACCTCCTTCTCGCAGACAACACCTTCATCCAGCGCGCCGCCGTCGAGCTCGTCTGCAACCTCATGGCCTCCCCCGCAGGCGTGGCCCATTTCGCAGACGGCAGCCCCGCAGCCAGCAACCGGCTGCACATCCTCCTTGCCCTCGCCGATGTCGACGACTTCGCTACCCGCCGCGCCGCTGGCGGCGCCCTCGCCATGCTCACCGAATGGGACGCAGCCGTCACTGCTGTCCTCAAGCGCGAGCGTGGCGTCCGTATCCTGCTCTCCCTCTGCGAAGAAGAATCCGACGAACTCGTGCACCGCGGTGTCGTCTGCATCCGCAACCTCGTCTGCGCGCCGCATCCTGCAGGCGACCTCGGCACAGAAAAAGTCCGCGCAGAAGGCGGCGTCGAGGTCCTCAAGCAGGTCCTTGCCACGGCGAATAACCCGGACATTCTCGAACCTCTTGTCGAAGCTCTCAAGGGTCTCGTGGCAGGCGGAAGTCGGATGTAAACTCCCGAGGGGAGCACATTTATTTCCTCCGTTCTGTTGTTTTTCTCTTTTCTTCATTTTCATTTGCTACATTGTTTTACGGGATGCGCTCTGCGGCAAGGATAGGAAAGGAGTAATATCTTGCTTTTTATATAAGCTTTTCGCTTTTAACGTGGTACGCGGGTGCTGTACTTTTTTTTACGATCTTCGCTCAGACTGTCTGGCCTTCTTTACATGGCCCTTGTTTCTTTTCCTTTCCGTTCCTTTCCTTTTCTCCTCTCTTTTCGGGAATTTACAATATTCGCTTTTCTTCGCTTTCTTCGCTTTCTTTTTCAGCAGGCGACATATATCAATCGATTTGAATCTGCGGGAGTTTTTATTCTAAACCGGATCTGATGCACTGGATGTTGATGGTAACGTTAGCGGTATCGCCAAGAATTCAAATACGACAATGTCACGATGTTTAAACTTCACAAATTCAGCAAGTGCATCGAATATCTTCTTTTAAAAAAATTGATATTCTTTTAAAAAAAAAGTGACAAACGAGAAGATGTGAAAAGAAAATTGGATCTGTTGTATGAAATGCAAAGCTAGCAGTGTAGTAAAAGGGTAAAGTAGTGACGATGCGTCTTTTATGGATTGACGAACGCCAAACCTGGATTCTATATTCTATTAACGCCTTAAAGAAACACAAGAGAAAGAGATATAAAGAGGTGGCAAAAATAAAGGGAAAAAAAAGGAAAAGGATCAAGTGAGAATAGAAGGCAGACCCTCAACGATAAATGCCCGAGTTTTGCACCAAAAGAATTTCAACGAACAATGAAATTGTCCAACACGAGAGGGGAAAAAAGGAAAGAAGAGCTAGATCGCAGAGTATGAAACGCATAATAGACCAGGGAGACGAGACCAGGGAAAAGAGACGACAAGAATTTTATCTTCGGGAGCTCTTCATGGCCTCTTTCCGCTTGAGGCGCTCGGCGGCTCGCATCAAGGAAGTCTTGATTTCTCCCTTTTTGAAGGCCCCAATGTCGTAGTATGCGGGTGCAATGTCCTGTAAGTGGCGAAAGAGTTAGTACTTGGTTTACTTGCGTAATGGAAACGAATGAAGGGATATGAATGAATGGGTGGGAGAGTAGGGAGAACAGGAGGTTTGAAAGAAATGAAAGGAATAGAGACATACCAATAACCATTCGGCCTTGACGCTGGTCACAGTACGAATGTAATTCTTCGTGGTGAGGACGAATTCATTGTACAAGACCCACTCGCTATCCTGGCCGAGGACGGTGCTGGGGTGCAAGAGCACGCTCTGGTCATCCTTGATGGTCATGTAGGTCTTGCCGGTACCTTCCTTCTTGGCGGCCTGCATGAAGAAACCAGCGCACAGAGCACGGCGGATATTCTCATAATATTTCTTGTCCTCAAATGGTGTGGAAATAAGCTCGAGCTCCTCGCGCTCCATGATGCGGCGGAGCTGCATGCGGACATTGTCGGCAGATTGCAGGGCCCGCAATGAAAGGAAGTGGTCGTGGCACCACTGCTTAGGGTTCTCCTGGGCCTGCGGTGACTTGAAGGCGTGGTAGGCATTGAGCAGGGTCAACTGGTCGCCGTCGGGGTGTGCGAAGAGCGCCTTCATCTCGTCCGCACGCTTACGGTTGTTTGCGGGCCGGACGAAGATTTGAGGCACAGAAAGGAGGGCGGTGAGGGAAAGGATTTCGTTCGAGCAGTAGAATTCGGGAGACGAGATGAGCATGACGGCAAGAGCAGGGTCAAGAGGGAACTCGGATGCAAGGCGGCCGAGAGTCGTGAGATTGCCGTCGTCGTCCAGGCAGGCGAGGTAATTGAGTTCTTCCAAGGCGCGCATAAGTGTCTCCGGGGCAGGAGGATCCATGAGGTCAAAGTGTACAAGATCGTCAATACCAAGCTTCTTCAACTCCAACACTGTCGAAGCAAGGTTCGATCGGAGAACTTCGGGGTGAGTCTGTTCGATAAGTTCTTTCTTGAAGGCGCCTTCGGTATACAATCGGAAGCACTTTCCAGGACGGGTACGACCAGCACGACCAGCACGCTGCTGGGCGGAAGCCTTGGAGATGGGAGAGACCAGCAAAGACTCGACACGAATACGAGGGTTGTAGACCTTTTGCTTGCTAAAGCCAGGGTCAACGACGTAGACGATACCGTCAATGGTCAATGACGTTTCGGCAATGTTTGTCGAGACAATGCATTTTCGGCCAGCGCGACCGCCAGGCTTCCGTGCCGGGGGTGCAGGTTCAAAGATGCGCTGCTGCATCGCCGGCGGAAGGGTACCGTAAAGAGGATACACCTTCAAAGGTCCACTGTCGGCTTCCCGAATCATCTCCTCAGCCTCAAGGCTGATCTTCCGCACGGCGTCTTCAATCTCCTCCTCACCAGTCAAAAACAACAAAATGTCTCCTTCAGGCTCCGAGGCGTGAATCTGAAGAACCGTCCGCAAAGCAGCCTCGACGTAGTCTCGCTCAGGCTCGGGCGTATAAAAGATCTCGACAGGGTGAGTACGACCGGGAACAGCAAGCAGCGGTGCGTCGTTAAAGTACCGCTGGAACTTCTGCGCATCCAAAGTTGCAGACATAATGATGATCTTGAGGTCGGGTCTCCGAAGCGACACCTCCTTCAGCAGACCCATCAGAATGTCCGTAGCCAAGGTACGTTCGTGAGCTTCGTCAAGCATAATGGTACTGTAGCGCGACAAGTTGTGGTCGTTCATGGCCTCTCGCAGAAGCATACCGTCGGTCATGTACTTGAGAATGGTCTTGGGGCCGGTGTTGTCCTCGAAACGAATGCTGTAACCGACTTCCTCACCCAAAGTCACGTCCATTTCCTGCGCCACACGCTGCGCAACTGACATGGCAGCAACACGACGAGGCTGCGTACAGGCAACCTGCTTGCCTTGAAGATGAGGAAGATCATCGAAGAGAACAAACTGAGGAATCTGAGTAGTCTTTCCCGAACCTGTCTCACCAACGAAGACGAGAATTTGGCTCTTCTGATAGTACTCCAGAAATTCATCTCTAGACAAAAATTAGCTTGCTTTCCTCCGCAAATGAGCATATTAACACAAAAGGCCTTACCTCTGAGCATGCACGGGAAGGTCTCGTCGACCCTTTAAGATGCTGAAATATCTCTCTGATAGTTGCTGACCATTGAACGGATTGCTGGGGCCATCCTCTGCCTTTTTGGCCATGGCTGCTGTCGAACCGTGCCTGGGAAACTTGGCCAACGTAGTGTCTTTCCAGAAGCCATTGACTCTGGGCTTTGAAGAGGATCCATTTGCGTAGTCGCCATTTGTAGAGCCGTCATACATATGGGCGAGGTAAGGATTGTCTTTTGGATCCATCTCTGTTAATGCACCAGTTTTCTGGCGTTTCGCACGCGAGTCGTCCTGGGTTGCGTCAGGTCTACGATCCGCCATGAGTACTAACGGAAGAAAAGACGTCTAACCAAAGGATTGTGCGGAGGTGAAAAGAAAGGAAGGGAAGGAGGTTGGACTCCGGTGAATGTGGTTGGAGATGAATAGTAAGGGTGTTTCTTTTGCTTTGAAAATTATCGGATCCGATCTGCATCTTTGGTTAATATTGCCACCGCACTAATCGCCCACCGCCTTTGCTTATGTAATTAGTAAAATCTTAATTTTCATGGATTTTCATTGGCTGAAATGAAAAGAAGCTACTGCTACCAGAGAAAATTCCCAATTAGGAAACTTTTATGGCGGGACCCTTCAACACCAAAATCACAAGTCAACACTTTACCAAGGGGTTTGCCAGTTACGAGCTCAAGCTGAGGACCCAACCCTTGGTCCCCTTGCTGCTGACGAGAATTTTGAAACACAAGGCTTTTCAAAAAATCTGGTTTGAGTATCAGCCTATCCTGCTGCACATTGCGTCTCTGAAAACAAGGCCTTGTTTGACGCTCACTTCAAGCGCATGGTTTGCTTATCCTGCATACTTGATTGATCTTGTGGCCAGTGCTTCTTCACGTCTTCTTCACTTCCAATTCGGAATTACTGTTGCTCTAAGGGCACCTCATTTGCTTTGTCAGGATACCGCTTTGAGCTATATTCTTTAACCAACACAATTCTCAAGAAAATGGCGTCCGCAGGGTACGATGAGCATTACCCCACGTTTTACATTGGGCAGCATGAGACCCAGCGCTCCCTGCCTGTCACGGATGAGATACTCCGTCAAGCGCAAGCATGGAATTATGATATGCTTACCACGCCAATCACGACGCCGTACTTTCACTCGCGCGTGCTAACCCTTCTTTCTAACTATTTATCGGAGCTTTCGAGTCTGTCTGGTGACGACCTCACGCTGTCAAGCAGCAATACACTTCCGAGCAACCTATCCGATGTTAGGCCGCCGAAGTCAGAGCCTCCAGCCCCCGTCATACCTTCTCTGAGTCCTGTGGACACTCCGCTGACACCCAATGATACTATCTCGCAAATCATCGCGTGCGCAAGCTCTTGGATTGATCTGGCATCTCCGGACCCGCTGATCGCGAACATCTCAAGACAAGTTTTAAATTTGGAAATGGCATACGCAGCTTTTTGTGGCGTTGGAAACATTGTTATTCCAGGGCCGCGCCTGCACCACCAGGGTAGAAATACTGGAGAAGGCATCGCACAATATGCTCGCGCTGTGCAGGAGGCCCTTGCTGCGGGGCCATTTCTGCAGGTTCTGATAAACCTCCCTATGGTTGACCAGATTGATGCGGAGCTGGATGAGGATGTGATGGGCAGCTTAGCACCGTTTGCGCGGGATCAATACACCTCTCAAAGCACGTTGGGAAGCAGCAAACCTGGAAGCAAGAAGGTAGACATGTTCGGCACATGGGATGCGTGGCACATTATCAGAACAATGTGTAAATACAATTCGCGGTTGTCCGTAGGTAAGAATAGAGGTCTTGGCAGCATGCTGTCCATATTACCCCCCATACCATCCTCCTAGTGCTGCGTTCATTTTTGCCGTTCAAAATTCAAGATTCTCCAATTATGCATATGTTCCCATTTCCAAATTCTCATTTACGGCCTATGATCATCAACATCGCAAACTAACAGTTGGTGCTAATAGTACTCAACCTGCCGCGTCATCATCCTCCGGCAGCAGTCCAGTCGAGGTGGCTTTCGGAGCCAGTCCGCATCATTTCAATCCACCAAAACAGTTTCCTTAAAAACAGTAAAGGCTATCCGGTCCTCTCTAAAGCCAATCAAAACATCATCACACGCTTCATGCGACTCCGGACTCCGCCATGGTTCCTACTCAGTGACGTGGGCCCCATCCCAGGGTTTGAGCTGAACAACAACCCGCAAGCAACCGCGGCCGCGGCCGCATCAGCAGCGGGTTTTCTTAGTCCCAGCGCAACAGCTGATGCCGCAGGCGGAGTCAGCAAATCACCATCACCAGGCGCATCGTCACCGACTCCTGCTGAGGCTGCAGCCGCGACACAGCAGTCTGCAGAGGCCTCAAAACGCTCCAAAGACCCTACTCCCCACCTAAGCTACATGCGACACTTGCAGCGAAACCAACCTGCTAAAACGCCCATTGAGCGTTTTGGCGCAGGATACCAGGACTACCTCCAAGCGCCCCTCCAGCCTCTGGCCGACAACCTAGAAAGCATCACTTACGAAGTCTTTGAAAAGGATCCTATCAAATACGAATGGTACGAGCGAGCAATCACTCGGGCTCTGCGGGACTGGGTAGATTACAAGAAACCCATGTCCGGGCCGCGGGGCAGATCAGTCGTCATCGCCGTCGTCGGTGCAGGACGTGGACCCTTAGTCACTCGCGCATTAAGAGCCAGCGAAGCCGCTCGCGTCCCCGTCGACGTCTGGGCCGTTGAGAAGAACCAGAACGCATACGTTCTCCTGCAAAGACATAACGAAGAAGACTGGGGCGGATGTGTCCACGTCGTCAAATCAGACATGCGCGCATGGAAAGGACCCTGGTGGGATGAATCCGAGCTTCAGGAGGAAAGAGGCACAACCTCAAGTTCCATTCCAGAAGAGCCCGAACTCGACGAAGACGACCTAAGCCTAGCTGGCAGCAGCGGTTTCGGCGTCGTCGACATCCTCGTCAGCGAGCTCCTTGGTTCCTTTGCCGACAACGAGCTCAGCCCTGAGTGTCTCGACGGCGTACAGCATGTCCTGAACCCCATGCACGGCATCAGTATCCCATCTTCGTACACTGCGCATTTAACTCCCATTTCCGCGCCAAAACTACACGCAGACATTGCTCTTCGCACCCCCGCCGACTCGTCTGCCCCCGAAACGCCCTACGTCGTCATGCTACATGCGATTGATTTCTTATCGACAACTGCCGTAGCCACCGAGCCAACAGCTGCACAAGAAGCAGAAGGCACAGGCACTCCTTCCATCCCCCCAGCTCTTAATGCATCGGCCGGTAGCGGAACTACAACAACATTCCAACCAAACATCAAAATCGCTTGGGAATTCGAGCACCCCGCGCCCACTAATACCCTGCTCTTTAGCCAATTGCGCAAAGGCGGCGGCATCCAGAGTGGCGGAGGAGGTCTCGCTGGCGGTGATGGCGCAAACGAACATAATGCCCGATTCGCAAAACTCTCGTTCCGCTGTAAAGATCGTGGCGTGTGTCATGGTCTCGGCGGGTATTTTGAAACCGTCTTGTATGATGATGTCGAGCTGAGTACGAATCCCGTATCCATGGCGCATAAGAGCAAGGATATGATTAGTTGGTTTCCGATTTATTTTCCTTTGAAGGTATGTCTCTTTTCTTTCTTTCTTTCTTTCTTTCTTTCTTTCTTTCTTTCTTTCTTTCTTTCTTTCTTTCTTTCTTTCTTTCTTTCTTTCTTTCTTTCTTTCTTCCTTTCTTCCTTCCTTCTTTCTTTTCTTTTCCTTTCCTTTCTTTCTTTTTTCCCTTCTTCTTCCTATTGCATTCATCGATGAGGTGCTATTATTCCGTTCGTTCTTTATCGCGACTTAAAAATTCCGGAAGCGTGATTCCGCTATCCCCATCTCTCAAACTCAATCTCTTGTCACACAAGAAGAGACGAGAAGGAAGGGGGGCCCGATCCCATCTCGTCTAAGCCGCGCGAGAAGAGAGGGGAAAACAGGAGAAATGAAGTCTAAGCAAACCGAAACTAACGCTTCTCACTGCCCAGGCACCGATTTATTTCCCAGATCATTCAGAGCTAGACGTCTCTATTTGGCGTCAAACGGATGATCGAAAAGTTTGGTACGAGTGGATGGTAGAGGCTTTTGTTCTTTTGGGCGAGAAGAGAGTTAGGTTGGGCGTTTCGGATCTGCATTCGAGTAAGAAGAATGGTTGTTTGATGTAGAAATCGTCTCTTAGCGAGAGTTGGAAAGGGAAAAGCACATGGCGGATAAATTTGTTTGATTCTGAGAAAAACAGGAATCTATTTGGACTATTGTGAGGAAGGTCATGCATTTAGCATGTAAGGGTGGAAAAATTAAGTTCTGGACAATCAATGCGGATGATGAGACACAATTGCATCCCATGCTTGAACAGTTTTATCATTTTGAATAGCTGGCCCAATGTGATTCGGATTGCTCCCTTTCAAAGTATCATTTATATTCATGCCACAAGTGGGCTGTCATATCCACCGTTCTCCGGTGCCAGTTCTACAACACAAACCACCACCAAGTCTTCTAACCGCGCCCTTCCGTCATAATTGGCTGTGATACCTATGTCGGTAGTTAGCTGTGATACAATAAAAAAGAAGATATGGGGTGAGGGAGACGTATAAAAAAATTGGGTGCCCCCCCTCCTCCCTAGAGGTAAAGGGGGCAGTGTGTTGCCTCCTCGGCCCAGTTCCCCCACAGCGCGCTGTGACCCCGACCCCCACCAGCCACAAGAGAACTCTCGACAAGACATCGTTACGAGAACGGTCAGCCTGCCAATCCACAAGAGCTTCCATGCAAACATCACTTATCCCCAGCCGCGCTCCATCGTTGCAAACACAAAGCGTATGTTCAAACACCACAGTTCCTTACCAATCAATCACTCCTCAGGTACCATCAGTGCCAGCGGTCTTGGCTTGTCTGCCAGTGGTAAGCTAGAGCTGGGGCCACTCCCCACATGAGCCAAAGGGCAGATACTAGGACAGACAAGCACTAAGCTTTGACTCCACTCGAGAGAAGTCCCGCCGTTCATATCTGTTTAGACCCTTCACCCATCCAGGGAACTACCTGTATATTCGCAGCAGAAGCCGGTCTGTCAGACAAGACCAAGTGCCAAACACTGGGGGTATCGAGGATGTTAAATGTCGGGCACAAGGCTCGTAGCTAGCATACGCCCTGTTTGGACAACAGAAAAATTGGAGCTTGGTCAGTGTTAAGGATAGAATAGACTTCTGCTTCAGGTGTCAGCAACAGGTGAAAGCGTAACTTGATCAAGGGAAACGATTCTCTTGCCAACTCTCGGATCGTCTCCTCGCCTTGCCACGTCAGACCCTAAATTTTCCATCCCAGTCACCTTTCGGCATTTATCGTCGCCTTTTCAAGCATCGCCGTCGCTTGCCGACGAGATCCCAGAGCCGCGTGCGAGTCAACATATTCTCTGTGATTCCTCGAGGAGCTGCCTTGGGTAAGGTGTCTCTCTGTTTGTATGTGCAGCACCCTCAGTGGTCGCCTTTTGATTCCTCCCCAACAAGACTTGAGCTTGATCACCGAAGTGAAGCAAGCACAGAGGTACAACGTGGGTGGCATTATAGAAACGGACACAGGCACCGATGGAAAACCGTCTCCTTCCCCCTCTCAGATCCCTCCGAACTTGGGGGGTATCGTGTATATCCTGGTATACCTCTTAGCTGTCAGCGCTCTCTATTCCCGCGCAGGATGTGACAAGCACATCCAAATGGGAGATGATTAACGCGGCTGGTCGGACCACACCCAAAAGAGGGTGACAACGTCATTGGCTGTTGCCGTGACGAAGGCTTTGCAAGCGGGAGTAATCTCCAGTCAGAGAGGAGAGGTTGGAGAAAAGAGCCCAGTGTTAGTCTCCATAAAACACGTTTGGTGTGGAGGTTATGCTCAGGTCGTCTTCTCCTTGCTGGATACCTTCTGCAAACATGCGATTACTGAATTTGCCTCCCTCAGAAGTCCCGGATTTCTGAGACGCATTGTCGATGAGCCCAAATACTTGTTCCTTCCATTTCTGACGCCCTTTCACAAATATACTGGTCCTTGTTGTATATCATTAAGTCTCACGTCAGCAAAAAATGCCGGGGGCCCAGTGTTCCATAGTGGTATCATCTGGAGCAAGACAGTAAGGCAAGTCCACGATGCATAAAGCATACGTGAATGCAATGGACAAATTTCTGTATCTAGCGTTTGCACCTCGCTGATGCCACAACCTGCTGGTCACCGTTGAACACGAGGGAGAGTCCATCAAAGCAAGTAAAGACAGAACCATCGGTTCATAAGTAGAGATGGAGACACCCATACAAACGAATGATGTGGACATCGATACTGAGCAATGATGAAGGCATCTCGCTGCGTGCCAGCACCGCAGGGCATCTTTCTGACGAGTGGATGCAAGGTCGCAAAGACGCAAAGACAGTCCTACAGGACACACACGCCTCGCTTCACGCCTAGACGCGATTCCGACGAGTGGACGATTCGCGCCTGTAGTCTGCTGCCAGTGGCCGAAATTTTGCCCGGACATGCATTTGTTTGTAAGCCGAAGAAATCACCAAAGATGATTTTCACTGTGCTCTGATGACCACGACAGGAAGTAAACAGGGAGTGCCAGCAAGAATCGCGTTTCGCGTGACCTGCGAAAAGACAGTCGGTAGAAATGGAACAAAAACAAGTGCTCATCGCCAACTCTCAAAGAAACCAAAGCAGGGAATTGCAAGAGAAACAAAATCAGATCGAGGGCAGAAAATATGACAGCGCAGAATGTGAAGAACCTAATAGCGTTTGAAATCTCAATCTCGCTCGGCATAACCCATCTTCGCTCTCCTCGTCCACTCTCTAGACGTTCCGCATTGCAGAAGCAGCCCATATGACCGAAGTGCTGCCAGCAGGAATTTCTCGATAGGTGCCCGTTGCGGAACTTATCATGACCGACCCATGGAGATCTTCCTCTTTGCCGTCCCGAAGGACTCTGGTTGCCACGATCCCCCCCTCGGTTACCAAAGACCATGAGCTTTCCCCGTAAAGGTGCGACCCAGAGGGTCAGTGGGCCTCGTTGGGGAAGTGACAGACTTGTAAGGCCACGAAACTTAGTCTTCCTTGAAGACTCTTCCGACTGATGTACTTAGGGTTAAGTTCTAGACCCTTATCTCTCCGTAACGAGACAGAAAGATGAAAGAACTAAAACTATATGGAGGGAGCACTGCATTTGGGTTATGTGATGCCCAGAAGATGGGCGAGAGACCCGCTACCAAGAGGGCACGGTATATGTTGAACATCGCACAGGCCGAGGGGTCGCCGTTTAGGTGCAAGGACGGGGAAGACGCTGAAAATCGGATAAAACCATCAGATGAAGATGAAAAAAATAGGAAGACAAATGAAACAAAGTGATAAAGCAAATACAACGAGAGCCGTTTGGCTGATGAAGATCGGAGTGAAGAGGAAAAGAAGAGAAGAGAGGAGAGGAAGCAACAACAACAACATCAACATCATCATCATCGCGAGATGGTTGGCGACGCGATGAGGAAGGAGCAGCGACGCGCTTATCACGACATCACGTGATGAAATTATTTCTCCTCTCACCTTTGACGTAGCAAAGATTATCACAAATTAATTTCAAGAACATTTGTGACGATATTCTAGAACCAAATAAATCAACTAATGTTGAAGTCATAGACAAATGTAAAATGACAGTAAATAGGGCGGATGCTTCACTTGAGGCTGCAGAAGCGTTTCTGGCCCCCGTATTCTCTCGAAGTGAGCATAAATATTCTCTAGGAATGTCACATGAAGCTGATGGGCCTCAGAATCCCTGGAGCAAGTGCGCGCTCAGTCTTTTATTGAGCGATTATCCACGGGATTGAATGCAGATGAAAATGCTCAATTATCACCTAAAACCAGAGTCTTGAAAAAAGCAAGCTCTTTACTAGTCGCAATACATAAAGCTCTCATTTACGAAAATGATACTTCCGGACAAAAAGCAGATGAATATCTTTATGAACCAAAAAGACGGAGAATAGTCAATGGACTCTTCGATTTGATATCCCTCGAGGGTATCTATCCCTCACTATCTCCAGGAGTGGGCATACCTGTTGAAAGACGTGTAAAGTCTGTTCTGCCAGCAGGGGTGGTGGCAAAGCCTGTTGCCCGCGATGTTCAGACCGAGCCTAATTCTGAGGCAATACGGGATCTACAAGACAGTATTGATGCCCTGATTCAAATTGCTCAGGATGATAGAAAGGGGCTCGAACCTCTTCTGCGGGATAGGACCCTAGTTGACTTGATCTGCGGCGCCGCGGAACTAGCATATGGTCCTAGCAGTATAGGATCAAACAAAGAGAAATATGACACTATATTTAAGCGTCTCCTGGCCAAGTATGTCTTTGACATTCCTCTTTTGCGTAATCCTATCTTTGAGGAACGTTCTTTCTACAATCAAACTGCTTCCATTCCCTGGCCTGGACTAATATTATGCTATCAGTACCCCTACATCCTCCCTCCTTCCCATCCTCACCTCTCTTCTTCAGCCTACTACCCCAGAATGGCTGCGTCCGCGTCTATCTACACCGTTATCTCTACTACCTCTTCGTCCACGCGGCGTGCGGCATACCATAGAGTTTCTGGCCTCTACCGCCCCTCCACCGCCGCCTCCTGCGAACAAAAAGGACGAATCAATTCCATCGCGAGGTCCACCATTGCCGCTAGAAGCAATAACGCAAGCTTCGAAGTTACTGTCATCAGTTCCAAAGATGATGACTGCAGAAGCTTATTTCAGTCAGATAGCACCGCAATTGCTGAGCCTTCTAGACGGCGAGGACGGCCCAGAAATGAGCAAAGCCGCGGGCGTGATTATTGGCGGCGGTATCCTTGGAAGACGCATATACGGTGCGCCTAGGACCATTGGTTGGAAATGCTTCGTCGAGCCAGTCTTAGGAAAAGTTGATCCTGGACTGAATACGTTTATCACGGAATCATCGATCCCGTCCCTCCAAAACGAAGTTACTGTCCTCGTTTCCGAGAGCGAACTCAAACTTGCCCTTCAAAGACTGTCGACATTGCTCACGTCTCATCCAAACCCAGGGTTGACCAAGAGGTTGCTCACGCCAGTAAAGCTGCCCTTATGGGCACTCCTCTGCTCAGCCAGAGATACGGACAAGACCGCCTATTCTTACGCCAGCTCTCTTCTGTATGCATATTTCAAAGTCTCCGCAGGGACGCCTCAGATGATTGAATTATCCGAAGACATCATGTACGACGGCCGATCCTGGTGGACATATGAAGCCCAGCCGAGCGGCGAAATCGCTGTGATATCAAGGAATGATAACCAATCTGCCTCCCGCAACATGGTTCAATATGTCGAACAACTGGACAAGCGGGTCGATGAATATATCCGACTCGTCTGCTCAGACGACAGTGACAAGGACCGTTTCAGCACTATCTTCCTCGCCATCACACGACGATGGCTTCTCGATCCTCTGAAAGCCCCAGCCGCCACACCGAACCAGCTTGAGCTTGGGCCTGACAATTCAACCGACTTACCAAACTCTCTCAAAATGCTAGCCAATGCCAAACTCGTTCAGACAATGCTCATAAAACTCAAGGACAAACTTGCCGAAAGTCCGGGTCAGCTTTTCGAGCTAGTACAGCAACTTCTCGAAACCTTTATCGAAAACGACAAGGCTAAACGCCAGAGAATCGAAGCTCAAAGCAAACCCTCAATTTCTGGCCTCAGCTCCATTGTCCAGCCAGAATCGGACTCCGCTGCCCCCGGCATCTCCTCTTCTCAATCCGAGGATCCTTCAGAAATTGCATCCATCGCACTAAGTCTCCTCTCCACCATCTTGTCATCGCCCGGATTCTCCCCTTCTGCACGAGACATGTCTCTGCTCTCCAACATCCTCCCATCTCTCGCCTACCTCTCTAGCATTCCATCCATTCCGTCATCTCTGTCCATGGCAGCCACGAACCTCTCCTCCCTCATATCCTTGCATGCCTCCCTTCCGCAGCCTACCGCTGCTCCAACCGTAGACCCGCACGCAGAAGACCGCAAAACGCACCAACTAGCACTTACATACCTCACCGACCCTGTCCCGCCCGTCCGAGCACAAGGTCTTTCTCTGCTCACTGGCCTTATATCTTCACGCTCCCCTACGCTTGATATCCCCGTTACTACGATCCTCTTGCTGGGCCTACTCCAAGACGAAGACGAATACATCTACCTGAATGCAATCAAGTCTCTTTCTCTGCTCTCACAAACCCATTCCCGAACGGTCATTAAAACGCTCTTGGAACGCTACGTTGACCGCGACGAGGAGCTCAGTCTCGACCAGCGTCTCCGACTAGGCGAAGCATTGCTGAAAACCGTCGAGGGCCTAGCTGGCGGCCTGGTAGGAGAAACTGCGAAAATGGTAGGCGAGGCAACGCTGGCTGTGGCTGGACGACGAGGCCGACGGGTAAAAGCGCACGAAGAGCGCGAAAAGAAGATAAAGAAAGAAGACGATATGAAACGGGAAGCAGAAGATGCTTGGGGCGGAGAAGTCCCGCAATTTGGCGAGGATGATCATGACGAGGGTAATGAGGACAGTGATCAACGCCGTCAGCGCGAGATCGACCAACACCTTGCCCAGATCATCGAAGGATGGCAAGGCACCAGAGATTCCGATGACGTCCGGGTCCGTACGTCCGCGTTGTCGATTCTCGGCGCGGCGATCGAGACAAATGTCGCAGGGCTAGGATCGTTGTTGACATCTTCTGCGGTGGATCTGGCGATTGCCGTGCTGACGCTAGAGACGGCTGATGAGAAAATTATCCTAAGACGAGCAGCAGTGTTGCTGGTTATGAGCCTGCTCAGGGCTTTGGATAAGGCGCAGGAGCAAGGTATCAAGTTGGGTTTCGGATTGGCAGGGGAGAACCTAGCAGAGGTGATTCGCGTCCTGAAGTACATTGAGGCAACGGATAGAGATGAGATTGTGGTGGGCCACGCGAGAACTGTGGTGGAGGAGATGGAAGTCTGGCAGGGCAAGAGTTTGGGGATTTTCGGTACGCAAGGCATTGGTCCTGGTCATGAAGCTGGAGAAATTACTGAAGTTGGTCTCGGGGCTGGGAACGCATTTGGAGAACAAGGAGTAGGGATAGCTGGGCTGGCGATCAATCCTGAGAGTCAACAGAGAACGAGGCCCAGGATTGAGGAGATAGAGTAAGATTCTGACGCAGTCGAAATTAATGACATGTAGATTTATCGTGAAGGAAAAGTTTTGATTCTAAGAAGAATACTCCAACGACTCTTTTATACAAATATAAATCCCGTAGCCTAGAGCGCCGATGCCAAATGATATATCTTTCCCGTTTTCTCTTCGTATTCTCCGCTTTCAAGCTTACTCGGCCTGCGTTTGATGGATACACCGCGGCGTAATCGAACCTGTCACAGCCAGAATGCGGCTCTGTACTTCGTCTTTCCTCCGCTTATCCGTATCCATACGTCGTGCTAGGCCTTTCTCGCAGGCTCAGAGTGGTCCTTGACCCCGGCAATGCTGCAGGTCTTGTTCGCATCGCATTGCCCATCATCCGGTGTTTATCCTTCCATCTTAACGTCGGCCTCCTCCTTTTTGCCCTTTGCAGCGGATATCCATAGGACATTGTTGCAACTGGCGCGCGCGTTAGATTTTGACTTATGCTCTAACTTCTTCACCTCTGTCAGCGTTCAGGCGCAGACTTACCGGATCAGAACCTCGCCCAGCGTGCCAGTGCTCTTGCCATCGATAAATTCTTCCGTACCGCTCAGCTGGATGTTCATGTACGAATCAACGCTGACTAGACGGCCCTTGTATTCGGTCTGACCCCACTTTAGGCGGACAATGACATCGTCGTTGACGCTACAGCATTTGTTAGCTGATTGCGGACATGCAGAGTTATCCGATGGTACGGAGATTAAGGAAATTCGCGAAAAGACGATTGAATTGATGCAGTATAAAGGATCGCATGGAATGTTACAGGCACAGTAGAAAGACGTACAGGTTCTGCAGCATGGGCCGCGGGTTAAGAGGAATGAACTGCGCAGATGAAGTTAGCTTTCTGAGCTCCGAAGTGAGCTAACAAAGAGACGCGCAGGGAACGCGCAAAAGAGAGAAGGGAGCTTACACTCATATTGTTCGATCGGATAAGGGAGGAAAAAGAGAAAGTGGAAGAGGAAGGAGAAAGTGACACGCAAGTATGGTGGATTGATGATGCGCAATCACGTCGTAGTGGTTGATGTCGAAGACGAAAATTAAGGTTGCGGCTTAGATCGCTCTCGCTTGCTCGAGTCTGGGGATTAGGAACGGCGGTGTTGCTCCGACGTCTCGTTCCCTGCCAGCAGCGGATATTATTTCGTGTCAGAAGAACTTTTTTCAGCATTTGATGACTATTGATGTACTCTAGATTTAAAGAATATTCCCTGTCTTCGCTTTCGACTTCATCATTTGTTCGAAACATCATGCTGTGATGGGCACTGGTTAACATTGGCAACGGACCCTTTCAACATCGTGACGGCGTGCCTCTTCAGCTCAAAAGGCTACCCCTTTGACTTCGACACACCGACGTTATTTTGCCATTACGAAACCAGCTGATCATTTTCTTGGCCACGAATTTACTTTGCATTTGTTCAATATGTTTAGGGCCTTGATTTGGACAGGACGGGTTTACTGTAATCACAGGATGCTATTTTGCTGCAAGAACACTTAGCAAGTCTAGGTAAGTACCAAGGGTACCTTCTAATCTACAAGCTTCTTCAAGAAGGCACTATCTCTATAACACCAAAAGACACCCTTCTAAAAGGTTCCTTATGGCTATATAATTTAGTTCTCTGTATATTTATAAGCAATCATTCTCCTTTGTTATGTTTATAAGCAAACATTCTCCTTCGATTACTCATTGGCCGTCATACTTGAATGCATCCCGACTCGCGTGCTTAAGCGCATCCGGGCGTCTCCGAAAGTCCGAAAGAGCGAGCACAGCTGTTTCCACAGTGAAGTTTATAAGACGTCTCATTCCATAGTCATGCGCTGATCTAGTTATTCTTTTGATACACATGTCTTGATGTCAAGTGTCCTACTCGTCATTTGCACGGAACAGAAAAATATTCTTACTGCTTTGGTGATATTTGACCATACATCATAACATTCTCAACACATTTAAACAAACCTTTTGAGGAAATCAGATTTTTGGTAATATTACACATTCCGGCCATAAATCCTTGATCAGACTCCTAATTACTTCATTTCAGGCCTATCCGTCACTCGGGAAAGCATATTTCGACACCATGAGCAAGCTATTTGTCATCATCGTCACGGTGACAGCTCCACATGACCATGTTCAAAAGGTCTTCCCAGCGCATCTTGAATGGCTTCAAAAGCACTTTTCCTCTGGAAATCTGCTGTCTATTGCCCGAACGATAAACGAGCTCGGTGCGATCAATATCGGCGTTGCAGAGTCGGAGGAAGCTATGAAGGAAATCATGGACACCGATCCAATTATGCCTGGTGTTGCCAAGTATGAGCTCAAAGAGATCGAAATCTCAAAGATGAGTCCAGCTTTGCTCGCATTTGCAAGATCTGAGAAGTAAAGGAGGGGAATGAGTTGATAGACTGCATGTTGTCGAATCCTCTCTGCTGTGGACGCGCCTGCCTAGCTCGCAGCACTTTGGTTCCTTAATTTCAACTGCAATGAAGTTATTTTTGCTCTCTTTTTTGGTAATTGTTGAGAGTTCTTAAAATTTGAATCTCCCCGCTCCTCGACTCCATTTTTCTTTGCAACAAATCAATTTCCCTTGGAGAAAGAAAAGTCAACCACCTCCGTAGATTTATGTTGCAACGCCACGCTAAAGTTTTCACGCATTTATGCTCGCCGAATCTCCCACTTCAACTCCTGAATGCTAACTTCTTCTCCTGCTTTTTCATCGTAATCGAACCATTCGCCTTCAGAAAGGTCGATACCAGCAAACTTGGTGCCTGAGTCTAACCCTTGTGCAACCCATTCGCCCTAGACCCATCGACGTCAACAGACTATTCACGAACTCTACTCCACACGTTTTGTATGGAAAAAAGACGGTTCGTTGCAGCTAAACTTACATCTGGCTTGAAATCAGTGAACTCAAGGCCGCGGCAGTCAAACTCGATTACCTTTTGCCGAGTCGGGGGCGAGTTATACTGGTAAGAGGCAGGAGCGGCTTTGATGGTTGCAGAGGCTTCTCTCTAGATGGACACAAAATGGGTCAATGATAAACAATTCAGCAAGAAATGTCCAGGAATGTTCAATCTCATATACCTTGCAATTTCTGCATTTCCAAACAAAGTTTGCTTCGCCTCTGCTACCTGAGAGCTCATTGGACTCCTATTTCGACGGTTAATATGATAAAAATTAAAAGTCAGGTGACTTTTTTTTTTGGTTCAAGATAACTTACAAAACGGCTCACGTTTACCCAATTTGCATGTGTTTCCCGACATGAGGTACATTGCACCTTGAAAGTGTAGTAGTAAGGATCTTCTTCGGTGTCATCAGGGCGAAGGTCTGTTACACTGTTTGCTTGCGTGGGGTAGTCAGTCGTTAGAAAGAAATCGAAAGCTTGTAGTGACAGAATAGCTTACCCTTGCAACTCTGCTGTTAATGTCAGAGATAACATACTAGAATTACTTTGGAATTTGGAGTGAGTGAATTAGCACACTCAAAGGATACACAAGCAACAAATTGTTGTTTTTGTCTGTTGTCGACCATGGCGGGGTGTTTCTTCACTGGATGTCCATCTCGTCATGTTTGCACTATTTGCATCGGCCGGCACCTTACCCGAAACGGCACTAGCTAATTTCCAAGCAAATGCTACCGGGACCTCCAAACGATAATCATCACCAGAAGATCGTCACCGGCAGATATTCTCTAACGCACGCTCCTGCTTCTCACGAGGACCCCAGGAGGTCAATTAATCGTCGACGGCCCCGGGCGACTTTAATTGACTCTCCAATATGCAGCGCGCCTGGACTCGGACGGCCCAGAGCAATCTAGGCCGTTACGGGTCCGGCCTGTCTGCTCTTGCCCGACGTCGTGCGGCAATTCCACGACCCCGACTCCGCCCTGGCGATGCCTTCACTCTTTTCTATTCATGCATGTTTGCGACAGCAGCAGTTGTTGATGCCAAAGTCAAGGATACCCGTCGAAGGAATCTGGATGATGCCATTAAGGATGTGAAAGAAAAGTTGCTTGCGTTGGACATACAAGAGGCTACTGAGCTTGGCAGTGCTCTGAAAGCCGCTAATGGGTCAGGATATTCGCTCAAAGGCGTACCTAGACTTTCAATCCCTGGGTGGGATATTACTCAGATTCTCCGTCCATATCTCTTCAATACGCGCAGCACCGGGATGACACGAAACAACACTTATATGTCGGATAAAGGACAAGAAGCATTGGTAGATCGACTTTCGGATATGCTCTCCGGGTCCTCGGTCAGTAGCCATCCAGCAAAGTCAACACATGCATTTGACTCGCTGGAAAGAAGGGGGGATAATATTGGTCGAGCTCGCCCACCGAGACCTCAGAGCGAGCGGAAGATCCTCGTCCAAGAATTCTCAATTGCCAAGCTCGCCATACGCCTCCTTATTCATTCGTCCGTAAGACATGAAGAGGATCATATTGATAAAAGCTCTGAGGCTGCCGTGCAAAGACAACAGGATGAACTGGTTTCTAGGCTTCAGGAGATGGATCGTCGATTGCGCATGCTGCGATATAGCCCGGAGGCCTTTACAGAAGGTGGATTTGGCTCACCGCAATACCCGACATATCAGTCCCTGCCCTATCACGAACGACGTGAGAGCGAACTGGCATTAAATACGTCAATCATGGACGTACTCAATGACTATCGGCGTGGACAGTCCCCCCTTCAGGTTATGCTCGGCAAGATCTGCTTCAATTTACTGGCATCGCCGACGCCTCCGAACACTGAAACTTACAATCTCCTCGTCATCTACTTCAGCCGATTCAAGGAAAGCAACTTGGTAAAGATGGTCCTCAATTCCTTTGATGAGAGCCATATGCGACCAAATGAGAGATCCGTCTCGTCGCGCCTCAAATTTTACACTGTGACCAACAACAAGTTTGGATTCAAGGACTACCTCGCGAAATTAGATGGTCTCAAAGGCGGTACCGCGCTCGCTCGTCCTGGCATCAAGGTCTCGGCTGGGAATGATCGCCTTGTAGCTCGCGGAGGCAAAATTTTCCAGAAAGCGCCACGCAATCAGATCGTGTTCGGGGCTCTAATCAACGGCGCATGCAAGTTTTTTGGCTTAGAGAAGGCGCTGCATTGGTACGAACGCATGATTGAGGAAGGCTGGAGCGCCAATGTGGAAATTCTTACAACACTTCTTCGACACTGCGCCAACACCGAGAATTGGGAAGCCGGCCGGCTGGTCTGGAAATCTCTTCAGGCATTTAACGCCAAGGCTTCCAGTCCCCTTTCCGACGAGCAGCAAAGGATAGATGATTTCGCTTACTACTGGATGCTCAAGCTGTGCAAGGCATGCAGCGAGACTCAGGAGTACCAACGAATTCTGCGAGAAGCAATTGCAAATGGCTTTTCGCATAAGCGAGTTGTTCATTCGCCAGTCATGGACAAGACGGCAAGGTACAAGCTGCGCAAGCAGCAAAACCTACGCGTTTCTATCGGGGAAGCTGCGAATCCAGCTCGAGCCATAGAAGCCATTGAGTCTTCAGAGCTGCCGGAACAAGAAGAGGTGGCTCCTCAGGTTTCATCGCCGCGCCACTTCCGTTCAGAGGAAGCGTATCACGATATTGATTATGAGGAGCATCGTCGTCCTGTCTACATGGCCAGTGCATGTTGAGCTTGGGGTGCACTGCTCTCTGATGTGAATATTCTCTATGGCGTTGCGTCATTGGCGTTTGGGTTGACTGGGAATTTTGAGCAAGGTGGTGGGATTTTCACTGTTTTGTTTGACGTGTGGATTGGGCCCGTCCTGTCCCAGATTGCTTTGGCTTACTTCTATGTACCTTTTCATTTTGTATATCTCATGTTCTTGTCTATATAGTTTCCTTAACACCAACGATACCGGTGTATATCCCTTGTTCTAATCGGTATCGAATGAAAATTCCTTCTATCATATATTCTGATCGGGGATACCCCTTCCTGGCATGGTAGCTAACTCTGGGTCTAAGGATGCTTAGGAGGATTTTAAAAAGCACCTTAACCTAGTGATGATTTTGATGTCTGTAAAACGTTGTCTACGCTGAAATTTACTGGATTCTATGGGAAAGAAAGTTATAATGTTTACTGTCGTTTGCGGCTTTGCTTGGTCTGCAAAAGAGGAAATAGGACAGGATGAAATGTGATATTTAAGAAAAGGCGATACTCGCACCGGCTCGTGGTTGATAGCTATTTAGGCTTCGACCATGGCCACAGTGCAGCAATTGATGGGGAGGCAAATCCCACTGCCAGGTGAACGCCCCAATTATGTTTCAGCTGTGACATCTCTATCACATACACTAACAGCTGTCAACCTCACGCCATTTGCTATGCCTACTCTCGTGTTCAACCAGAAGTCCTCAGACCGCTCAATGGTCAAATGACACCCTTTTTTTTTTTTAGGAACGCTGCTCATATGCACCGGGGCACGAGCCAGTTACAACCAATCCCGCAAGTCGGTCCCGTGCGTCTGATGATACAATAGAAGCTCAGTGCAAGGCAATGAATCTGCTCATCTCCCTGTCCTTGCTTCCTCTCTCACTTACCGTTCCATGCAAACCGATTATTTTTTTTAGCACGTCAGATTCCTCCGACTTGATTCAAGGATTCAATTGACAAGAGGTAATTATCTCACGGGAATTCAAGGGTCATTACAGCGCTACGTCGGCACGAGATCTGAAGGATTCCATTCCTGAGCGGGAACAGTTTACGCAGTTAGGCAAGCTCACCAGCCACGCGAGCCTAGGATCGTCGTCGTCGTTATCGCTAACAATAGCCTACGATAAAGCTACCGGAGTACATTTCGATTCGATTTGCTTCTCGTTTTTTTTTTTTTTTTTTTTTTTTTTTTTTTTTTTTTTTCCAGTAAAGCTTGCTCGGGCAGAATTTTAAAGAGAAGGAAAAAGTCTCCTTCACAATTATCTTTGTCGAGGAACTGCAGGCTTGTTATGAAGACTTGCGTGAAAGAAAACGCAAATAGAAGACAAGGTTTGTTTGCCGTTCCTTGCAAGCGACCAGCGATTTCGTCACCATTCCCTCGATTCCCAGCATTCGCTCGCTCACACACGCACTACGATTATCTGCAAGATACCATGGGGTGAATTCTGCTCCGTTCTGCCCCGCCAGCAATCCGATCTACCCGCATTCCCTTGCTCAAGACAGACTTTTCGAAAAGCTTTGCTCCAGAACATAAACTGCCTGGCACCGCTCTCGCAACTTTACCTTCAAGCTCTGGTTTCACCGGTGTGGCATTTCTGTTCCCCTGTGGCGCTTACGCTTGACCATTGCTAGGGCCTTCTCCTCTCGCTCCCAAAGTAAGCTCAGCCCTTGACTCGCTTCGAACACACTTGACCACGTTTGGTCTGTTCTGTGGATTGCGGAGAGCCGTGACGGGAGCTCCGGGGGGAAATGGCACAATGAAGCTGACGGTTAGATGCGCTAGAGACCTCGGGACCTGAATTTGAGACCTGAGGTGGATACATCTTTGGATCAAATTGACCAACGGGAAGCTGCAGATCCAGCACACGGCCTCCGAAGTCCCTCTGTTTCGAACATTATAACTCTCCATATATTTCAACTACCCGCAACTCCCGCAAAATTCAACGAATCCTGAAAGTGGATTGCGGCACGCTACCCTGCTCTTGGGCGATCGGATGGCTTATACCTTATCTACTATCCGAGTACACGCTTCTGCTATCGGTCCCTGTAGAGTGAAGCTACGTGGGAACATTTGAAGTGCGCCTCCCGTGCGGAATAGTTTCCAACACATTGTTGTCTTCATTTCATAGTCATTTGGAGGAGACTTCATCCTCTTGCGGCGGGAAGTTTATTTGCTTCGGTATTGTGACTTCTCTGGATTACCACGCGAAATGAAGTTTGGGCGGAATCTTGCCCGGAATCAGGTTCCGGAGTGGTCGTCGGCGTACATTGACTACAAGGGCTTAAAGAAGCTCATCAAGGCCGCTGTCGAGACTGTTCGAAATGGAGGCAAAGCTGACCTGACCGGTGAGTGGCACCAGCGGTGATTGTGATCCGTCCGCTGGCCTCCGCAGGGCCCCCACTGACTTCTGCCGCGCGCTATTCAAGGTTTCTTTTACGCGCTCGACCGGAACCTCGAGGACGTGGATGGATTTTACAATAAGAAAAATGCTGAGCTGGCAAGACGCCTGAAGCTGCTCCATGACCGCTATGGCGGGTCAATCGGAGTACCCAACGGTATTGACCGAGACGAGATTGAAGAGCTAATGGCTGCTTTGCTTGAGCTTCGCGGCAAGATGCGACAATTGTCCTGGTATGCCGAAGTGAATCGGCGCGGGTTCGTAAAGATTACCAAGAAGCTTGACAAAAAGCTCCCGAACACGCGCTCTCAGCGGCTCTTTTTGGAGTCGCGGGTCGACCCCAAGCCTTTTGCGACCAATTTGGGTCTGTCAGAAGCATTGAACAATGTCAATGACTGGTTATCCAAGTTTGGAGACCACAACATCTTCAACGACGCCAGTTCAGTACGCTCGACCACGTCTCTGCGCCATGTTTCGTCGCGGTCAAGGCTGAACTTGCCGACGGCGATGCTCGAGTCAATTGATAACGCCATTCGCTCGGATGATTCGACGACGCTCGTCGAGCAGCTCATGGAGGCCCACGACGAGATGGAAGACCCCCGAGAGTTAAACTTCCAGCGGCTATTGCTTAACCTCTTACAACGCGCCATCTCGTGTCGCTCAAAGTTGTGTGTCGACGCCATGTTGGACATGATTGATACACTAGAGGAGGAGCGCGACATCAATCATCGTAATTGCTTGCACCGGCTTGTCATCGCAATTGGCCGTTCCAAGACAACTGGGGCTGAACAGGAAGAAGGTCTTTCCTCCAACCTTGCGGCCAATGGAACCAATTACATTTTGCCGGCCGCGCCTCCAGCGATGGCTCCGCCAAATTGGACGAACAAGGAATTGGATGACACCAAGATGTTGGGTCCTGACGATGAGTCTGTGATCTTTCTGCGTTTTCTGCTAGACCATTTGCGTGAGCGACAGCAGCCGGCGCTCAAAGCAAAGGATTTATTTGGCCGAATGCCGCTCCACTATGCCGCCCAATTTGGCTTCGTCATCATCTGCCAGACTGTGATAAAGTACATGCAGGAGTGGGGCCAATTCGACGTCAGCGAAGGAATTGACTCGGCTGTTTGGCAAGACAACGATGGGTGGGCGCCGTTGCACTTGAGTGTACTTGGTGGGCACCCCCTGACCACCAAAACTCTGCTCGAGGCAGAGAACTGGAAGGGCTCGAGCGACAACAAGGCGGCGGCGCGGAAAGCGGTATCTAAGTCAGGTGCGGTGCTTTCCTTGGCCACAAAGTCAAACTTTCATGTCATTGTCGAGATGCTTGTCGAGGCCGGCGTGGACATCAACTATCAGGATGAACAGGGTGAATCGGCGTTACATGTCGCAGCCCGCTTTGGCCATGAAAAATGTGCGCGTGCTCTAGTCAAGGGCTCATCCGCGCAACGTGCCAATACAGAATTGGTCGAGAATACATTTTCTTGGACTCCGCTTTTCATCGCCTGCGTTGATGGTCATTTGGGAGTCGTCGAAATATTGATTGAAGCCGGTGCGGACCTTGAAAAGGCTGATTCTTCCGGGTGGACAGCCAAGGAACACGCTGCGCTGCGTGGCCACATGGACATCGCCAAGCGCCTCGCCGAAGTCACTTCGGCGCCTGATGTTTCTGATTCTGAGACGTCCACTGTAGCTTCTACTTCGTCACCCGCCGCCGCCGCCGCTGCCGCCGCCGCCTCTGCGTCTTTGGAAGATAGAAGGTCTGGTGTAAGCAAAGAGGCGCGAGAAGGCGCCAAAATGGCTGAATCCTTCAAGACGTTTGGTCACCGTTACCTAGCCGATCAGAGTATGGTTCTCGTTAGTCTGGGCAGTATGGATATGCGAAAGGACGTGCAAGCTGTTCAGCTGGATCAAATTCCGTTGTCGAATGCCCACGCAACACAGCTCGACACGGCTTTGTCCGTTGTAATTTCCGCTGTCGGCGCCACTGGAGATCCAAGCGTGATTGATCTCCCGGTACAGGACAATGTCAGCACCGATCCAGTGACGTTCACGACGCACGACGCCACGAAAGTCAAGGTACTTTTCGACATTGTCCCTACCTACGCGGGGTCCAAAGACCGCATTGTGGGCCGTGGTGTGGCTATGCTTTCGAGCATTAAGCCTAGCATCGGTTCAAAGCGTATTTCGCTGCAGGGAGATCTCAGTGTACCGATTGTTGCGGCTGATACTCTGGAGGTCATTGGAACCGTCAATTTCAACTTTTTGATCATCACGCCATTTACGCATCCGAAAATGTCCATTACAGAGCAAATGTACTGGAAGAGTATGGCTTCAACAATGGTCATTGGCCACAGAGGTGAATACAATTTTTGCTCTTCTCTCCGTCCGGGGGTGTCCCTAACTCCATTACAGGTCTCGGCAAGAATATGACTGCTCGGAAGTCTTTGCAGCTTGGAGAAAATACACTACAGGTGGGTGTGAGCTAAATGCAGCTTGATGACTCAAAAGCTGACGATCGTAGTCTTTCATTGCTGCGGCCAACCTAGGAGCATCATATGTTGAGGTGAGTACAATCTATTTTAGGTTTTTCTGTATTCATTATGCTAACATGTTTTATAGTTTGGTATGCTTTTCATCCGTCTTCCGTTCTGGCTTCATCCTAACAACCCTAGATGTGCAATTGACCAAAGACCACGTGCCGGTCATCTACCATGATTTCCTCGTCAGCGAGACAGGAATCGATGCTCCTGTGCACACTCTTACTCTGGAGCAGGTAAAGTTTCTCTTTGAATCTGCAGTTGTTTCACCATTTTGGCTAACCCCTCCCTCAGTTCTTACACGTCAGTGATACCCAGAAGCCGAAGCTGCGCAAGGAGGGATCTGCAGATTCCGCCAACCAGGCAAGGGATGATATTGCTGGTCTTGCCCGGCGAGCCCAACGCTCCATGTCAGTTGGAGGCGGCAGTCATCATGACTCAGTCTCTGATATGAGCGAGCGAATGAAGCACACGCGGGATTTCAAGGAGAAGGGCTACAAGGGCAACAGCCGTGGCCACTTTATCCAGGCTCCTTTTACTACTCTGGAAGAAATGTTCAAGAAACTGCCAGAGTCGATTGGCTTCAACATTGAGCTGAGTATGTCAACACTCCTCGGACTGGGCATGTAACTTGATCACTGACAAACATGCTAGAATATCCCATGCTTTATGAAAGTGAGGAGCACGAAATGGACACTTATGCTGTCGAGCTCAACTCCTTTGTCGATACTATTCTCACACAGGTCTATGATCTCGGCAAGAAGCGCAAGATGATCTTTTCGAGCTTCAATCCTGACATTTGCCTGCTGCTCTCATTCAAGCAGCCTTCAATTCCGATCTTGTTCCTCACTGACGCGGGCACGTCTCCTGTCGGCGACATCCGCGCCAGCAGTCTCCAAGAAGCTATTCGTTTCGCCTCGCGATGGAACTTGCTCGGCGTTGTCTCTGCGGCTGAGCCTCTCGTAATTAGCCCACGATTGGTCAAGGTAGTTAAGGAATCTGGTTTGGTGTGTGTTTCATACGGCGCCGTCAACAATGACCCAGAAAAGGTCAAGGTATGTCTACTGAAGGGTGCTGGGATATTATGTCATTTCTCTGAACTATACTAACTATTAAACAGCTGCAAGTCAGGGAAGGCATTGATGCCGTCATCGTCGACAGCGTACTCGCCATCCGTCAAGGTCTGACCGGCCAAGGCACTGCCTCTGCAGCCCCGAGTAAGCCTGCAAGCGCCGCTCCTTCTGGAGCAGCAACGCCCGTTAACAGTGGGGGTCATGGTCCGCCCAAGGTCCCAACTTCCACTATCTCTTCATTGAATGGCGCAATCAACGGTACTGGGTCCCATTAGTCTTAGTCCTCATGGCACAAATGCCACGCAGGATTTTGTCAATGGGTAAGGATTTGCTGGAGAGACATTATCATCACTCGAGGAGCTGTTCATTCTTAGTTATGTATCTATGACAATTGGGTTTTGGTCTGTTAGGAATTGTGGGAATTTACGCTGTTGCGGCAGTATTCTTTTCGAGCTTTATGGAATTGCTGAAAAAACGGGATTTTCAGTCATTCAACTATGTATGGTGTATATTCATTTAGGGGTAACTTTTGTTCATCTTTCTTTCAATCTCCATGTCCATTTTCCTTTCCATTTTCCTTTCCATTTTCCTTTCCATTTTCCTTTCCATTTTCCTTTCCATTTTCCTTTCCATTTTCCTTTCCATTTTACATTTTTCCAACTTTCGACTCTTTCCTCCTCTTGCTTTTTTCCCGAGTTTGCATACTACCTTTTCCTTTCCAAAATTCCCGCACATACATATATACATACATACTACTTTGTCCTATTTTTGTTTTTCCCCCCTCCCTTTTTGGTTTACCGTTTGTCCACAAGAAGTCAATAGGGCAACCTTCAACGCGGAACGCGCGCCTTTCTTAGCCTTATCAAAAGCCTTTACTACGTTATATTTTTCTTATATTTGCATCATATTTGTGGAATCGAGGCGCTTCATGGTCTTTATTTTATTTTATTTTTTTTTCTTGTCTTTTCTTTCTTTCTTTCTTTCTCTCTTTCCTTTTTTGGGACCTTTATTTAAAAACCATCAGATCATCCATTGATATACTCCTCAATATATTTTCAACCTCTATTAGTCTCTCCGCATTTGTGTCATCTAGTTTATTGCATTCCATTGAGTGATTTGGTTTATCAAGTCCTCTTCATTATTGCCGGACTTCGGACTTATTATACATTTTGGTCCGGCCGGGTAAATTGCATTATGCATGACCTTTCTATTCTCTTTCTCTTCTCTTTTTTATTTTCATTCTGTTCTCTTTCTAATCTCTTTCTGTTCTCCACAACTCCATGACTCCACGACTCCACGACTCCACGACTCCACGACTCCACGACTCCACGACTCCACGACTCCACGACTCCATGAATGACGACTGAGGACTGACGACTGACGAACCCTCGTGGGCTCTCGGGATCTGTCGTAGACTCGTAACCCATGGGTGATATATGATATTCTGCAGTACTGCGTGGTATGCATGATATACTTTTCTGTCCCATCACCAGTCACGACTCACCACTTACCTTTTTCAGAGCAAGGTAGACCATAGACCACAGTTGTACAGTGCCTTTGAGAGGGTTTAAAATGCATTATGATTTTCTTTTCTTGTCCTGTCTTGACATCTCTTCTTGGTCTCTACTTCTTCTTTTATTTAGAACTAGTTGGTCATGGACTTATAGAGTTACAGAGTTACAGACTTACAGACTCAAGGACTTACCAACTCATTGACTCATGGCATGAGTCTATGACTTGTAACAATATATATAAGAGTAACAATAAGAACAAAATAGGGAGGGAAAAAAAAGAAAGTAGAAGGGATGTAAAACACACAGACACACACACACACAGAGAGAGAGAGAGAGAGAGAAAGCAAAGAAGAATAAAATAGGGAGAAAAGAGAAAGAAAATAAATAGGATAAAATAGGATAAAATAGACGGGGAAGGTAAAAAGAACAAAAGGAGCGGAGAAAAACCCAACAAAAAAATTTGAGATAAAATAGACCGGTAAGAAAAAAAAAAAAAAAAAGAACGAGAGAGGAGAAGACAAGATAAAAAAAGGAAGACACGAAACAGAGGACAGAGAAGATACAAGACAATGAAGTAAAAAAATAATATTCGTTTCTCATTTAATTCATTACATAGTTTCTACTAGCTAAGATCCGCTATGCCAATGTTTATCGCGGAGTACGTGCTATTTGACCATATGCCATATGCCATGCGCTCTTTATATCCATAGCGAAGATGTGGAATCGATGCTCTGCCCCGAGAAGCATCAAACAACAAGTGAAAGGGAAAGAGAAAATAAAACCATTGCTCAAGCGCTTCAGGCAATTTCCTATTGGGATTTTCCAATTGGTTGGCAACAGAGGGATATTCGGGTAAAGTTGGATAGATAATGGTCAGCAATGCTCATGAATGTGTGAGGCGACAATGTGTGCTGCTAGAGGAAAACAAAAAAACAATACAAAGAAATTAAAAACAAAGAAATAATAAAAAATAAAAAAAAAGGAAAAAGGAATAAAGAATGAAGAGAAAACGAAAAGGAGGCCTGGATTACTGCTTTCGAACAACCCGTAACAAGGGCTGGATACGCGCTCTTCGACTCAGGCCGACGCGGTACGGGACATGGCTGCCGCGAATGGGGCTATGCTGACTTGGACCCTTGGATCCTGTCCCGCTGGTGGCAGTGTCAGAGGGTTCAGCGGCATGCTGCTGGTCTTGAACCTTCTCCTTTTCAGTAGCCTTGGTTCCTGCAGGCCCTAGTTCATCTGCATAAGAATCACCAGCTAGTTCTGCACTTTCAACCGCGGTGATGAAAGAAGGCTCGGCTCGTTGAGGCATTTTCTTCCGTTTTGATACTGTCGGTCCTAACTCCGGCGGTGGCGTTTTCCTGGCTGAATTAGCCGTCGAATTGCTGATGGTCATAGTATGTGTATTATTGATCGAGCTAGGCGGAATAGTCTCATGGTCCTTCTCCATGTAGGCAGGACGTGACCAATTTTCTGGCTGATCATCGCCTGGGCGGGAGCGAGATCTAGATGTGGAATTAGAAAGTGAGTGCACCCTGTCCTTTGGCTTGGAGACGGTCCTAGATTGGCGCGCATTGGCTTTGGCAGTGGCCGATTCAATTGCAAGATCGCGATCAGTCTGCTCACTCAGATCCAAGTCTAGTTTTGGACTCTTTTCCGAATTAGGAGCATCATCTTCTCCTTGGCCAAGGGATGAGATGGATTGGCGCGCCAGGCCATTGCAGGGGTCATCCAAAGGGCGATCTGTAATGTCGAAATCTGTTCGATCTAATGTCACGCTCTCGTACGACCTTGCAGGAGACCCTGCATGATCGAGCTGGCCATGTCGAGCCGTGCTTGCATTTTGATCGGCGCCTTTGTAGCTTGACGCTTCGCTTGCAAAGCGAGCCTTGACATGTTCTCTACCCCTGTCGGCTTCGGCATCTGTGACAGGGGTAGGAGCACGAGGTACATGAACTGAAATATCGCCCTCCTGATTGGATTTCCGTCTCTTTCCTTTCACCAACATTTCTTCAGACATACGCGGCCCGTCTCGGGCCGCTCCTAATTTTCCATTATCAATCTCATCACCCACCCCTGCCGTCGGCTTGGTTGATACTCGGCGCTTTTTGTCAGCCTTGTTCACTCCATCCACCCCATCCACACCCTTGGCCGAAGGCCCTGAAGCGGATTGCCTATTCTGGCTTTTGACTGTCACCCTTTCACCCAGTATATCCTCCTGATGAGGATCCCTGATATCATGTTTGACCCCCACATTTTCCGGACGGAGCGATTGAATGCCAGATTGGGCGTCTTCTGTCGCCTCATTTTCTTTGTCCGAAGCCCTGCTCTTTCGGCGCCGAGCCTTCAGTTGGGCTTCTGGGCGCTTTGAAAAGTCAATTGGGTAGTCAAACTCGATCTTGCTTGCGCGTGACCGGCTAGGCCGTGGTCTATAATGCTCCCGTGGGAGGCCGCTATCCCTGATACCGTAGCCGTCTGCCTCCAGCTCATCTGCCTCTAAGACATCGCTATGATCCTTGTCATCATCATTAAAGATTGGTTTGTCTTTTGAAGCCGCCTTCGGCGCAAAATCCTCGTCTTCCGAATCAGACATCTCACGAGGTGGCAGCGTGAAACCCATGCTAGTTTTTGTGCGGCGTTTCCTTCGAATGCGCGGCCGTGAAAGCATTGAGATCTCGTCCGGGAAGTCATTCGTGGACATTTTATTGCCCGGGATCCTGACTTGGATGCTTGTCTGCCTGGGCGGAGATATTCCGCGGTCTGAATTTGAGTTCGGTTCGACAGATTTTGACGGCGGGCTACTCGGCATAGGCCTAGAGAATTGACTAGCCGGAGTGTCTAGAGAATTGCTTTCCTTGCCGATCTTGGTATCCTTGGATATTGACTGGCTTGGAGTGGTATTTGGAAGAGTGCTTGACTCGCCAGGAAGACGTTCAAAGAGGTCCGCTGGAGCATACGTTTCGGGGTTAGAGCTGAGATGGTCCTTTATGCGAGGTTGTGTTTTCAATTGTTCTGCTAGCAATGGACGTGGTAAGGGAGAGATATGTGAAGTATCAGTACTCATTGAAGTAGTCGTTGGTGGTAAAGAAGAGGAGATGTCATGTGGATTTTCCAATGGAATACGTTCACTTCCGTCATCATTTTCTGTGATAATGTTTCTTCCCCGGAGGCCATTCGAGGCTGGGGAAAATTTGAAGTTGATAGAATGATACTCTAGCGGCGCTGCCACGGCAGCTGTCTCCGCTGAATTAATTTTATTGCAAGCAGCACCTTCTGCTGGGGATCGCCGGCGTCGCTTGTGAGGACTTATTGCACCATGGCAATGGCCTTTCTTGTCGAGCTTGAAAATGCTGGCTTTGCTACCATGGCAAGTTTGCGACTCATGCTTTTCGTGTAATGGATCGTTCGACTCGCCGCTACTAGGAAATTCCCAAATGTCCGGCAACTCTTGAGATTGGGCATGTTTACTAGGCGGAAAGTTCGATCTTCCCAGCCCAATTTCACTATTTCTCCTGCGAGGTTTGTTTGCCCGTTCGATCTTGTGGAGTTGGTTGTCATCGCCAAAGCCAATTGAAGTGCGTCTCCGTTTCAGTCTAGACTCTGCAGGCTCAGACAGAAAAGCGCCGGCTGCCGCACTGATGTCTATCCCAGCATTGGTAGAAAATATCAAGGGTTCGTCTGTTAGGCTGGTGGCATCGAGACCAGGATTAGTCACCGGCATTCTTTCACTCTGCGTAAACAGCTCTGTTTTTCTGCCCGGGCTAGAATCCCGGGCTTCAGCAGCGGTGACCAAGTCCGAAACTCTGCCTGGAGAAGGCTTGATCAGGGCATGACGTGCTTCAAGAATATCCCCGCTCAACACAGAGTCTGAAAGCAATGATTCAGCAGAAATATTAATTGAGAAGTTTGCAAGCAAGAAAGGAAAGGTTTACTGCTCGCAGGTCCGCACGTATCGAGCGCGAGACAACTGATGGGAGCAATGTGTATAGGAAACCATAGGCTCAGTAAGGAATACATCAGGATTTAAGAATCATCAATCGAAAGACAATGTGTGCAAAATGATATTTACGGATATCTGGGTATTAAACAATGATATCGCAGATGTGAAAATAACGTTTTTTCGGAGGACTTACCGGTATATGTCGTTTCTTGACGGCTCGACTTGGGCCTTTTCCCCTCTATTTGAACATCGTTTGTTTCCTTGGGACGCAATTTGACACTTTCACTGTCAATTGCATCTCTTCCTTGTGACAGGGCAGGCGAAGCAGTCATAGTTTGGAAGTAGCTGCCTCCTTCGCAATCTGCATGAACCTGGACATTTTCATGATGATGACCATCGTTTCCCTCGCTATCCAGTTGGATTTGATCCTCTTTATAGAAAACTCCCGGCTGCTCAATAGCGACTTCATCGTCTTCTTCGTCATCTGAGTCCAAAACCACACTTCTTGTCCGGAGAGTGGGCCAATCCAGCTGTCCCATATTCATGCCACCCACATCTATCGGACTGGCTCATCTCACCATATACTTCAATGCAATGCTCAAAGTAACGTACTGTTGAAATGCAAATGAAGATCTAATCATTGAAGGCATGATGAATGCTCTGTATTGAGGTGCGATAACCCCCGACGCGATGCCAACGCGAGATCACGTGACTGACAATATCGCAACTGTGACTACGGATTTCACTGGAGCTTTTGGTCATTCATGCTTGTTACACAAATACATTACTTCTCGCTGACTACATAATAGGTATCATGATATAAGTGACATTTTTCGCCTCTGCCAAAGAGCCAACCGCCTCTACCTCTTAGCTCCTCAAGCGCCGTGACTCCACAGATGGCGGAGGAAAAGACAGTAAATGAAAAGAATCTGTACAAAGGTATACCGTGCAATGCAGAGAAATAATATGATAGTCCATCAGTCAGATACCTTATTCAAAAATTATCTTGACAAGGAAATGTAAGGTGGCAGGCCCATGGAGAATAGTCGAGGATCACTCCAGCGTAGGCACAGACATGACACCCCGGCCAAAAAACTCGCTAATTGTGCCAAACTTGTCGCTACTTCGCTGCAACGCATCGCGAAACATCTCGTGCTTATCGGCAGACTCGTCCTGGGCACGCCGTATCGCGCGGATTGTGGCATTCTGAGGGGCGCAAACGGGGCACTCTACCTCGTCATCCATCTGGTTGAGACAGCGCTGGTGAAAGGAGTGCTTGCACATAAAGTGCACTTTGGGCAAATCAAGAGTGCCGCCGCATTCCGCACAACGAGAAGATTGGAAGACTGCAGGCTTGGTGCCGAGCTCGTCAATTTCCTTCCTTTTGGCTTCTGTCTCACTTCGGTAGCTTTCAATGAGACGACGATTCTGAACCAACTGTCAGTGACTATAAAGGACTTTGGAAGAATTTAGATCGCTTACATTATTTATCTCTTTCCGCTCGCTTTCAATCGTTGCGCGAAGATACTTCTTCACGAGACCCATTGTGGCAACGGCATTGACGCTTAACGTCTGAATTACTTGCAGAGGTGCCATGAGGCCATCCTCATCAATTTTCTTCAGTACAGCTTCAAGTTCGTCACCGGCTTCAGCCAGAATACGAGGGTTTGACGTAAAGTATGCAAGCGCGGCAGGATATAGTTGGGGTTCCTCGGGCCCATACTTTTTCAGGGCACGAATAGCGCCCTCCGTATCATTCGCGGATGTGTACGATCTAAAGATATCAAAGTACAAGCCTTGTTGCTCGCGGACAAGGATACTTCCATCTCGGAAACTCGAGAGATAGGAGAGCAGCAGCACGTTGGAAGGATCAATAGGTATCTGAGAGGTGGGATATTTGTCAGCACATCAGACAAGCGAGCCAGGATGGGTAAACGTACATCCTCTCCATCAATCAACCGTTTCGCTTTTGCTTGCCACTCCGACTTTTCGCCTTCCCGTTTGCCTTTTGCTGAATGCAGGTACATTTCAAAAAGCGTCGTGTAGAGATCAATCTTGTCCTCCTCACTAAAGGTCTGATCGCGAAGGCAAGCTTCCATAAAGACAATAAACTCATCGGGATGGTCGACGAAGCAAGAGAATGCAGACCTAGGTTTCGCAGGCTCATATTCAGGGACTATATCCACTTCTGGACCTTGCAGACCTTGGGGTTGTTGGCCCGGAGTCCCTGGGGCTGATGAGGCGAAAGTTGTCATGTATGGAAGTGGAAGGAATGCGGCTAGGCTTTGTACAGCGCTGGACACACCGCTCTGTGCTGCTGGTTGATCAGGTAGTATTAGATCTCTTTTCGGTCGAAATTTGCCCGTGTAGTAGTCGATGAATAGCTGAGTAGTATCCCTGGGGCAATGCCCCAGTAATACCCGTGCATATTTCATCAGATTAGGATACATCTGGATTTTCATATAAGCATGGCCTATTTACAGTAGAGCAGACCTTAACTTACCTGGTCAGGCTCTAGCCGCCAGATGTACTCTAGCGCTTCAGCATACTTTTTGGAGTCTTCAATCAAAATATCTACCACCAACTCGTGCTCTCCGTGCTTTGTCGCCAGATAAGCCGCCTGTTCAAAGTATCCTCCCTGGCGGCACATGACAATTGCCGTATCGAGATCGAATTTGAGATCACCGGGGGATTTGATGAACTTTTCCAGTTTGGTAACATCTTTGAGCTTAGCATAGCAATTGAGCAAGAGTGTGGTATGATCGGCAGTGGCTCGATGGTGTTCGTGGAGCTCTTCAAGGTATTCAATTAAATTATGCATTTTTTGTGTATCCAAAAACTGTCCACAATATCAGCTCCAAAGCACAAGGAATCGGCGTTTAGTGTGCGTGCTCACCTTGCGGATCACCTGGGACGGCTCGGTATTGTCGATCGCTTTGAGGTATTGCTGCATGGCAGCGTCATACTCGCCCTTTTGGTAGAGATAGTCGCCGTAGCGGCGAAAGATGACATTTTGCTGGGAAATATCGACACGAGCCTTTTGTGCTAAGCTAATAGCTTGGGTATACATGTTTCGGCCATAGAGGATCTCTAGTTTCTGCTTGAATGATTTCTCATGATATCGATAAAGCTACATGGTGATCAGCGAATGAGGAATTTCTCCAATACGACCGAAAAACATACCTTCCCTTCCATCGTAAGCAAAAAGAGATCTCCCCATTCGGCAAAAATCGCCTTCACTTGTGAGACCAAGGATTCCGAATGGGTCACGAATCGCAGAGCAGTATCAAGTAAAACGAAACTCGATGTATTGAATAATTCATCGGCCTTGCTTCCTCCAAACCTCCTTGCTGTACTCGAATTCGGCGAGGAGCTGGTTCGAGGCGGAGACACTAGCCCGATATAGTCCTTGTAAATGCTTACAAGCTTCTTTGGTCCGTCGTACGGAAGGCAGTGCAGCCTTCCATGAACACCATAGTGGTAGATGGCATCCTCGCGAGCAACCACGATCTCTCCGCTTGATTTGTCCACGGTCATGCAGCCGACACCACACCCACGTTCTTCGAGGACCCGCGCGGGTTGGCCCTGGCCTCTTCCGGAAATGACCAAGGTCAAGATCCGCGCCGTGGTGGCGATGTAGAGAGTAGTAATGGAGCCCTCGCGAAAATCGACTCCCGTGATGGGCTCTTCTGATTCGAAAACTGTCCGCTGCTTTGTTCCCCGATCATGGATCAAGTCGCCGCGTATGACAGTTACCGATCCGTTTGCAAATCCGACAGCGACTTGAGAGAGATCATCCAAGGTAGCCAGGGCGGAAATCTAGAGCTCGCCAACATTGTGTTAGACAGCAACCCCCCACCAGACAAAGCAGGGGACCTACAGGAAATTGTCTGCGCCCATTCTGAATCGAGACCGTACTCTGGCATTTGGGGTGTCCCGTCTTCTTCTCGGTCTTGTCTAAGGCCCATACCTTCAATTCTGGCTCATTGGACAAATCCTCCGCGACAGTTAGCAGAAGCGAGGTGCCATCAATTTGCTTCATGTGCGTAATGGATCCGGTGTCATATGCCCTGAATGAGCGCACTATGCGAAACGACGAGGACAGGATTCGCACAACGCCATCGGCGCCGCCCAAGAAGATGGCTTCGGAGCCCGTACAGATGCAGCTCAGCTCATTGTTCTATGCCGGTCAGTCTCAGATGCATCATCTGTCACGCAAGATATTGCAGGGGTAGTTCCTACATCCAGGGATGGAGCGCCTTCTCCCTCCGTGGGAAGCTGAATTTGAGAAACTTCAAAGAAGTTGAATGTTTTCCACTGAGCATAACTAGGTTAGCCGCAGAACCAGGATAGAGGAAAAGCGGCACAATGGGTATGAGGGGTTCAACAAACCGCCAAGGACATGACCGCCGATCGCATAGGCCGGGAATTGTCGGCAGGCCTCTGTTCATGGGATTCTCTCCTCTCACCAATGATAACTTGGGAAGCTATTTAGGCTGGATGTTTGGAGGAGCTCGGGGATGCGGAGGATTACATAATCCCGGCTTGATGTTATCATGCTTGATCTCCACGATTAACTACACAAATCAGGTTTAGTTAAAGCAGTCCCTGTTTCTCTCGCTTGGGTTTACAGCTATCATACTGCACGTGGGTAATCAATAAACTCAACTCAGCCTGTGGTACCCATAAGCTTCCATCAAACAATCTGTGAACCGTGGCTTATTTTCCCACTTTGTTCAAACCCGAATCATCTGAAATTTGCTCAAGCTTATTAATTTGGACCAGTCAAGTCACAAATTCTATGATTAATCCTTGCCATTGATGCTAGTGGGCTGCATGATATTTGTCAAAAGAAAAGTAATAGTTTCACAGGACGTGAGAACCAAAACTGGGCAAGACTCGACCTTACAATTGACCGGGATCATAAAGAAGACTTCGAAGGTTTCTTAAGTAAGGTACGGTGTAAGGGGCAGGTACGGTGTGAAAATCGATGCTAGATCGTTCGTCATAGCGTCTCAGACTCACTTTATCAAAACCAGAACGCTCTGAGGCTTCTTGACGCGGACGACGAGAGAGCCTCGTGATGACCTTGCGTTCGAGCTCGGACCTTTGAGATTTTGCCAAGATCACTTCCTCGTTACCTCCCTCCGTAAAAGATTAGACAACGCGGCGACCCGGTCCACCGACTGCTAGCAAGCGCCACAGAAGCCAGCAGCCCGGTTTTTAGAGCACGTTACGCTATTCTATCGCAGGCTTCAGAAGCCAGATTACCAACCGGAATAAGTCTAATGTGCCCATTTCATTTGAATTGACTTTTGATGGCCGCTTGGACTCATTTCTCGTGCTCGCAGCTTAGCTTCGAAACGGCTTGAATATGAAATTCTTAAATTAACTCCTCCTCTATGTTTCAGGAATACTTTTGTACAGCAGAAAACCGCTCCAGGTTGCCGAGACTTGTCCTCGTTAGAATATCTTCAGCGCATGCAATGGGAAGCATGATTTCATCGATGCTACCCATCGGGTCTCGGATCCACCATGTGCACAACTGTACCTTGGGCGCGGCACTCATGTGCAGCATCAATTACGTCTCACAATGCAAAGAATGATGTGTTTAATGCATGTGTTTTTCTTTGCATAAAGAAACCCAGAGTGTCGTATTGTTAGTGGTGTTAAAATGCTTTGTTTACGTGTCTAAATTGCCCGAATTTGTTGGCTTATAGTCGGATCAAGCCTTTAGGAGTGGTTTGAAAATCCTTTTAGTCTCTTGGCTGTCAAGCAAGGGGCCATGAGCGTGAGACCTCGAAGCTGAAACTGCCCCAGTCACGACGCGAGGAGTCCATGGATGAGGTCGCACAGGAAGTTGTACCATAAAATTGACGCGTGTTCTGTTGCATCACGTTCCAATTATGCTTTGAAAAATTGTGCAGACGAAATTAGATCACAGGGTCCGATTGCGAATTGTTGCTGATGCAAATGAAAATCGCTCAATTACTTTGTTCTGGTCATCAAAATTTGGGATTGTTTATAGGAGTTTAGCGGGATTGCCATGGCTGGCCTGCTTCAGGACGCCTCGGACGGTTCGTCGATCGGCTGGATACGACCACACTCGCCGATTTTACCCAGCTTCGGAAGCTCTGGCGTGCAAAAGTAGCTGCCTGAGACGGGTTCTGTTCACTGGACAAGAAAGAAAGAAATCCTCAGCCGAAAAGAAAGCGATAGTTAAAGTTTCGGCGCTGGTGGGGCCTAAGGTCCACAGCGACCCGGAACCCTTTTCTTCCCCGCATCGGGAATTTTACGAGGGCTTCTGGGCTTTCTGGGGTCAAATCTCTTGCTAAGGTTCGCCCGAAGGCGTCGCTTCAAAATTCGACAACAATCTTCGATGGCTTTTGCCATTTGGTTCGTCTCAACATTGCAAAATACGACACGATAAAAGCCGATTCTCGGGACTAATTTTCTGTACCTATATGTTAATCCCTTATCAGATAAAACCGTTATGACTTGCTTCGGGTGCAAAGCCATGGGCGAATTGGTTTTGCTCCTGTGGCGTCTAGGCAGCGCACGTCATGACGCGTGGCTGATTCAGTGGCAAGAGAGGCTCCTGCGCTCTCCCGTCTGCTAAGATGGGAGGGTCCAGGTCAGAGCGAGAGCGCTTGTCGCGGAGTGTACCTTTGTACAAGCGACTTTAAGAGGTTAGTTGGGACGAAAGAAAACAACCTCGTGGGGTTCCTTTCTTTGGGTCGTGGGACGTGTCACAACGTTGGATCGTGCGACCGGTATATGCCAGTCAGCACGGCCCTCTCGACTAACTACATCTCCTTCAACCTCTGCCTAAGGTAGTGTGTACGGCTGGTCTCCACCTGAAGGGGGAAGCATGACAGTACTACGCACAACAGGAGGCACAAATGTTACTTTATCCCGCGGGAAGATACGAAAGTCAGTTGCGCCGCTCGTCACTTCGTATCTTTGCCCTTCTAGCTCTTCCGCCCCTCAAAACAAATCAGCATACCGCCCACTTTCCCGTCCCCGAAAATGGAGACTTAGCTTCACGGAGGGATGAGTGTTACACTATCATTGCCATGGACAAGGCAGAGACCGCCTGTTGGCCTCCTGAAGCCGGGCACATGTTGACCAATTACCAGAACCCCTCTTAGACTTCGTTGAACAAAACATGAACAGATGGGCAGCATTGCGGCATCGACTGGGCATATTGTCCTCTTCCTAGTGACCCTTGTCATGGGCTAATTTTGGTCGATGCATGCCCCGCTTCGCTTGCCTCGGATTGCAGTGTTTCAATGAGCCCAGTAGTCTCTACGATTGTGGCTGCGATACTCGATCTTTGCCACCGACAACGCCATCCTCATGAGACTCTACGGAGTATGGCAGAGAGTAATGTTCATAGGTTAATTTCGGCATCATAGACAGTCCGCTAATTGAACAGCAGTGGCATCGGACTGAAATCATTTATTGGCCCCTATGGCCAATGGTATTGGTGCGGGTAAGGGAGCATGCATAAATATAATACCTGTTCAATTTCTTGCGCTGTCACGTCCTTCGACACTTACTCTTGAGACCCCTGTCGCCGGCCGGGGCCGTGCTCGCTTTGGTCTGTGATCTTGAAAACCATTATTACAGTTACATGACTCGTCGATTCGCCTCTCCGTGGCCTGTTCGGCCTTACGGAGTAAGTGGCTCGTTGGTCCTTGGTCCACCTCAGGACCGATGTCGCGTCACTCCGAAGGTGGACTTCGTATTCATCTACGCCAACATCGGCACGGAGACCATGGCGCCGACAGTTTTTGTAGCTTTCGGCAAGCGCAAGGTTGTATATGCACGTAGTGAAAATGTGACATAAAAAAAATTAGAAACCGCAACTCAAATTGACCTGGCTCAGAAACAGAAACAGCAGATAACTAGAAGAAATCCTGCCTCAATTGGCAATTGACAGGGATGATAAGCCTGCTGCCGGTACAGTAAGATGCTGCGCAATAAGCGAAATGATCCGAGGAGACCACGTCTCCCAGGCTGGAGCCGACAACAACATTCATCAAGACTCTTTTTCGTGGACGCTACGGATGCCTCACCAATGGGCATGCGAGGAGAAACATGCCTCCTTTTTTGGATGCTCGTGTGTCATTGGCCTTGTGGCCTGAAAAGATAAGCCAGCAGGAATTGCTGTACCAGCGGCATCTTTCCGCGCATAAGCTCCAATTTGTCCTCTGACTGGGACATTTACATCTGCATGCTTGTATTTGCTTTCTTTGGTGAGCCTCGCTCCCCCGGCCTGGACCCACGGCTTCACATGTTGTCTCGATGGATCTCTCCCCAGGGTTCTGATCCCATCCTCGTGGGGCTCGAAAGCACCGGCCCTGGTATTGAGACCTTCCGCTCCGCTCTTCGGTTTTCCTTGCAGAGTTAGTGGGTAATATTAACAGGCTTAGCTGAGTCTCCTTCGAAACCCATCAGTTTAGATACCAAATACATTCCTGCCATTGGCCGTTTTCCTTGGCCAGCAAGTGGCCGAAAATGATTCGTCTGGCAGATCATAGCATGCTGACCGCTCCGGTAACTTTCCGGGGCAAAATACGGCAACCCATTGATTTGAGTGGGGAGTGACGTTGGACGACAACATCCAAGCCTCACTGTATATTTTGGGCCAAGGAGCAGGTACAGTGCCGCAACATTCGCCTGCATTTGTACAGGGGCAGAAGAAGCCAAACCAAGGGTGCCCGCTTCCCCAGAACTATCAGGGCAGAGCGAAAGCTGTGCGTTGTGCCACTGAGATGTCTTGGGTTCGTATCCCTGCATGTCGTGCCGGCCTTTACCACAACGTGTGAAGTCAAATCTTAGCACCCCTCACCCCCACTAGCAAAAGGGTCTCCTCGTGCACTTGTTGAACATCATGTAATTCGCTAAGCGTATGCTCGTCGGACCTCATCATCCATGTGCGAGCGTCCGCCGCCATTCAGGCCGCCATTCAGGCCGCATGAAGAGCCATGGGGAGGAAAGCTCATGTCGGTCCCTTGTCGGCCGTCTTTAGCATGGACAAAATTAGACGCAGCCCCATGAATGGTTCGATTCGTCTTGAACGTACAGCTAGACCCTCGACCCCGAGCAGACGGCTCTGCCGGCTCCTTGGATTCGCAACCTTCATCACCATCTGGTGGCTAGATCTGGCTGCGTCGAGGCTGAAGCCTACCGGGATTATCGGTCCAAATAAGTCAAGTTCGTGTGGTCCAATGTTGTTTCTCTAGATGCACCCCAGCCCGATAAATGCTTAGGACAAGCAAGTTCTGACCATCAGGGGTCCTACCCTTTCGGGATCTGTGAGAAAGGCTGCAAAGAGCCTCGAGGCGATCCTACGAGTTGGCGCACTTGCATGAGCCTAAGCAGAGCTATAGACGGTCTTCACGAGGAGGTCATGTATAAGCCGCACCAATATGCCTTTATATGAGGCGTCGTCTGCCCCTTCAGCTCGAGAAGTGGATTCAAAGATCAGCGGGCTTTGTTGTTGTGAAGTGTGAATCTTCTTTCGTTGCTGCCCGCGCTATCATCCTGAGTGAAGACGCAATACTTCCAGCGCCCAAGCTGGTGGGCCAATTCGTTCGTTATGCGTCTCTCAATTCAACGGTTCGCGGCCGCTTGGCTCCTCGCTGTAGCTCCATTTGCGGCGGGATTGGCCTCTACTGACAGCATTTCTGATGCGGACCCCGCGCAATCAGGGTATCTACCCAATCACAACATGGATCCGGCTGTGGTGGACAGTTCTGAGTTTGGGCAGCTATGGAAGATTGCTTTCAACTACCAAGAACAGGTATGTGACCCTGAAGACCCCAATTGAGCGAATACGCAAGGTAACCATTGGCCTTTGGCCATTTTAGTTCTACGCAAAACCATTGGTCTATACACCACCTTCGACCGGGGTACAAATAGTTTTTCTGGCATCGTCTCAAAATTATATCAGAACCCTCAACGCAAAGACGGGTGATATTCTGAATGTGCGGCAGGTACAGACACCATTTCTGCAAGCAGAAATTGGCTGTACCGATATTCCTAACTACATTGGTATCACCGGAACCCCAGTCATTGACCCCAACACGGATACAGCGTACTTCTTCGTTAAGACTTACATTCCAAACTTCAGAGCTTCTGGAAATACTGGCGTATTCAATGGCGTTTACTACTTTTACGCCGTTAACGTTAATACTTTGGAAGATGTTGAAGGCTATCCCATCCTCGTCGATGGGTCTGTAGCTGATAACGACCCCTTGAAATATTTCATTGGGGGCGTCATTCTGCAACGCCCAGCCTTGACTCAGATTGGCAGCTATGTATATGGAGCATTTGGTGGCCACTGCGATCTCTTCAACTACACCGGGACAGTGATTGGCGTCGATATTACGCAAAAGAAAATCATAACCAATTTCGCCACCGAAGCTGGACCTCTTTCCGGACACGACACGAATTGGCAAGACAACGGCGGTGGCGGTCAAGGCGGAATCTGGATGAGTGGCATGGCCATGGCAACTGATGGGGCGCGAATGTTCTTTGTCACAGTAACGCTCTCTCCCAACATTACCTAGATCAGCTAAGTACAAAGTGCAAGTCGGCTAATATGTCTGTTGAATCTCCAGGGGAATGGTCAGGGGCATGAGAACTCTGGAACTCCTGCGTCTGGAAGCAGCGGGTGCCGTACGCTCGGTGAAGCAGTGGTAGGTTATACATAGTCTCGCCCCGGGACTTGCAACCAAATGCTTATGGCTTTTTGCAGGTTAACATTGGAGTTGGGGACGGTGGAAAAGTCTCTTTAACGGACTATTTCCAGCCCTACAATTACATTGGAATGGATGGCGATGACCAGGATTTTGGTGAGTTTGTTTTGAGTTTATATTTCCATCTCTAGGGCGTCGATCATAGATCAACTGCTTGCTAATACTTTCAAGGCTCTGGTGGCATCTGTCTCTTGGATTCCACTGTTTTCCAGGGAACTGGTGTATCTCGCATTGGCGTAACTGCTGGTAAAAACGGTAAAATCTACATTGTCAATGCCGACAATCTCGGTGGCTATAAGCTAGGACCCGGTCAGACGGACAATGTGCTTCAAGTTATTGACAACGAAAAACCGGTTTTTGGCGGCTCTGGTTCGTATCCACTTGAGGGTGGATATATCTATACCACTCCGGTGGGATATCCTACGTATGTCTACAAGCTGGGGTTCGACTCTACTGGAAAACCAGTCTTTTCCTCAGTAGCGCAAACGCGGGAGTCGTCTGCTGGCCGAGTAGGAGTCGGCATTCCTACGATCACAACATTCCAAGGCAAGGCGGGCACGGCCATTTTGTGGATGTGCGACCCAGATGCAGGACTCCGCGCATGGTACGCAGTTCCGGGGTCGGATGGCTATTTGAAAACCATCAACTTGCCTCAGGTGAACGGCCTTAACAAGTTTCAAAGGCCTGCGTTTGGAGACACGCGGCTCTATGTGACAGACGCAAACGGTGTCTTATACTGTCTTGGATCTCCAGTCAACCTTCCCCTCAATTGCACCTCGCCTGTTTCATTTGGAGATGTAGCGCTCGGATCCTCCAAGACGGCGACAGTCACCTGCACAGCCATTATTGACATTACCGAAGTCATTGGCGCCACGACCGGAGACCCTTCTTGGACTGTAAATAATGCAACTTTGCCTCAGGGTGCAGTCAAGGCGGGAACGGTGTTCACATTTCCCGTTACGTGGGATCTTACCCACACCTCTGTTTCTAATGCGCCAAATGCGAGCTTTCCAAATGTCTCCCCCGGTGTGAAGAGCACCGCGCTCACTCTGCTGACTGAAAACGCGGTGCTTGGCTACGCGTCAGTCTTTCCCATCAGTTTGACAGGCGAGGAAGTGAGCGAAGCGGCTTACTTATCCCTAACTCCCGTTAACATTGCTTTTGGAGGACTGGTTTTGAATGACAGCAGTGACACCGGCGATACGATTACGATGCCATTCTCCATAGCCAATGTTGGTCTCTCCCCATTGACCATTTTCGGTTACGGTTATACGACGGAGGACTTGGATGATGATGATGTCGATTATACGAATGCTACTCAAGGTGATGATGGGGTCTGGGATCTTGGTTATGGTTTCACATCATTAAACCTACCTGATGTCGGCACTGTCATTCAGCCTCAGCAGTCCATAGTCGTCCAAGTCACTTTCGAGCCACTGAATGGGACAGGGCTCTATCAGAGTTGGCTCAATGTATGGACCAACGGTGGTTCTTCCTATACCGTGTTTGAAGCATCGGCTTCAACTGCGCCCATCGCGGTAATGACAATCAGCAATGGCGAAGGTGGATGGTTACCACCAACCAATGTGCTTATGGACTTTGGTAGTGTTGCCCCAGGAGGCAATGCCACTCGTGTGATACAAATTTGCAACGAGGGTGGCTCAGTTCTCACAATTTCCAAGTCAAAGCCTCCGCTGGGAGTGATCCGGGCGACGGCGGCAGGCATTGATCTCCATGAGACCCAGACCATACCTGTAAATGAGTGCGCTACCGGAACTGTCATGTTCGCTCCCAACATTGAGCCGCCAAATGTGCCTGACTTCACAGTCACAAACACTTGGACTCTGAATACTGATGATCCGAACTTTGGCGTCCATGTTGTGCAGATCCAGGGCGTGGTGCATGATAGGATAATTGGACCTACCCTTGCCAATGGTTCCGCTCGATATCTCTACCTTGGATGCTACCAGGACGGCACAAATGGTCGTTTGTTACCCCAAGAGCCATATGAAAGCCAAGATAATACAAACGACCTTTGTCAAACGACTTGTCTGTCGCAAGGGTACATTTTCGCCGGAACCGAATATCAAGATGAATGCTGGTAAGTGATCAAACCCCCTTCCGGTGTAGACATTTTTGTGACACGGATTTTGTTCTAAATTGACCCAGGTGTGGCAATAATCCTCCCCCATCTTCATTGTTCCATGATGAAAGTGAAGCTCTGTGCACTTTTGCCTGCGCTGGTGATGCCAGTGAAGCGTGTGGAGGCGTTGGAGGTTACATTAGCATCTACTACGACTCAACCAAATATACGCCCGGCTCCAACGTGGGACCTTCGGGACCTATCGTTGTACCTTCGGTTGCAAATTACATCTCGATTGGATGCTACAGTGAGGGCACTAATGGTCGAGCTTTGACTGGCAATGCGCCAGCAGCTCCAGCCGGTGGCATGACGATCGAGGCGTGTGAAACCGCTTGCGCGGGATACGTGTACTTTGGTGTTGAATATGGTGGGGAATGGTAAGCATTTGCAACTCCTGGTCTCCCATATTCAATTTTGCTCATGCTTTGTCAACAGTTACTGCGGGAACACGCTTAATGCTGGCTCAGCACCGGTTGCAGGTGATGCAGCGACGAGTGGCTGCTCGATGACTTGCGCTGGTAACAACACTGAATATTGCGGCGGGCCAAATCGGCTTAATATGTACCAAACAAATGGCACTGCTACTTCCACCTCGTCTGGCGCGCCATCTGGTCCTACCGCGACTGGGCCTGTCACTGTCTCTCGTGCTGCTAACTTTATGTCTCTCGGCTGCTACACCGAAGGAACCAACAGCAGAGCACTGACTGGCAAGGCAAGTGCCGGAAACGCCAACACAGTTGAGTCTTGTGCGACATCTTGCTCAGGGTTCACTTATTTTGGTGTGGAGTACAGTGATGAGTGGTAAGCTAATGCATTATTTTCCCTTACAATTCCGAATCTATCTAATGTCTTCAAAGCTACTGCGGCAACCAATTATCTACTGGATCCCTGCCTGCAACGGATAATGGCTGCACTATGACATGTGCAGGGAATTCAACAGAGTATTGTGGTGGACCGAATCGCCTCAATATGTATAGAGTGAATGGCACTGCAACGTCGACCTCTTCTGGCACAACTTCTGGTCCTACCCCTACTGGCCCGGTGACTGTCCCTGTTGCTGCTGGCTTTGTTTCTCTTGGTTGCTATACTGAAGGAACAAACAGTAGAGCACTGACTGGAGAAGCGAGTGCTGGAAACACTAATACAGTGGAGTCCTGTGCCAGCTCTTGCGCAGGATTTAGCTATTTCGGTGTTGAGTATAGCGATGAATGGTAAGTTTCTGTCAGTTGCTGTGAGAGATCAAGTCCACTAACAGTTCCCGAAAAGCTACTGCGGTAACCAGCTATCCACTGGTTCCATCCCTGCGACTGATAACGGATGTACAATGACATGTGCAGGAAACTCTACAGAATACTGTGGTGGTCCGAATCGACTGAATATGTATAGGATAAACGCAACCGCTTCATCAGGCAGTTCGACTACGGCTACGGGAACCACTTCGCCTACTTCAGGACCGACGGGGCCGATTATTGTGCCAGGCAACGCTCTTTTTGCATACAGCGGCTGCTATGCTGAACCAAATGGAGGTCGAGCTTTGCCAAATCTGATTGCAGCTACGGACACCATGACTGTGGAGCAGTGCCTTGGATCATGTGCAGCATATGAATACGTCGGTATAGAATACGGCCGCGAATGTTGGTGTGGAAATAGTCTCAATACGGGCGCATTGAAAGCGGCTTCCAGTGACTGCAGCATGACTTGCAGTGGCAACAGCACTGAAATATGTGGTGCTGGCAACCGGCTAAGCCTGTATCAGGCCAAACCAGCAGCACTGAGCTCCAACTTTGCAAGCGGCAGCAGCACTAGTAATGCCACCGGCAGTGTTTCATCCTTTAGTGGAACTGTCACGTCTCAAGCAATCTCTGGCGCAAGCACTGGCTCCAGTTTTACGCCGTCAAGTACCGTCAGTTCTACCGTCCTTTTTTCAAGCATCAAGACCTCCTCAGGGACACCGAATTCGACCTTTCCAATCACTTCCTCGTCTCTATCCACTATTACATCTTCAAGCTCGTCTGCAGTATCTAACTCCGGAGTATCTTCGGCGTCAGTTACTGCTCATCCTTCGTCCTCCACGCCACAATCCGGCACAAATAGTACAATTTCGAGCGCACAGTCAAGTTCCAGTGGATCTACATCGTCTCGCCCGTTGTCATCCAGCTCAGGCTCGAGCAGTATCACATCTTTGCCCACCTTGAGTAGTCACAGTTCTTCGAGCAGTGCTTCTAGTACGGGAAGTAGTTTTGCCTCTGGAAGTAGTAACTCAACATTACATAGCTCTGTTACAATCACTAGCTCGTCTGCGTCATCGACGACTTCTGGAGGCGGGTCTTCCAGCTCGCACAGTTTGTCAAGTTCTTCCGCGTCTTCATCCATCCGGGCATCTTCTGGCTCCTCCTCGTCGAGCGGTTCCGCAACGCTTTTGTCTTCGACTGCCTCCGGAAATCATACTTCAAATGCTGCAAGCTCGACGCACACCTCTTCCGCGGGTTCGAGCCTGTCTAGCTCATCGTCAACTCGCATTTTGTCGAGTTCTTCAACTCATTCTAGTAGCACCAGCTCAACTGTGACCGGCTCCGCCAAACCGAAAGCTTCTGCGTTGCTTGCAACGCCCGCTGTGTCAACTGCTTCCATTTCGAGTCCAGCAAACTCCTCAGCAGCTTTGTCCTCTAGCTCAGGCACGGTGTCATCATTCTCGACGATTTTGCCTACATCAAGTTTCTCTACAAATTCGTCTGTTACATCTTCGTTTTCCCAGACCACGACATCGTCGGGCTTGCGATCAAGCTCAAGCGTTAGCTCGTCTTCTGCCGGATCATCAAGTACATCATCTAGCTCATCTAGCTCATCGATCAGTTCCTCGAGCAGCCAGTCGAGCTCAGCCAATTCAACTACGGAGTCTGTGTCAAGCTCTACAGCTGGAAGCAGCAGCAGCAGCAGCTCTGCTCTCGTTTCATCTTCGTCAAGCTCGCCAAGCTCCAGCAGCACTCCATCCTCTTCTACGTTCTCAACGCTCACCACTTCTTCTGCGTCTTCCACGTCTTCTAGTTCCTCCATCTCCTCTTCGTCCTCCGCTCCAACGTTTGCACCTACTCCTGGGCAGACCATCGGCGCATGGGTATACCTTGGCTGCGCTAATGAGACCAGTCCTCGCGCACTGGTTGGCGCCACGTTTTCCAACGCCACTGGCATGACAAACGAGGCGTGTCAGGACTTTTGCTCTAGCAACAAGTACAATTACGGTCTGGCCGCTACTGAAAATGGCACCGACTGCTATTGTGGTAATAATCTGCAATCGTACTCTGCGCTCGGCCAGACGGGTTGCTCTCAAGCTTGTTCGGGCAACTCGTCCGAACTGTGCGGCGGCAAAGACCGTCTCAGCGTGTACAATTTAACGTCGTACATCCCTCCGACTACTGTTAAGGCCGCAGGAAGCTACGTCTACAAGGGGTGCTTTACGGATAAATCTCTCACGGACCACCACTACACCAACACGACCGGCATGACAGTTGAGTCTTGCGTCGAATACTGCCAGTCCCAAGGCTCCGATTACGCGGGTCTAGAAGATTCCCAAGAATGCTACTGCGCGGGATCAATTGCCACTTCAGCATCTCAAGTCGACGATGCACAATGCGATATGTTGTGCACCGGGAATTACAGAGAGTTTTGTGGCGGGCCGACTGTTCTCGGAGTCTATTACAATGACCCTACGTCACTCTCGGACGATGGCACACCAAAGAGCATTAACGACGATAATTATGCTACGGTCAAGGCAAATACCACCCTGCCCAGCAGCTCCAGCAAGTTGAGATTCAGAAGATATGAGAGCAGAAACCGCGCCGTGAGAGAGAGGATCATGGGAGAGTCGTGATGCTGTGCGTATTACGCGTAGTCTCCTTTTCGCTGCTTTTTAATTGTTGATTTTACTTTGTTATCTTCCATTTTAATGCTCTTCATTCCAACCATTCTTCATGGCTGAACTGCAAAGCTCTCGGCTCATCTCATCGAACTTTTTCCATCTCATATTTAATATTAGTTTGGCGTGGGTCAGGGAAAGGCGCGGCAGTTCATATCAAGATCAGGTCAGGTCAGGTCCGGTCAGGTCACGGTAGGGCGGGATTAATTGTACGGCAATTTGGCTGGCGGTGTTATTAATTAGACGGGGTTGGAACGGACGGTAGGAAGCCGAGACGGCATGGGTAGATTTTTGTATTTCTTCGCTCTCTTCGCTCTCTTTGATCATCTTTGATCATCTTTTCTCATCATCATATTTTAATCACTGTAATCATTTTCATTTTCATTTTTCTCTCTCGTCTCTTACTTATATTTTATATTTTATTCATATTTACATTTTTCATCATCATCATTGTCGTCGTCATCAACATCTATTTACTTGACTTGACTTCGCTTCAATATATCATCCCCTCTTCACCGTAATTTACTCCGTAGGCATCATACCTACCTACCTTACTTATCTTAGATACAGTACCCAGTTTTATTACATCACATATGGACATTCTCTTCCTACACCGTGACTTGTAGCGGCACTTTGCAGCGGCATTTTTCCACACATACGGACCCCAGAATCTGTGTGAATGTCATTTTGTATTGTATCAGGCCATGTCGTTGTGATAATGTGTTCTTTTTTTATCCAAAAAAGTTGACGTGGCGCGCTACACCCTTCCCAAAAGGTAAAAGACAAAGTGAAAAAGAAAGACCCTATCCGCTATCCCTTCTAAAATGCGTTGCGAAGAAAAAAGAAAAAAAGAAAAAAACGCCAATCGAGAATTCTAATCTCCATGTTTCCCCGTGCATGGGACGAGATGAAAAGAGACGCTTTATACGCCTGTAGCTCCGGTCTTTCCAAAAAAGTTAAAAAAAAAAAAGTGATAGGAAAAAAAAGGGGGCGGGGGAAGGTTGGGGAAAAAGGGGGAAAACAAAAAAAAAAAAAAAAAAAGGAAAGGAAAGGAAAAAGCGCCATGATTATACGCGTAAAGAGGATACGATAATGTAAATCTAAAAATTGCTGTATGCAGACAAACAGGAAAAGGGGAAAGAGAGAAAGAGGAAAAGAGACAAGGGAGTGGAGAACCAACCCCCATCCTCCCCCGCCCCACCTCCCAACACGGCCCCAGGGAGAAAATGAGGACTTGGGACGAAGAAAGGTTTTGATGGATGATGGATGACGGATCAGGATGGATGATGGATCATCAAAGATAATAAGGATCATGAGGGATCAAGGATCATGAAGAAGAGGAAGAAGTACGCGGCATCGGCTGAGAGGATGACCGTCGGCGGCGGGGCAATACACCCAGCTCCACAAGTCTCTCATGTTCCTTTTTCATGCTCGTTCCCGCGCGAGAGAGGACCTGTGTCGTGCTGAACTTGAGACCGTCTACCCAGCGCAGTGGACCTCTCGGCTGAGTAGTCGACGTGTCTGACAATCCTCCTGTGGTCTTCTTCTTCTTCCTCTTGTTCGCAGGGATAGACGAGAGACTAAACGCATCGGCGAGCATCATTTCGTACACGTCTCTGCGTAAGCGCGTATCTTTGTCCAGACGGTCGTAATACAGCCTTGCTTCTTTCTCGGCATGGTGCTCTGCTGTATCCTCCGAGTCATCATCATCCTTGTCGTCATCGTCGTTGTCAGTATCATCAGAGGATATACTGCCGAAGCTGTTCCGTCGGGACGAAGACTGGCCATTGTCGGCATCGTCGGAAAGATACCCGTGAAGAGGCTTTCCGAATAATTTCCCATCAAAGATCCCCCTGGCTTTCTTGCTACCCGAGGCTGATGATCGAGTGGTAGCTAGACGAGTGTGTCCAGGGCCATTGCGTTTCTTGCTTAGCCGCTGCTGTCGCGCAACTTTTCCAGAAGTGTCGTCAGACTTGGTAGATTTGACAGAATAATTCCTACGCCTGCGGACAGCAAGTTGGTCCTGCGACGCAAGTTCCGCGACTGCGCTGGGCGGGTAAAACCCCATAGTAATTGGATTATTCCTGAGATCTAATTTCTGCAGGGTATTCCGGAATCTGGACAAGACGGAGATGGTGTTGCGGAGTCGGTTGATTCGATTGCCTGCGAGAAGAAGTTTTGTTATGCGTTTGAGACCGAGCAAGGGACCAATGTCTTTGATCGCGTTGAAATTGAGGTTGAGTACGCGGGTATTGGCAAATGTTGGACCGAAACTTTCGGGGAGTGTGGTGAGCGAGGAGGATGAGAGGTCGAGATGTTGGATGTTGAAAAAGGCAAATGTGTTCCTCGGGTGAAGAGATGGGTAGAGCGGAGGGACAGAGGAGTTGTGGTCGGGTTTCAGAAGAGAAAATAAAGATGTAAGTGGATCAGGGTTGCCGGAGAGATAAAGCTTTCGTGCTTCACAGTGGGACTGATCAAGGCGGAGAATTTGCGAGATAGTTGTCGAATCTGACGAAGTGGAGCTACCCTGATTGCTTGAAGGGTTACGGAGATTGGACCTTGTGTATTGGTCTTGAAGAGAGAATATGTCGAGGTTGCGCAATGCATCGATGCCATCAACGTGACGAAGACAATTCTCGTCCAGGAAAAGCTCGCGTAGGTTACGCAAGGCTGAGACATTAATGGACGTAAGGAAGTTTCCGGAACAGCGCAGCGAGCGGAGATGACGCATGGGTTTGGCCTTGTCTGGACAGAATGTGGTGAGGTTATTGTCATCTGTCGTAAGTTCCTATCAGTGATGCCATCTCGGGCTGTAAGATGAATGGGATGTCTCACCAAGGTTGAGATGGACCAGGGAAGAGAGCTTATGAAGATTGAGAACCTCCGTCAGCTCGTTGCCTGCAATGTCGAGATGAGAAAGTTCTCTCCTGTAGCATCATTATCAGCGAAGAGATCACATGCGACTGACCAAAAATTGCATACATGTTTGCTTCCCCAAAGTCCACCTTTTTTATTTGATTGCCCTTGACGCTCAATTTGATCAAACCGTTCATCTCAAATACCCCGTCTAATCTTGTAACCTTGTTGTCGTCCGCTCTAAGCTCTCTGAGATGAATTAAACCGCAGAATCCTTCCAGACTATCAATGTTATTGCCAGAAACGTCCAGATACTGCAGGTTGTGGAGATGGCCCCAAGCACTCAATCCTGACAAATAGTTTTGCTGCGCAATCAGCGTTCGCAAAGTCCCGGGAGCACCGCTTATCTGACCAAGCTCATTGTTCGACACATCCAGCACTTCGATGCGGTTGCAAAAGTTCTCGAGCGAATGCAAAGTGACCAGTCCCTTGCCGTTAAGATCAAGGTCGCGAATATAGTCCCAGTACGGTTCATAAGGCTCCACCTCAACCAAATTCTTCACCAACTCCTTCACTGCAGTGGTAAAATTGCCCTCTACTTCCTTGACAGAGAGCGAGCCGCATCTTCGGGCAACGTAGCTCACGTCTAACTGGAGCGACTCGTCGGCTTGATTGATGGTAAAATCCGGTAGTGGGGCCAGGTGAAAGCTCACATGTGAGCGGTTTCCAGCTGTGGGAGGCGGAACCAAAGACTTATCACCAGGACTGCTGCGAATAGGTATAGGGGTTGTTAGCGTCAAGTTGAAGCTAACATTACGTGCCTGGCGTGGTGTGCAACAGAAGGAAATTTCACGCTGCTCGTCGATACGGGAAATAGACCGTGTTCCAAAAGAAGGTCCAGCAAATGATGTACGACGAGCTGGCCCTCGGTACACGGACGATTTGGGCTTAAACCCAAACGATGCGCGCCTTGGCGGAGCTGCTTGAGCGCTTTCAGCCTTTACAAACTGGGGAGACTGTTCCAAGTCAGAGTCATCGATGCTGATCCCACTCAGGTCATTCTGTGGCCAGAAGACAGGCTTCTTGGGCTTGTGCTCCGGGCTGTGTGACACTATCGGCGATGAAAAGTCAAGAGTCTCCTCTCGCTGAGGTATAGGGTCGTCCTCTTGCAGTGCAAAGTCGTCACCACCTTGATTCATGGAAAGCGTGGGCTCCCATTGTGAATCTGTTTTTTCTGGGGTTGCCAAAATTTCATTTTTGGGCTCTTTTTCGTTCGAACTGGCAGTTTTTATCATCTCCTGTCCCCAAGATGTGGCGCGAGTAGATGTCGTGGGTCCGTCGGATGTAAGATGTATAAAGGTGGATCGACCGGAGCTTGATTCGGGCAGCTTTTCCGGAACCTCTGGCTCTTGCTTTGACGATGATCGAGACTTGGCTGGAGCCTTCAGTTCTATTTGGCCCAGGCCAATTCTTTGTTTCACGCCGCTGTTCCCGAGGACGGAATCTGCTGCATCATTCTGGCTGCGGTTTTCGTTAATACGTGCTTGTTTGATTCGACGCAGCTCCTCTGTCTCATCGACAGTCAAGTCAGGTATGCCTCGCAATGGGTCTTCTTCACTGCCCTCGGACACGAAGCTCTCGCTTTCAGGTCGCTTGCTCTCAGCACTATCTTGTCTGCCTTTGACCCAAGCCTTTTTAAGAGGATCGAATCTCATTCCAGCAATCTGGCCAAAGATTAAGTGTGACACTTGGTTCGGTGCAATGACACGTCGAGCTTCCGACCGTTTAGATGACGCTGTCGTATTCGTAGGATTTGATGATACCAAAGAGCTGTGGGAATTCATCTTGGACATTGCAAGTCCAAAGCTCGACTCAACAGTCGACGACGCAGAGTGTTTTCTCTTGCGTTGGCCATCACTATCCTGCATATCTCCGTTAGATGAAGCACTTCTTGCACGTTCAGACAGCTTTTCACGATGAGCCGAGCTACTACTCCGGCGACTGGCTAAATTTGATGAAATTTCCACAAAAGGATCTTCGGTTAGGTCAGGCTCGTAGCTCTCGTCAAACTCCCTTACGGGAGTCAAAATTCGTGCGTCTGGCGGCCGCGGCACCCTCAAAACGGGTCCTCTGTTATTCGCGTGATGTTGCACTTCGGAGAAGGAGGTCCCGCTCATTGGGCGAATATCTTCTGTGATTATGCTCCCTTCATCAATGACACTAGATCTGATGTCTGATTCTTGAAGATCAAAAGGTTGACTTCCCGGACGTCCTCCCGCTCGAATGAAGCTCATGATTTTCATAGCCTCGTCTAGGAAGTCCTGTGTTGTTACAGAGCTCCTCCTGTTATCTTTCATCATTTTCCTGTCCAGGTTTGTCTTCAGAGCAGTCAACTCTTCCTTGACAGCGTCTCTTTTTGCCATTGAAATGTTATCCGCAGCATGTGATGTTGGTGAATGATCATTGATAAGAAGCGACCCGAGGGATTCTCGAATCTCAGCAATGGTATCCTGATCAAGCACCGACTCTGCTCCATTGTATGGATGTTGATGAGGAGTAGGGGTCCTCGGGCGTGGAAATTGGTCTGGCGATATAATTTCGAGCATACCTTCGCTGTAGTCATTATGGCTGGGGGAAGCATTCGTGGTGTCATCCATAGCAAATTGCATTTGCTGATGCGCACGTTGTGCGTTCTGGACGTCCTCTGGGCTCGTTCCCATTTGAATAATGTCCGATTCTTGGAGGGTGCGGCGTCTTTTCGGTGTTCGATTTTTATATGGAGTGGCTGGTGCCCGCTTTCCGTCAGCCTGACGGAGGTTTTCTTTTCCGCCGCCAGCCTGGTACGGACGTTGAGGCGATCCTCTAGAAGCTCGATCCACCCTATTAGATATAGATTCCTGGCGGTGCTGAGAGGGTTTCCGATGGGCTACTCTTGACACTTGGACAATAACGCTTTCACCGGTTGAAGAATCCTGAGGGGGTTCGAGGTGAAAGTTGAATTGTGTGTGAGATGCGGAATTTAGCTCGGAAAGCGGGCGCCTGGTCTCGCTCTCATCTTCTTGCTGATCAGCTCTGACCCACGGCGGCGATACTGCCTGCTCAAAGCGATATTGATCAAGACCGCCTTTACCGAAACCATTTTCTGAGAAGTGATTGCGCATGTGAGGTCGAGAAGTTGGTCTATTCTCGGCCTCATTCTCCGGAGAAGAATCGTCAGAGTCTTCGATTGCGTTCTCGGACGCATCCACGGAGAAAGGATCAAGATTTCTCTTTGCCGCAGAGACAATGTCTCCCTTCCCACCATCTTCCTCGTCATCTTGAAACACGCTGTCCTCTATCTGACTCATTCTTCGAAGCAGCCGATCATTGGTAAAGGTATCATAGTTCCCAAAAAGCTTTAAAGGACTAACGGCTGGATGAACATATGTCGCTCCGTCTCCGTTTCGGTCTGGACTTCCACTAGGGGTTTTGAGAAATGCTGGAGGTGTCGGGGCTGGAGGCTGTAGCGAGTTGTTGTCCGTGAGACTTGTGTGGAGCCCTCGATCAGGCGAAGAAAGCATCCCGCTTTCCCCTTCACCTTCCTGATCCGAAGCGTCATCTAAGATGATTGAAGGTAAGGAAGATCGACTAGGGCTACGACGGCGGGTGGAATCATCGTTGGGGTTAGCTCTCGTTCTGATGTTGGCAAAGCCCATTCTTCCTCGCAGTGGCTGCTCTGTGCCTGTCGAAAGATCCGCGGGAAGGGACTGATTCATCCAGCGATCCGACTGCTGACTAGAGCCGAATTCCGGCCTGGAATACTCCAACTGCTCAGATCGTGTATTATCAAAGGATGGGTTGCCTTCCTTGTCGCTCAAGTCAAGTTCTCCTAATTCCCGCAACATCTGTATTTCAGACGCGTCCAGCGCAGCATAATCCACACCTCCATCTGTCAGGTCACGGCGTGAGACGAGGATTGGGCTGATCCTTTCGTTTCGCTCCTCTTCCAGTCCGCTTGCAGTCCTTCTCGAGCTCTCCATCGGCTTGGGCACGCTCAAAAGGGGGCTAGAATTCACCGGTAAAGGCCGTCGAGTAGTACTTGTCGAGAAGCTCTCCTCTTCAAAAGGGTTGGTCACAACCCGAGCCTCACGAACCGGATGCTCTGAGGACTCTTTCCGCGGTGCGTCTGCAGCATGAATTGGAGTTTCTTTCCCCTGCTCGCTCTTCGACCCGGTTGCTTCATCTTTCCGTACTCGTGGGCTCTTGATACTACCCAATGATGACCTTGTTGCGGGACTTCCTCTATTGCTAGTGCTAAGATATTTGCGTTGTTTCTTCTCATTCGTTCTTGGGGTCGTCGTCCGTCGCGGTGTCGGATTTCTTGGTGCCGCAGAAGAATGCCAAATCGGCGGAGAGGATGGAAGATCTTCAATGATGATGTCGGCCTGTGGAAGACGCCACTTTGGCTGGCGTACTGACGGCGGGTTAGGTCGTTGAAATATGTTTTCTAGCCCCGCAGAGCTGAACAGATCCCGCTGCTCGCCATATCGAAAATTTCCGTCAATCAACTTGCGCTTCCATTCAGGGGTATCTTCGGACCCCCACTCCTTTCCCGGCGACGTGCCTATGGATTTATGTTGAATCGTATTATGCTGCACCGTGTCCGCTGTTGATGCCGTGTTTGTACGTGACAGAACTTTAGGTCTGTCAGCGGACGGCGTATTTCGCGGCAACTTGGAGGGCGTCACGGGAGCAGCCTTCGAAGAGACGCTCTCCCTGCTCTTGGTTCGCTCATGCAGAGCCTTTAACCGCGGTATACGGCTGCGAGAATTGGTAATCTGACTAGTGTCCACGGCAGGCGGCGCATTCAATGAAGCCTGAGGCGATGACCGAGGCTGTGATATCCAATCCTCTGAGAGCGAGTCCAACCAAGGATCCATTGTCGCGTAGCGTCAATATTTCCTTCACTTTTCCTCTCCTGCGCGTCTCATTGACTTGAAATCAACCTGTCGCTGATTCAGAGCCCGAAACCCAACAATCAAATCGCGTAAAAGTGGAACGACATGGAAGGCTACGACAATCTGTTGTTGCTCTGCGACGATGTAAGGGCGGACGCGACGATCAGATTGGCGATTGTATTCGAGAAAATGGGCGGTGTGAATATGGCAGAAAGTAAATATGGCGATAAGATCGACGCGCTGGGATCAACTGGTAAACATGGAGCAAGCGCCGGCTGTAGTCGAGTGACGACGGAACGAAGCCTGGGGGGGCAAGTGTGACTGGTTGTTTGTTATGGACTGTGGAGGGATCAACCTCACCGCCATGCTCGGCTGCTGACTCAGCTATAACCAGCTGCCGGCAATCCATATGAGGAAGGCACAACGGACGGAGGAGCACTTCGATCAAGCACGACAGACAGCTGGCACAACAATATTTGGAGTTGAATATTCGTCAAACATGATGCTGCAAATATTATTATACAATCATGGCTGGTCTCACATGATACTTTCCTCGTTGTGCTCCGCTCAACTAGATACACTTTAGTAGATCATCAACTTCCATCTTCCTAAATATTACTTTATGAATCCTCTATGTCCTGTGTTCGAGTTTATTGCTTCAAGCTCAGAGGGATTCTTAGAGCGAAAGACTATGTAGAATCAATTCAGAGTGCATGTTGGTCATTGTTATCCGGCGACTTTAGTTTTGATCTATAAGGGTAGACCTGAGAAAGTCACTCGATTTATAAAATCATTTTGAAAATGTGCTAGATTCTATTGTTACTATCCTATTGACAGACATACAAGAAGAAAGGTTCATTCTGTTATGGTCGATGCTCATATAGAAGCTTTCGTGTTGGAAGAAATTGAGTGAATTTTCCATAGTTTCAAATGATTTTGAATGAAGCCTGAAATAATGCCAACCAACCAGAAAATCCCCCCCCCCCTCCCAAAAAAATGAAGTATTCGAAATTTATTTTTCAAGCTACTACTCAGTCAATAAGGCATAGTTAACTCAAAATTCCATGCGATTAATTATTATGATAGAATTGATGTCTTTTTCAAAAGCAACCGTGATATTGGGAAGGTCACAGCGGTTGCCCCAGACAACCGCTTTAATTGATTCACGTGATAGCGCGCGTGAGCGCGTCCGCGTGTGCATACACCAATCACGGAGTCAAAGACGCCAGAGCTGCATGATGGAGGTTGCCGAGAGTCAGAGACCCGCATCCTCCGCCAAATCCATTCACAGTATCATTTCCGGGCTGGGGAGAGGACATTATGCCTTCGGGCTGATCCTTTACATATGTTTCGATAATTAATCTTCAGATACATCCTCATGAACTCGAGCCGGAAACCGTGCGAATCAAAATTATGGCACTTCGATTGCCGCCGCCGCTTCGCCAAGTTTCGTTTGAACCCTTGACGGACTGCCATGAGTCCCATTCTTCCATCGATAGCCAAGACGAAGAAGACGAATATTCGCAACCAAGAAAACGTCAGAAAATCGAAGATTTGGCGTACAAATACCTTTCTGGACAACCGCTCTTCATACTTTCAGCCAGCCTCAAGGGCCCATTTGATCAACAATGGGTGAATCCGTGGAGAGCGTCAGCAGGGCTCTTTGATAATGTGGAAGACCGGGATCCCAAGGTCAAGGAACGGGAGCAGCACCAGCATGAGAAAGCTGCTGTAGAGGCTCAAGTGCGGCACAAAAAAGTGGAGATATATCCCCACAGAACGAATGCCTCTGAGCCCAGCCAAAACGGACGGGTTGTGTCTAGTGCATCGGCGGCGTCGGCGTCGAACGGGTCATCAGGCTTTCAATCGAGTCTCACTCGCTATGAAGAGACCCTCCTCTACCAGGAACAGGAAAAGCTTGATAGACAAAGACGAAAACGAATACGTAGAGAGGCGCGTATCCAACGGGCGATGAAACTCCAGAACGACGGACGGGGAAAAACACGAGAATCTGCCGTTGATTTGACAAGCCTATCGGATGAGGAGAGAAAATTGTTAAAAGCATTAGGGGCTGCTCATTTGAAACAAGCATTGAATGGTCGTGATTGCGAGCGGGTGACGCAAACACCGACACCCCTTGGACAGAAGCGCAGAGATGAGAAGCAGGTTCATACAAGCAATTTCTCGTCCCAGAAGCAGAAACAACCAGACTCGATATCGGGAGACGAACGCCACGATCGGACCAATGACAAAAAGGCAGGCCAACGAATTCGGGATAATAAGTTGCCTATTTCTTCGATGCTTTATGCATCCCATTCACAACCTAGCTGGTGTAGGTCCGCGACGGAACCACGCAGACATTCTCATTCGTTCACTCGGACTCAGAGCTCAACAATTCCGGAAGCTGAAGAAGCAATTTCGCTCTCGCAGCCCATATTGCAAAGGCACACCACGCCGTTATCTACTTCGAAAAGGAAACCAAACTCATCATCCATTGCTTCAGGGAGAGGGGCCCTTTCTGTATCATTTTTCGCAGGCACTCACAACTCGAAGGAGCAGAAGGTTGATACCTCAAACTCTAAGAGCTCTCCTGAAGAGTCTTTCAAAGGAGCTTTCAAGCGACCAGAGCTCTCAAGGCGCCATGTCATGCAATTTTCTTCTCCACGTGATCTTGCAACAACTCCATGGATGGTAGACGCCAAGGCACACCAGAAGGTTGATGAAGGCGGAAGCCTGTTGAATAAGCTTTTCCGAGGAAAGGAGAATAAAACGCCGCCTAGTGGTGACAATGGATACTATGTACAAGCGGAGTCGCTAGACATGACCGAATACATTGACGATACAGGAGATACCCAACCTGATAGCAATGTGCTGAAGTATCCTTCTGCAGATTCAAAGGAGAACCCTTCCCCGAAGCCTCAGAAACCAAGTTCCGCTCAAGAACTGGGATTCAGCAATGTGTCCAGCAAACCATCGAAAACGACTGGCACCACAGACAGCGTTTTCGCTCCTCTTCGCACGAGTTCTATGCTTCCAGATCGCCAAGACTCCAAGGCATATAATTATACGGAGAGCGAAAACACGCAGGCATTCTCCACCCAAGCAGCAATCCTCATGGCACATAACGAATTCAAGGCCGAAATTGACTCTCCTCTCCATCATAATCTCTCTGCACTCTCGCCGCGGAAGTCAATCCGTGCACATGGAAATATAGCCCACAGACAATCACCTCTAGAAAATCAAGCAATCTGCGACGATCCAGATCAGGGCTTCACTACTTCCGATGCATCGCCTGTCAAACCGGGACCCAGTGACAGACACACCCTGGCAGCTGAATCGCCTCCATTGAATACCCAGGAACTAGTCGACACTGCCTCGCCGTTCTTCTTCAGTACAGTCAAGAAACGGCAGCAAACTTATTCTGCTAAAAGAGAACGACAAAAATTTGCGGCCTCGCCTGTTCTTCATGTGGCTCCTAGCAACGCCGGCGATCAGTCGTCAGGTCCGCCCGAAAATCAAGAATGGCTGAAGAAGCTTGGGCTCAATTTGGACATGGATACTAGTCCGGAGCCTTCGCAGCATGGAGAGGAAGGGGAGGCGGGGGACATTAAAGATGCTAACACTGCGATATCCGCCCTTGGGGCTAGTCCACGACCTAGGTTTCGACACATCACAACCCCAGTGCAACAAACCAGTCGCGTGGCCATTTTGACGCAGGAATCAAATGAGAAGAAGAAGCAATATTCTCCGATGCCTTTCTTCTCGATCACACCAGAAGGAAATCTCAAGGAAACGTCTTCTTATGAACAAGAGGGCCAAGGTCATCTGTTAGAGGATCTGAGCCCGGCTATTGATGAGGTAGGAAGTTTCCTCGAGAGCTGGAATGTCGACTCAGCCCTGAAGGAAACGAGCAAAAATGTGAAGGAGAAAAAACCTGCGCCTTTTTTATCCAAGGCTATACTATCGGCCTCAGCTCTCGAGTCTGGCGCTGAAGGCAGTCAGGTTGAAGTGAAGCAGTGGACGGCAATCAATGCTCCTTCTGCAACATCGTCACCCGAAAAAGCATTGAACTCCCTTCGCGACCCGCTTCAGAATATGGATGCCGAAGCAGCTAAATATCCAAAGTCAAATAATATAGGCAGGCGTTCAAGCAGGGGGAAATCTGTGAGATTGAACAGTCCGCAACGCACAAGTGTCGACAAGCGTCAGAGACAAAAGAGTTCAATATAGGCATGACTGACGGAGATATTGAGACTTTGGACAAGATTTTCAAGACTACTTTCTTTTGTGTTTTTTATTGAACCAGATATCTGCATGGCATTAGATTTCAGTTCAGACATACTCGGTGACTTCCATTGTTCGCGTCTATGTTTCGGTTTCAGTCGGCATATGGCATTTCCGGCATTTGCATCTGCATAGCTTTTATGTTTGCATACTTCAGATATGCATAACATGCGTTCTAGCGATCTCAGCGTATTTCAGATTCTCATATTATTTAAACCAGCATTAGTGTGCAACTAGTACGACTTAGAGCTTTCATGCGCGTCTATTGTTAGATCACGTTGACCGCAATTCTTTAATTTTAAGATGCCTTCGCATGTGGACGATTTGAATGTATCTAGGGCCGAGGCTTAGCTCGCAGTATTATCCGTGGTGGACTCAGAGCAAGGAGGGGAATTAAACAGACATCGAGACAGTTTTGTCATCATGCAACGAGCCGAAATTGGATATACGTCGATCAGCTTTATGGAGGGTGGTCCGCCTAAGATGATGATCCCCTTGCCGTGACGGCCACTAAGGGCGCGTTGCAGGGACATGTGGAAGGTTTTGATATGATTTTGCAACGGGCGGGCGGGCTCTATTCCAGGACAAGGTTTACGCCGGAGTGGCTGCTAGGCTGCTCATCTTGCAGAAAGATGCAACCTTGAACGCAGTTGCCATGGCGTCTTTGTGCGTGCAGTCAAGGCAAGCTCATTGATGCTTGTATGATGTTTGCAGGAGGCCGGCACCCGAGCACGTTGGCAAACGATTGGCTCTCAATTGGTGAGCTGTTTGCTGCACTGAATCTTCTTGCCAACGTGGCATTTTTTTTTTTTTGAAAAAGGATGATGAATGGTTACCAGGTAATGATTACAGTGCTCTATTCTTCTGTGGTCGTAACTAACTCGGTACATTTCACCATGGTTTGTGTCGTGTAGAGTATGACAAGAGTTTGTGTTTGGGTGTCACGCTTCCCTATGGCTTGGGACCCGATTCGCTCATGGTACAAGGAAAAGCTGGGGAAGGAGCACATTAATGTGGAGGGAAGGCGTTCCCAGTGGGTTTCATTGCGGGCCTGGAGCCACTGGCAGCCACACGTGTACCTGTACTTTTATCACAGGCTGTTTATTGGTGTGAATGGATGTACTCTCAGGTGAGCAGCTACTGTACAGGCACTAATGTCGGGTCATTTCGTCACCTCCATTGCTCCAGTTCATGACAGCACAATTATTCCATGAAGCCAAAGCCAATTAATTATCAAGGTTGTAGTATCTAACCAACGGCTGACTACTGACAGCTTGCCCTAGCAAAGTGAAATTTTATCTATACTCTTGAGGTGCTCATGGGTTGTAGAGCACCATTCCACCTGTAAATTTCGCCCGCTAAATGTAAGAGAAATCCCCGAAGCAAAAGTAGTGGTTACCTGAAGTAACCTACCGGGTTGCCACTTTGCCACCCAAACTGTGCCGACACTTCCGGCCCTGAGAGTCTTCATAAAGTAGTCTTACATACTGCTTGAGCTCCGCCTGTGCTTTGTTATGATTGCTGTCGGGAGATACCCTTCTATCAACCAACAGAAGAGTGATGAACCAAAGACGATTCTGATTCTTTCCCTGGGATTATCTGCTTTGACACGTGTGACAATTAATTGCTGGGCATTGCTCTTTATTGCAGTCACTGTTTCCCATGTACTACCTATATAGTACCGACACATTGATCCTGTCAGGGTGACTGTCTTGTCTTCACATTGTTGCTCGTACTACCTTGCCACTGAATTGATATCTGCTGTACTCTCATAAGTATCCTCATGTCCTCATCATATTCCGTGCTCTGGCCCCGCTCTTCTATGCTTTTCCTTCTTCTTCTTCTTCTATTATCTCCCTACTACACTGTTCCTATTACATTCTGCTGGGCTCCACTTGTGCTTAGCAACAACGTGGCAGTGGTGCAGACCATTGAAACACACATCAATACGCTTGCCAGTGCCGACAGACACCCTCACATCATCTTCTTGAATTTCCGACTACGATCAAAGCGGTTGTGGCTGCAGAACTGGGATATAACCAATATAAAAAATTGAAGGTGCGTGTGAGAGAAAAGCAGAGAGGTAAGTCGGCGTGGCTTGTACACCATTACAAAGATATCGTAAATTTTGCAATGCAGATACTGTGCAGAGAGAGATGGAGATGTCTACGGCCACTAGGAGTTATTGGTTTTTGACGTTACTGTTCGATTTCGCTGGGTGGGCAAAACCTTATCGGCTACCCACGGAATTTTCCAGGGTGTGAACTGAACAATTTGCTATGATTTGGTATTCGTTACTTGCACTCCGCTGTACGGTGCTACTGCAGCTACTGCAGCAACTGCAGCAAAATTTCTGTGTTGTGGATCCTCTCTATCGCTCTTTCCTCATGTTTCTCTTGCTCTCTTTCTTCCCTTCTCAACTAATGGTCGCTATAGAGGTTCCAAAACCGAACGGGAAAAATAAGGTACCTCGGTGGCAGAGAATCTGCCTGTTCCTTTAATCTCACACATACTACGGCCAGAACCCCAGTTACCCGCAAACGACCCGCTGTTTGCTATCTAAACCCAATTGTTACCCGAAACCCTTCCATCGTCTTTCGCCCCGAACCATTAGAGTAACGACAATTCTACCATCCCTCTCCGATAAATCCTCCACCACTCTCAGCCCTTCTTTCAGCCACGCCCTTCGTCCTCCCCGCACTCCCACCCGCCGATTTTTACGATTCTACGATCCCACGAATCGATGCTCGACTCATGTCAAGTCCCCCTTCCACGTTCGAAAATCCCGCAGCTCCGCCGCCGTTGGTGAGGTCCGCCGTCGATTCGACCAACGCCCCTTCGCTTCCTTACCCGTTGCCGCATCAGCAACTGCAGCTGCAGCAGCAGCGGCAACAGCAAACGCAGCATCATGACGACGCAGGCCATGCTGATGCTGCTGCTGTAACCACCGCTGCTGCTGATACCTCGCCTTCGGCGGCCCGCCGTCCAACGGCAACCACAACGCCGGTCAAGGCGCAACTCCCAGCCAGGGCCCGCACCTTGCCCACCGCCCTGACTGCACGCCCCCAATTTGAGGAAGACTCGCCCCAATTGTCGGAGAGGGATAGCATTTTTGCGACCCACTATGTACCGTCCAACAGCGCCACGAGCTCCCCCAACCTGGTCCCCGTCCATGACCCTGGCCAGCATGCTGCCGACGTTGACGCGACCAAGCATCATTATCCTTGGTCAGATCTGGCATCATCCTCTTCTCGTCTGCAGCAACAACAGCAGAAGCAACAACCGCAGCTACCGCGGCATCAGCAGCAGCAGCAGCAGCGGTCCAGCTCCTCTCTTTTCCACATGGCCCGCTCCTCCCCTAGCCCGCTCGACAGCTATCGTTTTGGAGAAAACTTTCGCAACGACAGAGCGCCGCCCAGCTTGTCGCCCACTTCCACCCCCCTGACTCCGACTCGTTGGCCAGAGTCGTCGTTGGCTTCGTCACCTCGCAAATTTCTCAACTCCCAACCCGATCCCTTTGGGCGCGAAGGCCAGCCGGCTGACCGCAACGTTTCCGATTCCTTTTCGACCTCCCGCAAGAGCAGCAGCCTGCTGCGCTTGTCGGACCATGTAACTCATGATGGAACCATCAATTACAAACCATCTTCTCGTGATCCCTCATTGCCATTGCAGCACCGTCTCGAGCCCAGTGCGGACAAGGTTAGAGCGCCGCCGTCCACTGCCGGTCGTAGTCCGAGTCGGAGCAGAGGCCCGGGACCCGTCGAGAAGAAGATTGAAGCTACATTGGCGAACGTTGAGGCCAACGTCAATTCTCGAAGTCGAAAGTCGAGTCATTACTTGGGACTCTTCAAGGAGAACACTGCTTCCAAGGAGCACAAGAAGCGCGAAGAGACGGCCAAGGACCGCAAACCGAAAGAGGCAGGCGTGGAAATGAAAGGGGACGTGACCTCGAACCTCGCAGGTGCAGCAGGAAGCCCAAAGAGTACGAATGCAATCGCCGTCGCCCTCCCGGCGGAAGCCCCTCTCTCTTCCCCTCAGCTCGAAGCTAATCAGCCAGTCCCGCAACCCTCTGCAGATGCTCAGCGATCACACCTCGATCGATTGATCAGCCAACAACACAGGACGGACGCTGCTCCGCCTCTATTGAAGAGCCCGCTCTCGCCCACACCGCCTTTGGATGTCAAAACCGTGACCCCAGAGGAAGGGGTCAGCCCCACCGCCACGGAAGATGGCGATACTGTGACCGTTGCCGCCGATACAATGGTGCGCTCCTTTCCGCTACGGCTGCTCGAAGAGATTCGCAACCGCCATAACCTGACGCCCGGCGCTGCCCGAGGTACGTCGTTTTCACGTAGCATTCCGACTACTATTTCCGAGCGTTCTGCACCCTCGTCAACTACCAGCCCGACCGGGACAAAGACCATTGAGCCCCATGACGAAGCCGCAGCCTCCGCCGTACCCGTTCGACCTGTGCATCCCTCTCCCACCGGCCGCGACGATAAGGAACATGTGGCCGAAGATGAAGAGGACGAAGAGGAAGAGTCGGATAAGGAACAAATCTCATCAGCTTTGTACATTCCACATCAAGCGCCGGCTCTCCGAGATTACCATGAAGCCACGGATGAACACGGGCTGGATGAAGCCAAGGATCAGTTTGTCAAAGCCGAACGCGAAGAACCCGAGCGCAAGCAGTGGGTACCGGAACGGGAGGCACCTCCATCTAATGAGATTGACATTGCCTTTCAATCTCAAGATGAAAGTCGATTTTTTCATGGCGATTTGCAAATGCCACGGACGCCGCCGGCCGAGGTCACAGCTCCAAAACCCGTCCCGACGGCGGACTTTGCGCCGTCATCCGCATCTGAGACCGAGTATGAATCTTGGGATGACATGCAGCGCTCTGTTACCGAAGATGAATCCAGCTTGACCGACCACGCCGAGACAACCCCTACGGCAACACCTACTGGGCGTTCGTCCGTGACACGGTCCAGCCCTCGCAAGGTTCTCTCTGCTCAACCGACACCATTAAGCGCTGTCGAGCTCAAACCCTATAATCATCAGGTTGGAGGTCATACGACAGTCTTTCGCTTCTCGAAAAAGGCTGTCTGCAAGCAGCTCAGTAATCGTGAGAACGAGTTTTACGAGACTGTCGAACGTAAACATCCTGAGTTACTCCAATTCTTACCGAGGTATGTGTGGTATTCCTCGATTTATTCCTGAGGTGCTCCGTTTCCTTGGTCTCTCTGGCGGAAGCTTCTGAGTTTCGAATCCCAGTGAGATCTGACTTGGGTTTCTCTATGCTAACGTCTTCATTTAAACTCTTGCGAATAGATATATTGGGGTGCTCAATGTCACTTACCGTAAAGCGCCGAAGAAGAAAAGGGCTAAAAGGCTTGAGGAAGGCGACCAAGGGGCGTTGACGGAAGCGGATTCGCAACCAGCTGCGCAGAGTGACTCGCTGACTGGCAAGTCCCCTGCGGATCGACCCTCTTTTGGGTCGCCCTCGTCTCGGGACCTGGACGGCAATCAGGATCAGCCTCGCATTGTGAGCATGTCGCAACAACCGGTGTCAATCCCGCAGGTTATCTTTGCAAACAATCGGCACATCATTCCCGAAAACCTCTTTGCGCATCCACCTCGTTCCGACACGCCCCGGCTATCTTCATCGCTAAATGGTGATAGCACCTCACAAACTCGCAGATTTCGGACGCTCAGTCCGGCAAACTCTGAGAGAACCAAAAGCCCCTTAGGTGATGATGCAGCAGCAGCAGCAGCTCGGAGACCTTCGATCAAACAGCACTCAAGCTGGGGCGCGACCACGGTGAACCGAAAACTGCAGGAGCAGGTTCTTCGCGAAGTCTTTGGTCCACCGCTTACACCTACCCATCACCACCGGCACTCTCGCAGTCATTATCTACTTGCCAAACTGAGAGACACGGGTGCGGATGCGGACCGTAATCCCACCTTGGCCCCCACCACCTCGGCTAGTAGCCATCCACGACCGACCCGGGACGATGAGTCGATTCGAAAAGGTGTCTTGAAGGGTGAGGCGGAAAGGAAGGCCCTAGCAGGGTGTCACTATGGAAATGGACAGGAAGCGGACCGTGCGAGCTCGACCATATCTAGGAGTCTGCCTCGATCAGAAAATCATGGCCTAACGAATTTGCACGTGCCAGACTCGCCCAAGCCTCGGCGACGCCACTCTGGAGGTGGCTTGAGGACAAAGCACGGTGACATGGATGGCCATGGGAGAAGCCACCTGGAGTATTTTGAGGATGAAGGCTATGGTGGTGACCGAGAGGACGAGCTTTTTCCAATGGATGAAGAGCCGCAGACCCCGACGGCGCCACCGTCCAGCCGTATCGAGGATGAGTCTGCCCAAATGACGCCGCGCCAGTCGTCGACTATAAGAATAGAGCGACCTTCCATATCATCCCCGCCGCCAGTGGTGCCAATCAGTCAGCTTGAACCCAGTCCAATGAACCCCGAACAGGCACAGACAACGCCAAGCGAACGGGTTCAACATTTTCTGCTGCTAGAGGATCTCACGGCAGGCATGAAACGACCATGTGTCCTTGACCTCAAAATGGGCACCAGACAGTATGGACTAGAGGCTGACGAAAAGAAGATGAGGTCTCAGCGGCGAAAATGCCAAATGACAACATCTCGCGAATTAGGCGTGCGGGTCTGCGGTATGCAGGTGTGGAATGCCAAAACCAAGTCGTATCTTTTTGAAGACAAGTATTTTGGACGCGACTTGAAGGCCGGCCGGGAATTTCAAGATGCACTCACGCGGTTCCTCTATGACGGCGCAACCTACACTCGGACGACTAGACATATCCCGACAATTTTAGAAAAGATTACTCAGCTTGAAGCCATTATCCGGGGTCTTCCGGGATACAGATTCTACGCCAGTAGCCTTCTCATGCTGTATGATGGCAGCATTGGCACCGACGAAGAAACCAAGACTGAACGGAGCAATTCTGTCAGCCAGGGGAAGCCACCAGCAGAGTCGAAATCTCGAAGTGAGATTCAACTCAAAATTGTCGATTTTGCCAACTGTGTCACGGCCGAAGATGAGCTACCGCCTACCACTCGATGTCCGCCCAAAGACCCTGACGGTATTGACCGGGGATATCTTCGCGGTTTACGCACGCTAAGAATGTATTTCCAACGCATCTACAAGGAAATAAATCATGAGGACTTTGTCGAGCGCGGCGAAGGCGAGGGCTTTGATCTCGGACAGAGAGATACTGCCCACGGAGCAGTCACTGGTGGTTGGTCCGATAGCGTCATGGAAGAAGATGCTGGGAATGTGAGCTTTTGATCACTCTCTCGTGCCGCATCTATCATCTAAGCATACCTTCTTCTATTCGTCCCACTCGTCATCAGTTTATTTGTTATACAGCTATTCCGACCCAAGTTCTGGGGTGCTGTAGGATCCTTTTACGCCTCTGTACATTTTTTCTCTCTCTCATATATCTGGCAACGGTGCTATAAATGGTTTTAGCTAAGCGGATGGATTGCGGAAGCGAAAGCGGACTGTTTGCTGTTTATACAAGGGCTTATCAAATGGGCAACCATTGGAGTTTGGCATTGCTATTTATCGATCCATTCTTCTTGCAGTGCACTCAGCCTCTCTATTCCTTTTTATCATCCGTCCTCGATTTTGGCATTCTATATGCAGTCTCGAAGACGATGTTGTATATTTCCTCTTCTTCTTCTCCCTATACTCATCTCTCTTTCTTTTCTCACTTTTCCTTCTCGACAAAGATGGAATTCTTTAACCTTTCTCCGAAGACTCTTTTAATTTTTTCCCTGATTCAGAGCTCAGGCGCATGGAGGCAGACCCGGACGGGCGGACAAGTACCATGAAGATTGTATTAAATTATGGTGGCTGGTGGCGTATAGGATGGAAGTCTGAAATTTGCTTTGTTATTGTGCGCTGGAGACGGTAAATACGTTTGGCGTGTTTTTCTCTTTTTCTTTTTTCTTTTTCCTATTTTCCTTCTTTTTCCTTCTTTTACCTTCTTTTACCTTTTTTTCCTCCGCTTTAGTCTGGTGCTCTGGTGCTCAGATACTCTGATGCTAACACCCTTGTACCATTGGGTGCTCGGTGCTCGGTGCTCGGTGCTTGGGAGTTGTTTTTTTTTTCTTCATTTGTTTACTTTTTGTCCTTTATTTTCTTTTTCTTATTTCTTTTCTTATAGCCACGTGCTATTCTCAATATCATTTCTTCATTTCTCCGTCAAGAGGTTTCATGGGATATCTATCTTTTCTCCGTCAAGAGGTTCGAGGGATTATCCATCCTTTCATCATCAAGAGGCTCGATGGGATATATCTTCTTCTTCCACCGAAAAAGGATTGATTGGAAGCAAGCACGGTTGTCGGGGATTAGGTCATTAGTGCTTGGGAGAGAGCTGCGGTGTTGTAGCCTGAGGGTTGTCTTAAATGGTAGCTCTTAATTTTTTTTCTATCTCATTATTCAACAATTGAATCCTCTTAATATCTTAGTATCTTTAATTTAAAAACTCGATACAACTCTTGGAATCTTGGTTAATGTGTTTCTTTTTATGTTTAGTTGCGTGATTGCTGGTATGACGGGATTTTTAACTACCTCAAGTAAGGTGTCCGAATTTCCGACAGCTTTAGGTATTCCTGGACTTACTCCTTATCCAGTACTGCACTGAAGGGGGAGTACGTTAGTGGGGAAGATTATCAAGGTAGTGGAGACGGGACGGGTAAAGGCGAGCCGAGCGAGACTCCGAGACACCTGGAAGGCGGGGAGAAGCCAAGAGGTCGACACGTTAGAATAGTGCTATGCATACCTGAAGCCTGAAAAACCAGCGGCTTTTTAAAATACATAAGTGGAAGTGAGGATCTGTTGCACTACATCAGTTCAAATTAATCTGGCGCATGCTGCGACGGACAACTCGATTATGCAATCAGAAGGCAGGCATCACGGAAACTGGAGATTTTGTGACGTGCGAGACTTAGAGCTGACTTGTTGCACGAGCAGAAGGCACGCTGAAATCTGCCATTTCTCATGACATGTATCTTTATATAAAAGTGCTGCTTCATATTGTACTGTCCAGGGTACGGAAATCATTGGCGGAGCAAGCGCCACAATTGAAGATGAAGTATCTTGCTGCGCCTCCAGAAGGCTGAGCCTAGGAGGCTAAGTTGTACTTGTTCAAACATCGCTCAGTTTTACTTCATCACAAGGATGTCAGCGACAGCCTCGCTGGGTTGCATCTACTGTGATAGCTGGCTTTCGGCCATTTTCATTAGAGTTATCTCAGCGGCAGCTCTCCTTTGCTCGACGGAAGCATCGAACATCGTCGACAAGGTCGTGCAAAACATTCACGGAAGCGACAATGGCGGAGCCATTCGCGGTCATTGGACTGGCGATGAATATCGCTCAGTTTTTGGAAATGAGCGGAAAATTAATCCGGAAGGGATACGACGCATACCGCTATTTGCATAGCTCGAAGGAAATAAACGCGGAGATTGCTGCGCTCGCAGCAGATGTCAAGTCTCGCAGCAACAACATCATGCGAATGATTTCCCAGAATGAAGCACTGGGCTCCCCAGTATCGAAAGGCGAGCTTGGAATACAACTACTTGCCAGACACACCGCGAAGATGGCGGATGATTTATTGGAAGCCCTTGATCTGGTCGACCTCAGGAATCCTTGTCGCCGTGGAGCAATCGGGAAAATTACAACTTCCATAAAAGCCCTCTCGAAAAGGAGAACAACCGAGGAGCTGAACAGAAGGTTACAAACCATGCAGAAGCAACTCAATTCTCATATTTTGGATACTCTCAAGTACGTTTGAACCTTGAACGATTTCCCCAACTTTTCTTAGGACGAAGCTTACCATATTATAGTGACAAGCAGTCTAAAGCCACCTTAGCGATCGCAGAGTTGAAGGGAATGAGCCAACGAATGGAATTTGATACCACTCGTAGACTGGATTATTTAAAATCAGATCTGGAGACATTGCTTCATGTCACGGCCGATGGGCAGTACGAAAGCAACGTCGCGCTTGAGGTCCTTTCAGATAAACTCCACGCCTTTCTAGAAGCAGAAAATGAAGTCAAGAAGGAACAAATCATTCTCCAAAGCTTATGCTTTGATTCTTTGAAGGAACGCTATTCGACTATTAAGAAAGCTCATTCACGGACCCTAAATTGGCTTTTCGAAAATGAAGAACTTGGGTTTCTCGAGTGGCTGAGATCAGGTAGTGGAATCTTCTGGTTCTCTGGCAAGGTTAGCCATCCTTTATATGAAGGTTTGCGGGGTAACTGATGATTTTTCTAGGCTGGAAGTGGCAAATCTACGTTAATGAAATATATCGACGGCCATCCCTCTACCTCAGAAAACTTGCATTACTGGTCTGGGTCGCAAAAGCTGGTTACGGCAAGCCATTACTTTTGGAACCCTGGAGCTCCCATGCAAAAATCTCAACGAGGACTACTCCAGACCTTACTATATCGAATCTTTGGGGAGTGTCCATATCTCATAAAATCTGTGTGCGCCCAGAGGTGGAATGAGCAGGCGCATACCCAAACAGAACCATGGAGCGAAGAAGAATTGGCCGGCGTATTTGAAAACATCGCAAATTTAAAGGACCTCCCGGTCAAATTCTGCTTTTTAATAGACGGACTTGATGAATATGACGGCGAGAGTGAAGACCTACTCGAGATTATACAATCTCTTTCTCGTTCTTCCAGTATCAAGATTTGCACCTCGAGCCGACCGTGGAATGCATTTTCGGAAGCGTTGGGTAACGGCCATCAGCATTTAACCCTACAAGAGTTGACGCAAAATGACATGCGAGCCTATGTCATGGCAATGCTTCAAGATAATCCTAAATTCCAAAAGCTCTCTGCAGATGACCCTCGCTGTTTGGACCTCACACTTGAAATTAGTACTCGAGCGCAGGGTGTTTGGCTTTGGGTTTATCTCGTTGTCCGGTCTTTGCTTGAAGGTCTACAAGAAGAAGACAGCTTCTACGATCTCCAGGATCGCCTGAACAAAATTCCGTCCCGTTTAGAAGACTACTTGATGCTTATCTTCAAGAGAATCGGCAGAGACTATTGGGAAGAAGGAGCGCGAATTTTGTTGACCAGCACACATGCATATGGGCCTCTACCTATCCTGGCGTATGAGTACCTATCTATCGAAAAAAGATATCCAGACTATGCATTAATGGACAATGTGCTATCTCTCGTACATAAAAACGAGACATGTTTGCGTTCCAAATGGAAAAAGAAATTAAATAGCCATTGCAAGGATCTACTCGAGATTTCAAACGATGCCCATCATGTAAGTGGGCACGAGTCTTTGTTTACAATCACCTTTCTCCATCGAACGGTTAGAGACTTTCTGGAAACCAAGGAGATGCATCAAGTGCTTGAACAGCGAGTAAATGAATGCTTTTCCCCTCGGCTCGCTCTTCTCCGAATTCACCTTGGGCTTCTAAAATTCTTTTGGAATCACAAAAGGTTTCCCAAGGCGGAGACCACTGATCACCGACTTCACTATATGGGATGCTTTGGAAATTACGCCAGGGACCTCGAACATTTCGAACAAAGATACAACTCCGCTCTTGTAGAGGGCCTGACATTTCTTGAAGACGCTGAATTTGGTCCCATCATCCACGAATATCGAAGGGGCAATCTAGACAGGTCTCGATCATTAGATGTTCAAAACCTCATTTTCGCAGTGGGAAGTGGTTTATATTTATACATTTCAGCAAAGCTCGATGAAGAAGGCGAAAACATTAATCAATCTACGCTGGACAATTTGCTGGTGGAGGCGATATATCGTGTTCTTTTCTTGATAGCCAGCCCAGCCTTACACGGCGATAAGTTTAATATAGCTGCGATCTCAATGGTTGGTTTGCTCTTACGGAAAGGTGCTGACCCCAACGCTCCTCGTCCAACAATCTTAAACATCGATTTCATATTGCCGGCGATACGAGAGACTGTGTGGAGTTTTCTTTTGGGCTTTTTGGAAGTTTACACGCCCCGTAAAAGTTATATGAGCATTTTTCTGTTTGAAATCATGGAGCTTCTCCTTCGCCATGGTGCAGATCCGAACGTGAGATGGAGTGTTAGAGGATCAGGAAAGAATGACTACTCCGGCTTTTCAGAGGTATCGATTAAGCTTTTTGGAAGCAGCCGCGCAGCGCAATTGGAGAGAATCGCGGCTGAAATGAATCCTGGAAAATATTCCCCTGGCCAATATTCCCATCTCCGAATGGGAAACACTGAGGAAGAATCGTCGACTTTTCTATCACGGACTTTTGCTTCTGCCGCTCGTGCCTGGCAAGGGATCTACCATTCTATCCATTTTGGTCGATAACACCATACTAGATCCATCAGCTGGGCTAGATAACCGCTCTGTTCGAAATACTAGCACCTCAGATAGCACAGCAAGCAGTTGTTAGATTGTCTTTGTATTGTCCTATTCTCGCCTTTTTTTTCTTTTCCTACCTTCCCTCTCGGAAAGCTATTGTTTTTGCTTTATGAAGTCTGTCTATATGTATGTTATAGGATACCCCAGAAATGCCCCTAGCCTGTGTTGGATAAGCAGGACCACTAAAAGAACATGAACTGAACAATACTCGTTGCCATGATCACGTGTCCTCTGCAGCAGGTAATAAATGCAGGTAGATATCATCCATCAACAGCGATCTAATCATTTGATTAATGGCCCTACGTATAAATCATACATTGGTATATAACACGAGTATAAATTTGCACGGGTCAAAAAAGCTTGAGCCTAAGCTAGTTGGACCGAAGACCAACCGAGACCGGGGACCGGCGGCGAGACTAGCGCCAGGGCCTTATCTCTTACTGACCTTTTCAGTACGACAGGGTTAGTCTGGAGTTCCTCCCGGGGAAACCTATCCCAATAGCCCGCCAACCATGTGCCACCCTCCTCTACGCAGGCCAACTGCCTCTCTGGATTCGGAAGGGAATAGCGCTACCTTTCCTAATTTATGCTTGTTAGTCGCTACAATTATCATCGCAAGGCTTTGAAGAATATCCCCGGCCTATCTATGCTTTTTTTTTCTATCTTTGACTGTCTTGTATATAGTCTTTTATATATAAATCAATATGGCTTCTTGGGTCATCTCTCGATGCTTGGCTGATCCTCCTGTGCGTGTGAGAAGCAGCAGCGCACTTGAATCTGTTTGAAATTATCTTTAATTCTGAGATCAGCAGCTGCAAATCCTTCACCATGGTTAGTGACAGCGACCTCAAGATTTCTCAAGAGGCAAACCCCGTGCGCGGAATTCCTTCCTACCTAAGCGTTGGTAACTCCCACTAACAATACCTCTCCCAGGCTGAATTGACCCAAAATGATCATGACAAAGCCGGCTTCGCAGACAGTGAGAAGAACGTCGACGAAGCAATCTCCACTCAAGTCAATGCCTCGGGTCATGAACAAGAGCTTGATCGCCAATTCGGACTTGTCAGCATCATCTCCGCTGGAATTGTGACTGGCAATACATGGACAGCCCTTGGTGGTGCCATTGTAAGCTCTAACATAAACCGATCCTAGAATTCCCGACTAACTGGAAACTCTAGGTTGTTGCTTTGTACAATGGAGGTCCTCCTGGTGTGATATATGAATTGTAAGCACGATGGATTTCATATGAAAAAGGAAGCCAATAACTGATTGATTTTTTTACAGCATCGCAGTCTCAATATGTTATTGGTTTGTGGGTGCCTCGATAGCTGAGCTTGCTTCGGCAATCCCTGCTTCAGGAGGAGGTGCGTACCAATAATACTACCGTCACTTCATTGAATTTCTAAATATATCCTAACACATTCGATAGTCTATCACTGGGCAACTGTCGCAGCCGGACGTAAATATGGCCGCCCCGCTGGCTGGTTTGCCGGCTGGTGGAACCTTTTGGCCTGGATCTTTGGCGCTTCCGCCAATTCTGCCATCATTGGAAATGGAGTCCTGTTCTGCTATTCCCTCTACCACCCCGATCTGGACATTAAACGCTGGCAAGTCTTTATCGTCTATGAGATCATCACAGTCATCTGCTGTGCTGTCGTTCTCTTTTGCAACCGGGGCTTGGCCAGTATCAACCGAGTCGGCTGCTTCTTCATGCTTGGAGGAATCTTCGTTACCGTCATGGTTTGCGCCATCATGCCATCGTACAATGGCAAAGGCCACGCTTCAAACAACTTTGTCTGGGCAGATTGGTTCAATGGCACAGGCTATTCGAGCAACGGGCTGGTGTTTTTGACCGGTATGCTCAACGGTGCTTTTGCCGTTGGCACCCCAGACTGTCTGACCCATCTCGCCGAGGAAATACCAAGGTAAGCTCCCCAGGCCAAACTTTCTGCTGCTTAAAAGCAAGATGCTATCGACAGATCCGCTGACAGTACAACCCCAGACCGAGCTCGAACATCCCCAAGGCGATCCTTGCGCAGATCGTCGTAGGATTCATCACCGCTCTCGTTTACATGATTTCCATTTTCTACTCCATCAACGATTTCCCGAAACTCTTCAAGGAAGACTCCGTCTTTCCCCTTGGCGACATTTACCACCAAGCCACCGGTTCTCGTGGCGGTGCCGTCGGCCTTGTCATTGTCATTCTCCTCCCCATCTGCTGTGCCACGGTCGGCTGCTACACGACTGCAGGCCGCATGCTCTGGACTCTTGCCCGCGACGGGGCCACACCAGGCAACAAGAGCATTGGAAAGATCAGCCCCCGCTTTGAAAACCCCTTTAACGCCACCCTCGCATGCGGAATCGTGTCCATTTGTATGGGCGGCATCTTCGTGGGCTCCGTCGCTGCGTTCGATGCGTTTATTGGCGCCTTTGTCATCCTCTCAACCGCCTCCTTCCTCGCCGCCATCATTCCCAATCTCTTGTCTGGCCGTCGGAATATCCGCCCGGGCGCCTTTTGGATGAAGGGCTGGGTGGGTTTCTGCGTGAACATTATTGCATGTGTATACATGATGGTGTTTATGGTTCTCTACTGCTTTCCGTACGCGATGCCTGCCACGGCGGACAATATGAATTACTCGAGTCTCGTCACGGGAGGGTTTACTATTTTTATTGCCATTTGGTGGTTCCTCGGCAGCAAGAATTACACGGGGCCTATGGTTGTTTTGGATTCTGTTACTTTGAATTAGCATTTTGATTGTGCAGTTACCTGAGTAGTTTGGCAGTTTAGCAGTTTGAATCATGTTGCAGCTCATAGAGCTTGGCTGAATATATCCTTTTGAATTTTTAGTTGGCACATTTACTTTCTATTCTATTACTCATTTACTGTTTTATTTACTCATTTCATTTCCTATTTCCTATATCATTTACTCATTACTCATTTATCATCGTTAACGTGGTAGAATATATTGGAATTCTTAAATGGGCCGTGAAATGAACTAGCGACCTATACAGACGAAATGAAACTCTATAAGATGGAACTACTACAGTGACGCTATATAGATCTGAAGGAACAAAGTTGTAAGTAGTAATTAAATCCGAATCCCTCGTCGCGCCCACCCGCCTTTTCCCTTCCATGCAAACAGCCACAGCCCGCACGCGATCCACACGCTCACGCTCATGGCGTAGAAGGTCGGCGCGTAGCATCCAGTGCCGTAGCACAGCACGTCGTCGTCGTCGTTGTTGTTGTCGTTGGGTGTTTGCAAAGTCGCGTTTAGATTTGTGGATACAGACGTTGGCGATAAAGACGAGGAAACCCCCCGCTCAGCCATCCGTTGATACACCGCCGAATACACCAGCCCCCAAACCGTCGCGCCCGCCGCAGGCACCATGGCGACAATCCCCCAATTCGTGCCGAAATTCTCCAGCCCCCAGACAAGACTCGTAATGATCGGCGCAAGGGCAAACACGGCGCCGTACCCTGCGCCAATGAGGCCGGACACGAGCCAGAACCGCTCGGCGTGGTTCTGCACAAGACCTGTGGCGAGGAAGAGCGTGCCGAGGGAGAGGAGGAAGGCGAAGGATATGAGGAAGGTCAGGCGGGAGAGTGTGAGTCGTTTGACGCGTAGATGGAGATTGCGGAGGGTGCGGGAGTGGTGGATGGTGCGGAGAGGGCCGAGGATACGGGAGAAGAGGGAGGGGGGTGAGGGGGGGAGGGTAGAGGAGGATGAAGAGGAAAGAGAGGAAGAGGGGGAGAAAGGGGGAGAGGAGGAGGAAGAAGGTTGGGGATGGGGAAACGCGTGGGGTGTAGATGCGGGTGCGACGAGGTCGGATAATGTCCCCGTAATGAGACGCGCGAGGGTGGATGTTATTGCCATAATGGACACGTGTGTTGCTGCGCTGGTGGGGATGGATGACGGGGGAGTGGATGGTGGGTAGAGCGTGCCGATGACGGTGCCGAGCTGTCCATGTCAGTATTTGATTAGAAAGAATGAGGGGGATAGAATACAGAGGGAGAGGGGAGTTGGGATTAAAGGAGAAAGGAGTGATAGAGGATAAGGCAATAAGAGGGGAGAGTGTTAGGGAATAAGGGAATCAAAGGGCAAATAAGGAACATACGTTATTGAGAAAAGCCTCGCCAGGGCCAGTGACGAGAAAGAAGCCCGCGGCAAACCACCACATGGTTTTATCCTTGAGAAACCGCCTCGTCTCGCCGTTCAATAACCAAATCTTGCGCTTCTGCTCTTCTTCCTCTCGCTGTTTGCTTTCCTCTGCCTCGGTCAGTCCTGACGCAGCCAGGCCGGCTTCCTCGTCGGCCTGACCATCGCCGCCGCCAAAGGTGCCGTATTCGAGCTCAGGCGGTCCGCCGCGGAAGAAGTTGCTCTCCTCTAGAAGTCCACTGCGCTGGAGATCCTCGACTGCCTCTTCTATCATCTCCTCCTCGTCCACGACGCGCAGCGCAACGGAGCCAATGAGGGCTAGTACGAAGAGGAGCACGGCGAGAAAGATGAAAAACTTGAACACGTCTACATCGCCTCGACTGCCGTCTGGTCTGCGCTCGTACAGTACTCGACTGGCAACTTGGCTCAGCCACATGGAACTCAGTCCAATGGCGGTAATGGGAATAGCCAGCGTCAGACCCTTGTGTTTGCCTCGACCAAAGTTCTTTGCTGTCGTTGCCACGGATGCGAGATACATCGCGCTCGTTCCCATGCCCACGCCGATAAATGCAAGAATCATGACCCCCACAGGCCAACCACCGTCTCTCGGCGCGCCGGCCCGGTATGTGAATGCTGCTAATAGGTATCCAAGGCCGAAAAAGACGCCGCCCGATAATATTACTGGTCGCGGACCGTATCGATCGCAGAGATACCCGAATATGCAAATGGGCAGGTACATGGCGAGTTCGCCCGCAATGGATACCATGTTTACTTGGATTTGGGTATAGTGGAGGCGCGAGAGAAAGAGGTGGCCGTAGAGAGAGTATGCCATGATGGAGCCAACGCAGAAACTTTAAAAGTCAGTATGGGATTTTGAGACGGAGACCGTAAAGTCTTATGAACCGCAGAATTTCATATCAGAAATCAACAATTCATCGTGGAGAATACACGTACCAGTTGACCACCGCAGAGATGAAGCTTACGGATCGCACCATTTCCCGTTTCAGGCGCTGAAGGTCTCGTTTCCGCACTCCTTCTGCGACTTCATCTAGAAAGCTCTCTGCATAACTTGGCGTGGATACTCCACGCGGTTCTCCTCTCAGTCTATTCTGCTCATCCGCGCCGCCGCCATGTAGCAGCGGTCTCGCGACCTCATCGCCATCCCTCGACTGCGGCATCCTGTCGATACTGCTTGTAAAACGCCAGAGCTCTTCTTTTCTCTGTCAATATTGGAAGTCCACGGAAAAGGTACGCGCCAATGACACGAAAATCGCCTGTTTCCAACCTGCGCAGCGATCTCCCTTTCGATCAGGACTTCAGTTTCCTACTCATATATTCTCCCAATTCAGCACTTCGATCTTTCAATCTCGTATCTTCAGTCCTCCAGTAACCGTTGACCGTTGACCCTTAACTGCAAATCCTAAAAAATGTGCAGTCAAATCGACATGGTGCGTTTAAGCTCCAAATCCTGCCATTGTGACAGAAACAGTCGTCCAGAGGATAATAAGACAAGTAAGGTCGTAAATGACACGTAGCAATGCTGTCCCCGTCAAACTGGGAGTCTGGTAAAGCGTGCACGGTGTACGCTCTGTATCATGCAACGACGCTGTGTTGTAACGCGGCCACGAGTCCGAGCGAGCGACAAATGCCAAATGCCAATGATATTATAAAGTATACAAGCTTTCAAGTTAAAAGACAGCAAATCCGACAGCAAGCACAAATGCAAAGTAACAATGAAAATGTCAAATCGGCAAGGGAGTTGAGGTAGGACGGGGAGAGCGTTGTGTGTCACAGGAGACAGGGTCAAGCGGGAGTCTGAGCGTCAGAGAGTTCTTATCACGCGGGTATGCTGCTATCCAAGGTGTCCATGGTGTTATCGCGTTGGCGTGCTTGTGCATATCAGGGATATGCGCCGGGGAATTAAGGCCCGAGATGCTCTGTGGCTGTACTTTGTGTGCGAACATGTTTAGCAGCGTTTATCGGTAGAGGTACCTTGGTTGGAGAAGCACGAGATAACGCATGCTTGAGGCGACATGCACCAAACTTTTGGCATTCATAAAGGTATTAACGAACATTCATCTTAACAAGAGGTGGGATGGCCGAGTTGGTTATGGCGCCAGGTTAAGGTCACCTTAACAGAGTTGCTTTCTTAGTAATTTCCTGGTTCGGGAAACTGAGCGTGGGTTCGAGTCCCACTCCCATCAACAATCTTTTTGCTTTTTTGTACTCTGCCTCTTTGATCCCTTCTTTGATCCTTTCTGTTCCGTTTGGAAAATATTTCCTTTTTATTTCCCATTTTTATTTGAAATCTTGTTGCAGTGAAAAATATTCACGTACTTGCTCAATGACCTGCAAACCGATGAACCGGTTTAAAATCAAGAAATATGCTTGCGCAGAAATGGTATATTAGTTATCAGAATCAATAAATATGGCCCGAATTATTAAATCTTGGAAATACCCCTTTTCCATGACTCCGTGACCAATCCTTCATGAACCTCAAGTGCTAAACATCATTACTATCCGGATCCGTGCCCATAAACACCGCATACAGTCGACGACTTATCGCCGGCCCTATTCGCGCAGACGTGAACCCTCCTGACCGATTCGCAGATTTCTATTCCAATTAGTCTTGCGTCTTGGAAATCCGGGAAGCAACCAGATCGAAAGGGGGAAAAGGACGGAAAAGGACGAAAGAAAAAAAGAAACGAGAACAGATCTAAAAGGGAAAATAATGGGGGCAAAGAGAAAGAAAAGAAGCAAAAACATACCGCCAAATCCCGCAACGCCAGCGGGCCCAGGCGCTTAAACGCGCCCATTAAACTCTTGACATCAGGATACTCCGCTGCGATCCCGTACGCTATGGGCGCCGTAACGCGGACAATCTCCTGCAGCATCTTGATGAAGGTGTCGAATTTGTCTTCGCCCGTCTTGACCTGTCCGACGTCCATGCAGAAGGACGTATTTAGGGTCGATCGCTGTGTACTGTTGATGATGTGATTAGTGTTTGATCGGGCAGCCGCTTATATACTCTTTTGGGAGGGGGGGTTTTGCTTTTATCTTTTTGGGAATGCTCTCGTGTCAAAGGTAAAATAAAGCTGGGAAGAAAGTAAAAATGGCGAAGGCGATGAAAGCGTTGGAGTATGAAACGGGGATAAAGCAAAGTGTAAAAGGAGCAAAAGGAAATGAAGGGGGAAAGGCGATAAAAGCAAAGGGCTGCAGAATAAAAGAGAGAGAGAGAGAGAGAGAGAGAGAGAGAAAGAAAAAAAAGAAGGGATAAAACATACCGATAGGGAATGGTACTGATATGCTGCGTAAAATTGACAATCCACTCTGCAGTCTCGTTCGGAACGGCAGTATGATGAATGAGACATTCATGCAGGATTTGCAGCCGCAAGAGTGCGTCCTCTATTGTGTCCTCATCGATGATGACTTGGGTTTTTCTTTTTCGGGGTTGTGCTGCTCGTCTTCGCGCTGCTGCTGCTGCTGCTGAACCTGAGCCGGAACCCGAACCAGAACCCGAACCAGGACCCGAAACAGAAACCGGATCTACACCTGAGCCTAATGACACTGACGCCAGAGCAGCGCCATCAGTTGCGGATGTAGTTGACATATCATCATCCATCTGCCTCAGCACAGCAGCCTGGTAGGCTCTATTTCTCAAATTCTTATTCTTTCGCATCCACGCCGTGAGTCCCTCAATGAGATAGATTGGTTTGCAGCCGGGATATGCGGCTTTGAGCGTGCGGACGTGTGTTTCCAGCGAGACGGTCGTCGAGGGTGTTTCGTCTTCATTATTGTTATATGTACTGTCGATGACGGTACCAACTGCATTTAAACCCGCACTTTGACGTGTTTCAGGGCCAGCACTGATACCGCCCGGTTCAGAAACAGATGTAGCTAATGACACAGAGGTAGCTAAATCGACAAACTCCGCAGCAGGTAGCACACACAGAACATGCTTCTCGGCATGGACTTGTAGAGGCATAGGCTCCCAGTGATCCATTTCCTCATTGAACCGCGCCACGACTTTTCTGCGCCACTTGACCACGTTTGGCACGCTGCTGATGTGCGTGGCTGTCTCGACTTGCAGGTTCTTCATGTATTCCCGTACTTGAGTATCGACGGACGTCCCGGCCATGGAGGACGGCAGGTCGACGATCATTTCAGGCGTGGAGATCTTCTTATCCGTCTTTGCGCGATTGACTTGTGCGAGGTCAAGGGCTTTTTGCTTTTCCCGCGCTTTATCTTCCTTGAGACGCTGTTTGCGTTCCTTTTCGGCTTCTTTTTCGCGTGCTTTGCGCAGGCGGTCTGCCTCTCGGGCTTTGGCGCGTTTTAATGCCGCGGCAGATGTGGAGGTGGAGGCTGAGATTGATGTGGTTTGGGGTTTTCTCTTAGTTGGTTTTGGCCTTGCTGTTACAATATCGTCGTCGTCGTCGTAGCCGTCTGTTGGGATCTTGTCGTCTATATACAACTGGGGATGTGTGTCTGGGTATGAATTTTCCGTGCGCCATGCTGGTCCGTATTTATCCAGACTTGAAAATGCGCATGGTGCAGATATGGTACGAGAGAATCGCGCTGGCCCTCTAGGCCGTGGAGGGAGGACTGCATTGGTAATGGTAGATAAAGGCGGAATGTCATCATCGTCGTTCTCATTGTCTTCCTCCACAATGACATTCTCCGTGACGGCGGGTTGTCTTCGACTCGTCGGGAGGGCAGCAGGTAAATCGCCCGGCGAGGACGTGAAAATGATGGGATCTGAAAATTCAAGCGGAGCTTTGCTTGCCGCAGTGGATGACTTATGTTTTGCATTCTCGACATCTCTTATAGGGTGCTCCTGCTCTGGTAGTTGCACGTCATTACGGTCCGTATTGACGGTTTGCTTTGCTGCTTTATCAGCAGTACTCGTCCTCCTTGGTCCAGTCAATAAACCCATATCCAGCTCGTCTGAATGAAAAGGCGACGGGCTTAGTTTTCGTCTCTTGGGCGACCTTTGCTCGCTTGGCATCCAGCTATCGTCAAAGTTGACGCTGCTGGGGAAGTCGTCTGAGAGGATAATAACCCCTGCCGGCGCGGAATATGAAACCGGAGGTGAGCTCTTTCTTGCCGGATGTGATTGTTCAATATTCATCGAGCTCTGCGGTATAATCTCGACAGAAGCCTGGGTGCTTGGGTTCGTTCTATGCAGTCCGGCCGCAGTCTCGCCATATGTACGTAAACTCCCATTGCCGTCGTTTTCATCGCCATCGTTAAGCGTGACTGGTTCGCAGGCCCCGGTGTCCTTATTTGGACCAACTCCTTCAGAGCCCAGAATCTCAATGTCGCTATCACTATCCAAGCCTATCGTCCTCCGTGATAATGGTGCAGCGGCATGATTCGTGGTTTTGGACGCCACTGCAGGCAATTGTTCTTCTCTTACACCATCTCCATCATTATATCGCCACTCTTCTCTTCCCTGCTCCGCCCTTTCCTCAGGTCTCGCTATCCCCGGTGTCAACCCAACAGCACTAGCTCCATTCCCAGGCGCGTCATCGCTCGTCAGGTCAATAAACACATCTGCAGGCGGCATTATGTCTCAGACTATCCTCATGACACCCTGACACCAAACTTTGCCGGAGTGATGGCCCCGTAATACAAGAACAAGAAACAAAGAAGATAACCGATGACATCAGATATTCAGGATAAAAGGAAAAGCAAATACTCAGGTTCGAAAGGAAAAGCAAGTGCTGAGGATAGAAACTGAAAAGAAAGAGGAACACGACAGAAGCACGTGAAACCCTAACGAAGCAAAAATATAAAGCAATCAGAAGACAACCAATGACAGCAACACTCAGTATACAAACTCAAAAGCAGATGGCGATAGAAGACGACAATAAATAGTCAGGATACAAGGAGACAAGAAAAATAAGAAGAGAAACACGACGGACACGTCAATCTAGCTATATCATCCGCATTGCAGTCAACGACTAGAAATCCAGCAACGCCCGCCAGTAGCTGATTCGCCTTCACTGGAAATTTCGGCACTCCTTGTCAATGCGCTCTAGTTCATGTCCCTTAAGAGGCCCTTTATTTTGATTTTGTTGTCGTCATCACCTATCGAAAATAACGTGGAGGCCTAGAGCACTTCCTCGTTTGCAAGGCTCCAAAAACGCGAAGTGGCTACGCGGTGTCACGTGATGTTGAATATACTGCTTGCAACACTTCCCTACAACTGTATCAGGTACTTATAGCTGGACTCCTCGATTATGATTTTACACGGCATGATCACGGCAAATAATTGTATTAGAATAGCTTAGTATGAATAAAAATTTGCATTGAAGTACGCCCCATCGCATACTTTCCGACTATGTGCTGATGCGAGTATGTGACTAGACTTCCGAAGTGGAAGATGAAGCAGACCTGGCTTCAAGTAGACGAGTAGACTAGCAAGAAAAGAAATGACAACGTAGAATTACGATAGAAAGGCAATGAGACTGGCGTAGAGATAGAAAAAGAAAGAAATAAAGAAAACAATAGAGAAATAAAAAACCACCGAAGATAGAAGAATGGAAATAAGCAAGGATATGAGCAAAGAGAAGCTGAAACACTTGGACGTTCTGACGACTTTACTTCAGCATTGCATACAGCAACGCAAATACTCCCACCAGCGCAGCCCCCACGAAAAGTAACAATGCGACCAGTCCAGTCTGATCGACAGGATGCCGGGAACTCTGAATCAAGCGCTGCATCTCATTCTCCAGTCTCTCCGCCATTTTAACTTTTGAGAATTCTTCAAGTACTCTAGCTTTACCCGACGCGCCCATGAGTTTGAGCTCGGGTTGTGAGAGACCGTGTAGGACCTTGGCCATGACTTCGGTCCATTGTTCAATCTTGTCGACAGGGCGGAGCCAGCCTGTTTTCCCTTCGACGACGGTTTCTAGAGGGCCACCAGTATTGGCAGCAAGAACGGGGACGCCAGCGAGCATGGCTTCGATGGGGACAATCCCAAAGTGTTCACGAGTAGGTGTGTACAAGAGTAAACTTGCGGAGTTGAGAAGAGTGGTTTTCAGGGTGGCAGGAACAGAGAGAAGAAAAAGGACGTCGACATCGGCGGCGATGTTAGATGCGGATACAATGTTTTTCATTGTCGCGGTTTTGAGCCCCAGCTTTTCCGCAAGTGTGACTAGTTCGGAATGATAAGAGACGTTTTCGTGAACGCGGTAGTCGTATCCACCTGTATATAGTTAGATATAATTAGTGTTCCATATACTGGAGAATGATGTGGAGTGAGAGGCAAAGGGAGAGAACTAGAAGACAGGAAGCTAACCAGCAATGACAAGTCTGGATTGCTGTTTATCCTTGTCACTTAATCCAGCAAATGCCCTGATGGCGAGTCCAACGTCCTTCTTCCTTTCGAATCGGTTAATACTTAGTAAGACCTTCTTTCCCGGCCATATTTCTTGTTTCTCCCCAGTGGGTACGTCAGATGTATCAACGCATGGATAGACAACGCCTGGCTCAATGCGTGCTTTGGCGAGTGAGGGGAATGCTTCTGCAAAGACGCCTCGAGTGAAACGGCTGTTGACGACAATGCCATCGCTCATTCCCATGGTCCAGCCTTCGAACCAGTCGAAGGGGATCCGATAAATTCTTTTTACCCAGCTTGTTCTCTGCGCAAGTAATTTGTCTGGGAAATGACAATAGAAGAGAATACGGGATTTAGGACAAAGAAGACGAAGTAGCGGCAAACAAGCGCTCAGTTGGTCAACGAAAAAGACGTCTGGCTGCAGTTTCTCGAGTTCACCAGAGAAGTATGTCTGCAGGACGAGATGTAATTGTCGAAGAATGGCGCAGAGAATTGAAAAACGCCGGAAAATGTGAGGCGGGACGATACTATCCCCGCGAACGCGGACGTCCAGAGTACCTTTGTTCGTTAGCATGTATATTCATTAGGGTGAAGATGGAATGAGGCTTACCATCTCGAGCCTCGTCAAAGCAATGATTTTTATCGCAATAAGATGTAAACACAACTATCTTTCCATCGTTGCCCTCCTTGATACTATCAAACTTTTCTCCAGGATGACCATGTCTCACCACACGATCCTGCAACCCCACGGCGGCATCCACGACCAACCTTTCAGCCCCGCCTATGCCGAGGTCAGGGTGAATAAACGCAATGGTTTTTAAACGGTTAGGCGACTCCGGACGAGCCTTCGCCATTTTGCTCCGGCGGATCTTCAAGGCTCAGGCTTTGGAGATATTCCAACTTGTCAACGTAATTTGCAGCCCTACGTCTGGCTTTATCTGCTTCTTTGAGGCAATAGTTGGCCGTGACGTTGAGGCGGAGGGCCTGCTTCGCCGCGTCTGCTTCAGTTGTACCAGCCTCGTCCTTTCGGACAAGTTCCTCGAATTTTTTATAGTTTTTGATGGCAATCACCACTCTCTTCTTAGCAAGAGTCTTATAATGTGAAATAACCTTCTCACAATTATCAATAAGTCGCTTTACCTTGATTGGGTCGGTCGGAGGAGGGTAGGGAGGCAGCAAGTTTACCAGGCTCCCGGCCGCCTCGATAATACCTTGCGGGATATAGAAAGCCGATTCGGGCACTTCACAGGCCAAATACGAACATCCAGAAGGAGGAGGAGGCAGCGGCGGTAGTGGCGGTGATGGCGGTGATTGATTGCTGTGAATTGCTTCCTGTTTCTCTAATCGACGGACTTGTTTGCGGGACAGGCCACAGCAGCAGCAATGCTTTCGGGACGTGGTAAGCAGAACAGGAGCAAGGAACGGCAAAGTCAGTTCTAATATCGCTCGGTCGCGCTCGTCGCGAAGTTTCTCAGTCGTCCAAGTCGACGGCTTAGCTGTACAAATCTCAGCCGGTGGAGCAGCCGATGGAGCAGCCGGTGGAACAGTAGTTGCAGTACCGGATTGCTGCTGAGATGGCGCCGACGTAGTGGTCGATTGAACGGTAGCTGTAGTACCGGCTGGCTGTTCAGATGGCGCCGGCGTAGTGTTCGATGCTGTCTTCGATGCTGTCTTCTTGTTAGACTTCTTATTCGACTTCTTCGGCATGATTGACTTGAAAAACGAAGATCAAAATCTCAAAACACAACAGAGACTCGAAAAGAAGCAGTAAACGAAGGGAATAAACAAAATCAAGCAGCAGATAATAAAGAGAAAGAGCACACAAGGGATAAAAACAGCTTCGAATAACAACACAGGCCTTGAAAAGGGATGCTGCTGAAGAGTCTGCTTCAACGCGTGAGTACTGATGATGAGATGAGAGGAGATGAGAGGAAGAGATGATGAGGCCTGCCGAAAAACAAATAAAACTCAAAGCGCTGCAAGGCGTAGAGACCAGAGCGGCACATTCTGCTGGAGGACAATGCTACATGCTCTGTCCATTTGAAGCCAGCGGAAACGTGTGTCCTTGCACAAAATCGTGCCGGTATACATGGGATTGCCATGACGCCCATCATTTGATGTGTATGTGCATTGGACCCAGCAGTGTCTCCTTGTCAGAACATGCGAGAGCGTGCACAGCATTGGACACCGAGAAGGTGAATATTCGTAATAGCTGTGTACCCTAGGAGTCCGTATTCCATGATAGTTGTATACCCCAGGAGGTCTGTATTCCATGACAGCTACATACCCATCCCTCTCTGCAGGTGCTAGGCGTGGAGTGTACCCTATGCTTCTGGATAGCTGTCCTCTTGTCGTAGAATATCCTTTCCAGAATCCATCTCTTTTGCTGTTCGTATGTCCGGATTTGCTGTACGCATTTCCGATTCCTCTCTTTTGCTGTACGCATTGCGTTCCCGCGATTCATCTCTTTGCCATACGCTTTCCCGAATTCATCTCTTTCTCTGTACGCAATGCCGGGCAACCCAAGGCAGCACCCCCCTCAATACCGCCTCAGCACCCTATGCCCGTCCAGGCCCGAGGTTCCAACATCAACACTCTCCATATTACCCCTCTGACATCCTGACGTCCTGACATTCTGACGTTCTGACACTCTCAACCCATGGATTCCATACCTTCAATATACATCAACGTACATGCCCAGCAGCGCTTTTTCAACTCAATAGGTTTTGAGTACAATGCAAACGTAAAAGACCAATTGGACGTAAACTCGCAGAACCTCAAACAAAGCATCATCCAGAACAAGCTTTACGCAAAACTATACATGACAAGAAAGCTGCAATGCTGCAATACTGTACAAGCTGCAATGTTGTACAACAACACGATAACCAATACAAACATACGAAAAAAGTAACTCACCTTTTCAATGAATCAACTCTATAACTTAGTCGTGGTGCAGGTGGGCCAGACAGCGCCGTGTTGTCTGTTGTCTGTTGTATCAAACAGTGTGTACTCCGTACAAGTTGAATCGTTACTTGTCCCTTGGACGTTTCGCGTGACGGCATCGGGCATCGGATCAACTTACGGATCAACTACAACTGGCGAGTGGTATCCCGGTATCTGCAGCCCGCCAGGCCGCCAGGGCCGCCCGAGCCACCTAACCTTGCTACAAACCAACGGAAGTATATTCTTCCGGCATGCAGAGTGCAGAGTGACATTACCCAACTACCACAACTACCACAACTTCACAAGTGTATCACAAGTGTAAACATTGGGTTGCAGCACTGAGGGCACAGAAGACAAACACAGAAATAAATACATTCTTCTCCTTTAAGTTCGTCTAAAAAATGAAAAATGAAAATGAAAATGAAAAAGCCTCTAGCGACAACACATCAAATTAGCTTCACAGAAAAGGAAGATATTCCAGTACAAGAGTTTGAACAATAGAACAAGGTAGCTATACCACTTAAAATATAGTAAGCACTTGTAACAATATAGTTAAAACAGTAGGTATTTAGTAATAATGTACAATAGTACTGTATACTGTGCACTGTGCCATTTAATTAATGGTAACAAGATTTATATTTTACAAAGAAAAATTCTTGGTTGTGTAACAGCTTATTCGTAGGCTACCTAGAGTGTTGAAGAACCTGCTTTTCCCGCAAGGTAATGGTATCCTATCTTATGATCGTACACTGCGGCCAATCTGTTATGCTACAAGGTAAATCCCTATTATAATGAAATTAGATTAGAACAGACAACGCAAACGCTTTTATAAGCCAAAGCGACCAAGGACCAAGGACCAAGCCAGATCTACAAAAGCGATCAATTCCTCGAATGCCCTATGACGACGTGCAAACAGGACCTGCCCTACAACCAGCCAGAAGTACGAAGAGAAGACATATCCTACAACGGCTATAGGACAATCTGAAGATTTACCCTATGAACAGCCAACAAGAAGAAAAAAAAAATTGAATAAACACTCTACCAGCTAATAGAACCTAAATGAAGACACGTAAAATACGACCACACAACCACACAACCACACATCCAACAAGCGACACATTACGATAGAAAGTCAACAATAATGCAACGTGGACAGACAAAACAATGGAACATGTCATGCAAGTAACAAGCACTCTAAATCTATCCTATTGCATCTGGCTCCGGCGTCTCCAGCCCTGGGGCTTCTGCTAAAGAATTGTGGTCTAGGCTTAAGAGCAATGAAGTAATAAAAGACAAAGAGGAAAGGAATTGATGGAAAAAAAAAAGAAAAAAAAAAAAAGAAAAAAGAAAAAAGAAGCCTAGACAACAAAGGAATTGATAAAGAAGAAGAAGATTAGACAGCAAAAGAATTGATAGAAAGAGACGGAGACAGGATAAATAGAGACAGACGTAATTTGGAGCGAAAACAATGACCAAAGACAATGACTGCTTAAGTGAGCAAAGGGGCTATTGAAGACAGGGAGAGAAAGGAAAAGAACCGGGCTCAATGGACGGGAAAAAAAGGATAGTGGAAAAATAGAGAAATAAAAGACAGTTAAAAGTACAATTACAACTGGGACGTGGATCGCATCAAGGGAATCTTCTCGTGAGAAATAAGAACAAGGGTAGAATGCTAATGAGACAGGAAAAAGTTGAAGCAAGACAAGTTTTGAAAACGATGGGATTGAATCAACGATTAGAGGAACTGCAAAGTGCTGAATAACGGATGGAGGAAAAAGAGGAAAAGAGGGCTAGAGAGAAAGAAGAAAAAAAAAAAGAGAAAAAGGAAGAAGAAAGGAAAAAAAGAACAAAGTGAAAAAGCAACGAAAATGATCAAAGTATTCAAGGCCTTCTTGCGTAATCAGAAACCGCAAACACACAACGCCTAGCTACTAGTGCCTTGTGGCTATAAATGAGCATGGCGAAAAGCAAGTTCAAAGCAATAACTGTTGAAGCCGAATACTAAAAGGGAGAAGTGAAGAAAGACATAAAAGCGTTTAGGGAGGAATATAAAACAAAGAAGCGAAAGAGGGAATTGAAACGGAGAAGAAGAAAACAAAAAGAAGAAAAAGAGACACATGACAATCGTATGATAAATTGTCTGCCGCTGAATTGCGTTCCACTAGAAGCAATTCAAGCTGCCCTTCTTCTTCTTTTTGTTAATCGCATTCATCCGTTCTTCCAAATGAGCACGTGCGGCCTCTGCTTGCATCCTTGCTTGGCGTTCTTCTTCGACGGCCTGGACAGAGAGACGCGACGTATTACGTTCTTTCTGCATAGTTTTGATCTCGTCCTCATACGACCATGCCTTCTTCTTCCATGTTTCCACATCGGCCTTGACCTTGTTGCACTGGGACTCGAGGTCCATGAGCGCTTCCTCGAGCGTGGCCGTAAGCTGCTTCTCTGCAAAGAGGTGCTTCTCAATGGTACGAATACGCGTTTCTTGGTCCTCTGCAAGCTGGGACGCAAGCAGGTCCTTACTTGCCGGGCGAGAAGACGGTGCCGAAGCAGGAGGCGCGCCGGCAGGTGCATTAGCCGTTGGAAGAGGCGGCAGTGGAATAGCAGGTGGAGGTGAGGGTAGAGATGCGACGGATGTGCTCTTGCGGAGCTGAGAATTGGCAGAGTCGGTCCGCTCGTGGCCAGGCACAGTACCGGAATTGCGCGACTCGGCGTTACTTTGGTCTCGAAGTTGGGCCTGGAAGTGCTGATTCATTAGCAACGAGACTTTAACGGTGGATATGGGGGTTATAATGAGACTCACTTCAAGCTGGACAATCTTCTTTTTATGTGCATCAAGCTCCCTTTCTGCCTCAGCGCGAGCAATGATTGCCTCCTCGAGTTGTACGTTCCGCTCATTCTGCAAAAGCGAGAGCCTGTTGCTGGCGATCTGATGCTGGTCGAAATTTGAAGCAAGTTGCTCCTCGAGTTCTTCTACTAGACGAGAGCTCTTCCTCTCCTTTTCGCTAACCCGCGCAATTTCATTGACAAGCTCGTCATTCAGCGCGCTGAGCTCGCCGACAGTCTTCTCATACCCCTCAATTTTCTCTTGGAGTTTCGTTCCATGGTTGGTAGCTTCTTGCAGATCGAGAGATGCCTTTTCGTGCTGTGCTAGAAGATTGTCTCTGTCATTAGCGAGAACTCGCACTCGCTCCTGCATCTTGTCAACGCTGCAATCCTCTTTGAAAATGGCCGACATGTTCTCTAGCAAGGATGCCATCTCGCCCCTTGATGCAGCTAGATCCAGTTCGAGCGCATCCAGCCTCTCACGGTAGTTGTCGGTCTGCTCAGCGAGTTTCACTTCGGTAGAAGCTTGAGCTTCTATGAGCATCGATGATCGAACATTTTCAATCTCGGATGCGTGGGTTTCCTGCAACGATTTCAGGCCTTGCTGATGAAAGGCAACGGCTGATTTCTGTTCTTCAATCTGCCTCTCAAGGTTTGACACCAGATCACGAAGCAAACTAGCATCTGCCTCAGTGGTATCGCTCAAAGCCACTTTCTCTTCGTACCTCTTCTGCCATTCTGCTTGAGAGTCTTGAAGAAGAGAGATTCGCTCATTGCGCTCGTCTATAGCTTTCTTGTGTCCGTCAATCTCAGTGCGCAGAGACTCCACAAGATTTGCTTCTTCCAAAATGTGCCGAGGAACCTCGCCAGGGCTCTCCTTTTCTAGACTCTCCATTGTGGTTGTTTCGGCAGGCTGCTCTGAGGTCTTGATTGCCATCTCCAGTTCGGCAATGGTCGCCAGCAACTGCTTCTCAGAAGCCTGCATCGAGTCCACTGCAGATCTGTGTTTGACTTCCCACTGATGAAGTTCCTCCTCTAGACTTGCAATCTTTTGGCCTTCATTGCTGCTAATTACACTTGGCGTTTCTCCAAGCTCCTTGCTCTCCGAGAGATTCCCCAAGGGCGTTTCGGGATAGAGCCCTGGCATTGGAGCACTTTCCTCCAGCTGAGGCACATTGCCAAGCACTGGAGTGTCTGTATTCGCTCGTTCCGCGATAAGAGAATTCAAAGAATTGATCTGGGTCAATAGTTCCTCCTCGCGGGCGGCGTGACCTTCCCGAAGAACTCGAATCTCGTTCTCGCTCTGCAAAAGCTGGTCACGTAAAGAAGCAGCCATGGAAATGTCGATTGGCGAAGATGATTTCAAACTAGACCTCTCTCGAGTAAGTCCTGCAATAATAGTCGTCTTCGTTTCCATCTCCCGCTTCATGTCTGCGAGCTCTGATTCAAGTGACTGAACTCTCTCCGAACGCGAATAGAGCTCGTGCATTGCTGCATTGAGATTAAGCTCAAAGTGCTGCATGACATCCGGTTGACGTTCAAACTGCTCAGCAGCCAAATTCCGCAACGAAGCAAAGGATCGGTGGGCGCGATCGACTGTGCCTAGATTCTGCCCCGATTTTCGGCGCACAATCGATGGGTTCGGAAAGGATTCATTCGCAAGCTTGGCCCGTTGTACCTCAGCTTTCAGGATCTCAACAACATCAAGCGTATCTTGATGCTGCTCCTGGAGATGAGCGTACTGTTGGGTTAAAGCCGCCATATTCTCGTCTTTCTGAGATTGCATCTGCTTGAGATGCTCCATGTTCAGAGCCAGTGCTCTTTCCTTTTCGAGCACTTCTGCAATCTCGTCGTTATCTGACTCTTTGGGGGAAGTCTGGAATTCAGAAGGCTCGACGATAGATGGCAAGTCCCCAGGCGAGGACAATTCCGAGGAGGGTGAGCGCGAGGACCGCGATTGTTCTCCACTGTTGGGTTCGTCGAGCCTCTGCCCTAAAAAAGACGCCGATCTGGTCGAAGGGGCGGAAGGTGTCTGGCTTTCGGCATTCGTTTTGCGTGTGGCATTGGCCTCCTCGCGCAGCTCGGTCAGAGAGCGCAAAGCTTCCTCATACTTGGCCGAAAGGACATCGTAGTCTGTTACGGTAGAGTCGTGCTCAACACGAAGATCAAAAAGTTCCTGAGTAACACTTGCAAGTTTCTCAGCGACAGCCTCAGCTTGGGCAGCCGTTTGAGCTTCTTGCGGAGCTTCTTGTTCTTCTTGCGCAGCTATAGGCTCCGTCTGTGTCTGAGTCGATTCCACAGCCCGAGCAGCAACCTTAACTTGGTCGATGTCATTGGGCGTGTCCAACAAAGGCTCCTGTATCTGTTTGGGCTCTTCCTCTATCGGGGTGATCTCTCCGGGGCTTTCCCTTAAGCTGGTCGGACTATCCGCCTTCGATTCCTCGCCGATTTCTTCTTTTATTCCCTCGGCAGTTCTAACCTGTTCGTCATTAATCACGCTTGGAGAATTTTGGCCCTGTTCAATGTCTCGAAGATCGGCCTGGTGTTCTGGCACGCCATTGGGCTCGCTCTGACTCGTTGAAGACGACTTTCGTTTCTGAGCGGTTTCGGCAGCTTCAATGACGTTTCCATTTGATAGATGCTCAGCAATAGAATCCTTATCACTCTGTTGCATGTGATCGAGTTCGTAAAGGAGATTGTCCAGCTTTCCAAGACTACGTTGACGTTCAATGACATGCTCGAGGCGGCTAATCTCGCGATGCATAAGCTCAGCGTCCTGATCAGCTTCGGCAAGGCGTTCTTCCAAAGTGGAGATATAATCTTCACAGTTGGCCTCATTTTCGCGGATACGTGCAATCTCTTTGCGCAGCTCGGATATGATTGCGGCGTTCTTCTCTTCCCCTGAAGTCTGGCCATCCAGCTTGGTCTCAAGATCACGCAAGTAACTTTCGGTGCTTGTCTCCCGATCCATCAGCTTTTGCAAACGAAGCTGGAGTTGTTGGTTGATCGTCTCCACATAGGCACATCTCGTCTCTTTTTCGAGCAGGTTACTCTCGGTATTGGCCAGAGACGAACGCGTGCTCGACAGGGAATTCTCGAGGCTTTGGATTGTCTTTTCATATTCCAAGACGACTTGTTCCACTGCTTCCGCAAATGAGTTGGACCTGTTCAGTCTGTCCACCGCGCTCTCGCCGATACTAGTCTCAGGTGTGATGTCAATAGTCCCATTGTCTCGCGCCTTTGTCATCTCCGAGATGAGTTTTGCGTGTCGCTGGCTCAGAGCATTATAATTCTCCTGAACGTCGAGCAGCTGGTTTTGCAGTTCCATTTGCCTCTCATTTTGCCTATCGCCTTGATACTGAGAAACATGGCTTCGCCTATCACCACGCTCGGAATTACGGATTTGGTCTCGCAAAAACTGAACCTCTGCCCGCAGTCGGTCAATAAGTGCTTGCTTGTCTGCTTCATCCGAAACCTGTTGTATTTGCGGCTTGCTTTGGATTGCCCGAGCACGTTGGGCATACTGGTCACGTCAGTGCTTCATTTTCGCGCAACGGTTGTCGGTTTTGGTATACGCACCTGAACAGTATTGAGTGTTTCGCTGAGATGGAACTCTGCTGGGGTGACGCAGGCAATCATATAAGTTATAGCATTCCCGCCAAGCGAGTCTTGCAGCAAACGTGTGAGCTTTGAGTCTCGATAAGATACATGAGCTCCGCCCTGCCGCGAAGACAGCTGAGAAATGACTTTGCCTAGGCTGGCAAGTCCAGCATTAATAGAAATACCCTCTTTGGCACGATCGCCTTGCGCGCCAGTATTCTACTCAGAAATTAGCTTTACATTTGATTATGGGACGTGACTGTAGAACTTAGCCCTACCTTAAGCCGCTCACTACCGGCAAGATCAACAAAATGAAGCTTGCTGTCAACAGTGACCCAGCCTTCATTACCGGTCATGGCTTCTAAGGGTACTGAGAAGCGCTTCTCCTGTGCTGGAGTCCCCTGACCCTTATTTTTCTTCTGTATCAAATTGAGACTGAACACTGCATGGGACCGAGATGACTTTGCATTGATGGCAGTTGCGTCCGTTTGACGAATGGAGGATCCAAAGCTGAGCGCATTAAGAAGGTCTTCGACGGAATTGATCGTTACCTGATGGAGACCGGTCGGTAATATTCGGCCTTTGGCATCTTCACGAATGGTAATCTGATTGCGTTCTGACGGCGGGAGAGACTCTGGAAGTAACAGGTCTCGCAGTTGCTCGTTGTAGATCTAATAACATGATTAAAATGGTGCACTCTCTCGTATCTGTGCGAGCACTTTACCTCGACATAAGTTGCTTTCATGATCCAGTTCTTCTCGGGCAGCTTTGCAGCACCATTGAATGGCTGAATGGAATTGGTTGAATAACGCTTTGGTGTTCGCAGCCCAGTCGTTGACGTCCGATTCGAGGATCCACCGCCTAGCTTTTCAAAAATAGCCGTAGCTGCCCGAGGAACAACACCTGCTCAAAAGTTTAACTCATTTCTTGTCCTCATTCCGGGGGGTGTGCGTCATTAATCCTAGGCTGATCAAGCGCCCACTTACCCATATGAGCAGTGTCTCCCGACCCTACCGGCCCAGCAGTACCCATCGTATATGACTTCCCTGCGCCGGACTGGCCGTACGCAAGCAACGAAACATTATATCCTTGCACAAACGCATTGACGCTCTCATTCAGATAGGTCCAAATGCCTTCTTGTTCGATTTCGGGGCCGAATATCCGATCAAATATGAAAACTTTCCGTCCTTGCGGAGAGTCGACAGCCAAGGTCGTTGGAGAAGTTACGTGGACCATCGAACGTTGGAAACGCTGGGGGATCAGCTCGAAGCCGGGATCAGTCTGCTTCAGCGCCGGCCGAACACGGACCACTAATTATTCGGTCAGCTTAAGGCGCGCGCAAGACACCTGGCAACAGGCAAAAGAGGTCTCTGTCGATAATGAAGTGACCGGTTCTGACATACCAACTTTCACTGATGTCCTGCTCTCTTCATCTGAGGCCCTGCTCCCGCCGCCTTGCTTGCTACTCATACTCATTCGACTTGAACTCCGCGTAGGACGTATGACGGAGCTAAAGGGTCGCGGCGAACCCACCGCGGTAGAAGGCGAGGCCGGTGGAGTCGCCATGATGCCCTCTCCGCAGCCGGCAACGGTCCGCAGGATGGAGGATCAAGGATGAAAATTGGAATCGCCAGTTAAGGAGTGAGTTGGACCTTGGATATATGGACCGATTGTAGAGTGTCAACAATGTAAATGGTGTCGTAGACACGGGTGGGTTAGAGTGGAACTGGAAATTTCGAGAGGGATCATCAAACGTCAGTCAGATAGGATATCGGGTGTGCGACGAAGCGCAGGAAAAAAAAATATTCAAGAGGTGCGCAATCGCATACCCAGGGCGGCAGCAGCATGCGATGCAGAATGTGGCAGAATAATGTGGTGCACACACTGTCTGAGGGTGCCAAACAGGCGGGCCCCGGCAAGATGGGTCCCAGGGGCACACGCTTGGCAACCGAGCTGAGAAGGAAAGATCAACAACCCGTACCTGAACACTAATGTCAATATCAGTCAAGAGAGATCGATGACATCTCCGTTGCCTACGCGACACGCAAAAGAAATCATCCGAGAAAACAATGATAGAAGAAATTCAAATAAGACAGTGAACGAACAGTAAATCAAATCTGGATCTTGGACGATGGCGTGAAATTTGAAACGCTAATCGATGAATTTGAAATTGAGGAGGGCTTTGGTCAGTTTTGCAGGGGGGTGTTCACGATAGCCTTTTACCTACCACGGGGGGGCGTATCAGTTGGCCGGGGGTCTCTATGGAGAGAGTGTATGTGATAGTGTGGATAGGGGCACATGTCAATCAACGGCATAGTATGGCACAGCGACAAAAAGAAAACATGTGCATCGTTCACCAAGGCAAAAACAAAAGAAAATAATACACAAAAGCACAGCTGAGGTTCAGCAATCTGGGACTAACACACGGCCCGGATTGAGTACTCTTGGACCCTTGGATCGAAATGCCTTTTGCTTTGAACGAACCATGGACCGGTCGGAAAGCGAGCAGCGACCAAGAGGGAAAGAGCGACCAAAAACCAATGGAGCATACGTAGTAGATCCGCGCACACCCCAGCCCTCTGGCAGAAAATGAAGAGGGTGTGGCCGGATTATGGCTCGTGTCTCAGGGGCGCCACCACCGACAATGCACACCACTACCAGCACCAGCACCAACCCCCATACCTCTTCCGCGCCACTCTGAACGAGGATTGGGCGGCCTGCGCCGGAGCCCAAATAGCAAACGGCACCTCGCACGCACAAAATCTTGTCTTCAAGCTTTTTAAGTAGCTATTGTCATATTCCTGCATGTAATTAATGACGGTGCCGTAAATTTAAGATGCCGCAGACCTAAAAAGGTGGGCTATGCAAGCATCCTTCGAACTGTTTCCCGGCTTTTACGAACATGTCAGGATGTCACCGTGGCTTCGAGAGGTCCAGGAAGAATGGTGGCCTTATCCTTTGGAGACACAAAAGCATAATTGTATGCATGGCACTTCCCTAAATGAAGCTGAACAACGTAGTCTACTCCAATCAAAGCTTGATTATTACCTCCGTCTCTGCATGGTCAAAAGACACTTACTTCTGACTCTTTTCAGCGTCCTCGGTCCAACTGAAGCGAGACTCTCTTCTGAACTGGAATGTTTCACTTCGTACAACCATTAAAAGGACTTAACAACCACGATGACAGCGCCGAACTGAAACCCATACCCTTTTCTCCAGAGATATGTTACATGGTAATGGAAGCTCTCTGATGCTTGAGCGAACTGTGCTCAACGGGCTTGCCGGGCAAAAGGTCTCAGTCGCTGATCGGTTCCGGGGAAGCCGATAATTCTCATAGCTCACCAGAAGCTGATATCAGTTACCTGGGAACCTTTCCTCCTTGCGTTCTTGCTTCTTCTAAAGGCCAGAGACATCTTTTGCTGGACTAGCCCTATCCTGTCATTGTCGTTTGTATATCTTGTATCTGCCATCTCTTTTTCAGCTTGAAGGATTCAACATGTCATTCACTAAGTTGGCTCTGCATTTAAGGGTGCTGTTGGTGTTCTTGATCGCTGTTGACCACATCACAGTATCAATTGTAGGATGTTTCCAATCTGTTCTAGAATCGTTTATTCATAAATCGGCTTTCCTCATCTGATAACACCAAAAAAAAAAATGAAAACACCATATCGACTTCGTAAATGCTATGATCACCCAAACGAGAAGTAGGGGTATCAGAACTCTTTAGCCCCGCCAAAGGTCAAACATTCGATCATTCTGCCAATGATCCAAAAGCGTCCAGAAGCCAAAGGGACCTCGAGTATGGATAGCGGGAAGCATACCACCCATAGCATCGCACCGGTCTTCAATCGTATTCATAGCTCCCTGCCAGCGCCCATCTTTCGCTGCAGCGCTAAGTCCTAGCTTTTTTGAGTTCAACGCGCAATGATGTCGCAGCCACAGGCAGACCTCACGCATCTGATTGATTTCGCGACGGTCTCCAATGGCGCTCAAGAAGGCACGTCGTTTGGCTCGGAGTTCCTCAGTCCCACCGAGAACAATGCACGTCCAGACTCGATAGTGAGTACGCGTGAAGCGTAATCGTTCACTAGGCGTCATTTCCTTTCCACAGACATGCATCCGCAATGCTTTATTTTGTGGATTGTTAAGAAGATTGGGAAGAGTGAAATCCACGAAACAATCCCAGCTTGCTTCAACAATATCTGCATTGGCTAGATATCTTCGTGTACGTGGGCTGAGATTGATATTGCCATGTAAAAGCTTGATGATGGCGCTATTCCTGCTCCTCGTATTTGGGTAATAAAGACGCTGCCGTGCCTTCGAAAGATGCTGGTATGCAATTTCGGGGTCGTCAGTATAGGAGAAGGGCTGCATGTAAGCGACAGGAGGGTACGCCCGAAGGCTGTTGTCGTCGCTGCCATCACGCTCCACAGATCCAGGCGTAGATGATTCTTCGCCAGGTGATTCATTATTCTGTGGTCTTTGAGGATACAGTTTGCTCTCCGTTTCCTCAAGTGCTTCCATCAGCTGCTCGGCTTCCGGGAAGCACATGATTGCCTGAGGCAGCATAGCGTGGCAGATTGATTCTGCATTTAGCATCCATATGCTGTATAGATATCTCGAACAGTGGCTAAAGTTAAACAAATCTTCAAAGCCCTCGAGGCATCCGAAAATCTCGATCAGGACCTCTGGCGGAAGCTCTGACAGCATGGCGGGAGATGCGGAGCGAAAGCCGGGGTCGCCACCCTCAACTATATATACAGAGAAAGCAGCAAATGTTATGAATAAGAAACGATTATTGAATTGAAGCCCATCTACGATTAGACTTGCAACGAATCACGTAAAAGATGAATAAGACTGACCCCGAACAAGCTGTCGCGCTGGGGTAGAGAGGTGATACCAGGCAGCGTTCAAACGTGGGGAAAGGTGCAGCGACTAGCTTGATTTGGAGTCTCAAGTACAGTCAAGTAATTGTGTTTGAAATCCAAGACTGTTAATCAGATATAATTCAAAAGCAAGTTGGTGAAAAGAATAGTCTGCTAGAAGTAGGTGCTGTCATGGGATATACGGTGTTTGTTTGGGTTGTAGAGCGGCTGACAGGGAACCCTGCCGGCTTAGCCCGTATTATGCACCACAGGTAGTGGCGATCCGCGTCAAACCGACGCACATAAACAAGGGGCATTCACATCAAGGCAATTACGGTCGACTTTTTAGCTATGACTGTGATGATGGATTGATATTTGTAATGAAGATGATAAAAGAATGCTATCAAACAATATTGCCTCACAAATAGAAAAATATGAATCTCGCGGTGCGAAAGGTGGTATAATCGAACAGAAGAGTAAAAAACGCCCTTCACGGCTAATTGGAAAAGCTAGTATAGGAGAAAATCCGCCATCAAAGGAAATAAGAAAGGAAGTATATAGTGACCTGAGTGACAAGAAAATAAATGAACGAGTACCCTGGAAAAGGGGAAATCCGGGCGATGACAGGGGCGAACACCAGTTGATCGAAGAAAAAGTAGCGCGTCCGGCGCATAAGTGAGGTCGCTATATCGGAGAGCCCTACCCATCACCAAGTCAAGAGCAGAGTATAAGAAGAATATCAAATTACAAGAGGCTGCCAAGTGGCCGTATGTTTAGGCAGTGATTGCCTGGGAAAGGGAGTACATCAAACATAACCAAGTGCCGAAATGCGGGCACCAGCTGGGCGACGAATCAAAGTCTCTTTCGAAGGCTTAGCCAGCATGCCGAGAGTAGAGTGACTACTGGCGCCGACATCAGAGTGCTGATCCTGCTCGTGCTCATGCTCTTCGTCGTCCTCGACAATCTTGGTTGGAACATCCTCATTCCTATACTGGAGGCTGCTTCGATCTTGGATAGTGGACACGTTAGTGCTGGCCATGGACAAAGCTGTACTCGAGCGATGATGCACAAGTTCAGGCGTTGGGGGAATGCTCGAGTGGCGGTCGTCGACGTTCAAAAAGCTAGATCCCTCTTGGTCGCGCTCTTCGGATTCGCCAATCTCGCTGCCCGGCACGGAGAGCTCGGTAGCATCATTGCTAACGCGTCGAGACTTCGACTTGATAGCGGCTATCTCCTCCATATCAGCATCGCGAGCCATTTGCAAGCCTTCAACGGCAGCGGCACATTGCGCAGAAATATTGCGAATAATGTACGCAATGGCATCCGTCTTGTCCCGTAGATGACGATCTGCAACGTCTGCCATGCTAATCTGCGAAAGGCGCTTGGACTTGGGCCCATTCAGCAGCTGATCCTCCATTGCAAGAGAAACATTTTCGCCGTCGATCGTTCGACCGCTGGCAGTGCTTGCATGGCTGTTGCTCCGCGTTGGAGGATTGGAGTCAGCTCTCTGCTTCCCACGCTTGTTTGTAACATGATCCGATTCTTTCTGAGGAGATCCAAGCTCCTCTGGTGCATCTTCAAAGCCATCATCGGCGTAGTCGTTCAGCTCTTGGTCATCGTTCAGGGAACGGACAATGTGCTCCATGTGATAGGTCTGGCCGTCGATTAAACTACGCAAATGTAGGACAACCCGCTGAGCTTCTTCACGCTGACGCAAAATCGCAGTGTTGGTTTGCTGCAGAGCGACTAGCTCTTTCCTGTTGCGCTTTCGCTCCCTTTCAAGCTCCTCAGCAATCTCCTGCTGCAGAACAAGCGCCTCAAGGGCATCATCACGTTGCTTCTCGGTACCAGAGAGACGGACAGTGAGACGAGACATCTCATCCTTTTGCTGCTCAACAAGCAGCGTGATGCGACGGTTCTCACGCTTGTGGCCGTCAATCTTGACCTTGAGATCTTGGGTCTCCTTGGTAAGCTGCTCTGCGAAAGTCTGAAATTTGAGGAACTGTTGCTTCCAGCTCTCAAGTTCTTCAACCAAGAAATTGTTTCGCTTGCTAACTTTGGACAATTCCGTGTCCATGCGTCCCTTCAGATTGATGAAATCCTGCCAAGCTTCGACCGCATCGCGCGAGTATTGGTTGCGCTCACGAACGATTTCGTTGAGGTGTCGCATGGAAACCTTTGTTGTCAAGGGTTTCTTCACCGATCCACCAAACAAGGCTTTCATGCCAGTGTTTCGGCCCTAGAAGAAATTATTAAAATAATTCTAAAACTCATCCAGAGAAGAACAGGGTCGCTGTGATATCTTACCATCTTTTCGCACACGTGATCCATGACAGCCATGACGGAATCCTGGTCCCACCAGGACGGGTCTTGAACACTCTCCACTTCGCCCCTCATGACCACGATTTGACCCGCCGGGACAAGCTTTCCTCCGCCATAAGCCGACCGCAGGTGCTGAGGTACGCCTGGAGTAACATCGCCTCTAAGCGCCTGTGTCAGACGATCAATCATCTTGGTTCGCTGGCCGGGGGTGAGCGCCGTGGGTGGGCTATTTGTCAACACAAAGTTACGGTCAAGATCAACTACCAAAGCATCGCTCGGCGCAGAGAACAATGTTCGGCATTCGGCAGTGATACCAAGGATATACGGACCGGGCTCCTGTACCAGCTCCGTGGCATGCCTTGCATGCACAACGGGTACATAGAGACCGCTCCATTCGTATACTCGCACGCAGAATCGAATGGTCTCGGCAGCAACGGTGAGCATTGCTGGATAATGACTCACGAGGATGATGCGTCGCGTGGGGGACAATGCGGCTTCAATCACACCCACAATATTTGGAAGTGAGAGACAAGTGAAAAGGGGCCACATGGAGAAGTTCTGGAAACCCGTGGGCGACGATGGGAATTGGTAGCACAAGGCATAGTCTTTCATATCGATGCGAACCAAATCATTGAGTCGCGGTGCTGGGAAACTGAGGATACGGGAGACTTCTTCGGCGTGAAAGAGATTGGTCGCCTTATTCCAATGGATCCACATTCCTCTGAGGTAGTCGCCGAGCAAGTTATAGAGAGGGTAGCGTGACAAGAAGCTCAGGCAGTAAGGGATCCAATAGGTCTCGTCTGGGTTATCGTAAAAGTCGGGCTCCGTCCGCTTGCGGAGATCTCGAATTGTCTCTGCTCGTTTCTCATCGGCTCTGGACCATACGCGCAGCGCAATTCCATAGAGCGTATGAGAAGAGTCCTGCTGTAGGACAAAAGCATGATGCACGCAATGCGGCTGGCTCCGGCCTGTGCAGATTTCAACATCATGAGGAAAGCAAGCCTAAAACAGCAAAAAATTTTAGTGATCTCTTTCATCGAATGGTTTTTGAACAAAAATAAAAATCAGTTTCGGTGCATGTGAAATCATACCCTCATGGCGGAATGCAATGATCGAGCAATCTCATTGTCTTGCTCCAAGCGGGGACTGCTTCCCAGAATCTCTGGCAGCCAAAACTGGCCGACAGCGCCCTTCATATGCTGAATCTTTCCTTGAGTAGGTGGCGGAGCCTTGACCCATTGTGAAGGCTCGCGGCCAACACCACAGACCATGTAAGCATGAGTCAAGGTCTTTGGGGTCCGCTGGGTAGGCTTGGCGGCCAAAGTGGCGGGAATCGGCTGAGTGATGCGCGAATGCAAAGACGAAGTCCGGCTGGGCACCATCATTGCATTCTCGTTCTGATCGCGAGTCGAAGGGCGGTCGCTCGTTCGAGGGCGAATGAACGAAGGGTGATGATGCAGCGACGGAGCCATATTGAAAAGGACAGTGGTGAGTTTTTAGACTTTGAATGTAGAAGAATAATTCGCTGTGCCAGCAGCAAAGGTTGTCGAAACCGCAGTCGATAGGCCTGAGACCTTTGACAGAATTATATGGCAATGATTATGAAGAGCTCATCGAACCGATGATGCAAAAGGCCTTTTGTCTTCCTTTTTTTATTTTCTGTTCCAGCAGATTCACTGCGATATGAAAGAGGCCTCCAGGAAATTACAGACACCAAGCTCCGATCAAGTCGAACTGGACGATTGCAGGACAGACAAGCAAAAAGTGAGGATGCTATTAGAGTGCCCTCAGTCCAGTCTGCAACGCCGACGAGAAGGTGACTTTGACGGCACAGCAAATTAATGGTGCGCAAGGAATGAGTGAAAGGGCTCCGTGGAGGAGGGGAAGGATGGGAAGGAAAAGGGAAGGACGGAGTCAAGAAGGAGGGTGGTTAGAGCTCGCAGCGTTCTTTCTCAGTATATGCAAAGGAAAGGCTATTGGATGACTGAGCAATCGGGGGGGGGACAATATTGTAATGAAGACGTGCCGGGGTACGGGATTGGCAGAGTTTACTCGAGTACCAAAGGAGCCCAATGCAGGAACAGCTTGGAGCCGGGGCGCAGATCAGCAAAAAGACACTAGAGCAGGGGAGCCCAGAGATTGCACGTTTGAACGAACAAATCCGGGCCGGGTAGCCAAGTCGGAGACAGCCCAGAGAGATGCGGGTTGGGTGATCGAGAATGGAGGGCAGCAGACGGTAGGGCAGCTGAGGGAAGTCTATTTGCGCGAGAGAGAAGAAGAGTCCTGTACGCAATAGCTTTGTACTGGAATAATTATATTGTAATGAATGGATAGAAATGGCCCGACGACGGAACAGGGGGCAAAATAAAATTAGCGGAGATCGATTGGCGTAGATTGAGAGAGCGACGGAGGGCGAACGCCGGCGTTGAAGATTGCACTCGAGTATCAAGCTCAGACCTTTATGAGAAGATTTCAAAAGAAGGCCCGCAAAGCGAAAGCTTCAGCTGGATGCAAAGACGCCGTTTGTCTATGGGCGGACGCTTGCATGGATGACTGGGGTAATAAGCGGAAGACTGTTCCAATAGTAATGGAGTCCTTTTTTTTCTCCGTCATGCTGCTGGCTGTCGTTTGGGGACACATTTCGGCACCAGAAAAGGACAAGCGAATTGTAGTACAGTGCAATACAGTACAAAACTGATACAGTCGCTGATCTTGGCCAGGAGCAAGAAAAGAGAGAGAAGAGAAAAGAAAAGGGGTGGGAATTTCTAGCTGCAGTCCGTACTCCGTAGTTGATCGACTGGGCGGGACTTTGTTCCTGGCAGGTTCCTCCGGCGGGAAAGGATCGCCTCGATGTCGCAGCGGCGCATGATCGATGCAGGTCGCCCCCGAATATCACTTACGAGACGAGTAAAGACCACGGCAATTGCAAGTCGTTGCAGTGTCTAGCGATTGTAGTAGACTGTCTGTGCGCGTGAAAAAGGTCCTCGGTCAAGCACATGGCGAACTGATCGAGTAAAGGGGGAAGTCTAGCGAGAGAGGACGACCAGGGGGAGAAGCAAAAAGAGTCGAGGAGAAAGAAACTACTGCAACCCACGCACGAGGTGCTTTTGAGCTCCAGCCTGCCACATGAAGACTGTCTCCCAAAAGACACTAAAGAATATGCTCAGTATATATCTTTCTCGCCATCCTCACGCATTTCTGTCGTCTGTATATTCGCATCCTGTCTTTATTACTACTGTACCATGACAGCTATGAAGAAGACAACAGTGGGAAGAGAGATGAGAGGGGAAGACAGGTCGTCAGCTGATACAGGACTAGGATGAATCAAGTGGAGACTGAAAAGGACGGGTTTGCAGTAAGTAGCGGTACCTGAGATTAGTGCCATCTGATGCATGAACTCTGGTACCGAGTCCCGAGAGCCTCCCCTTACCTCCGTCTTCTTCGCCCCTTGCCGACCCGGCCGAGCGATGGCACGTTTCAGATGCATCCTCCACACCAACTTTTTCAATTTCTTGTCTCCCGCTTCATCCTCATTCGATAGATTGAGCACCTCATCATCCCTCCTCCTTGCCGCCACGGACAAGGTTCATTATTGTTCATTTACTCTTGACCTTGGCTTTGGCCCATCTCTGTCCATCTCTGTCCCATCCCGCTAAAAGAGAGGAACAAGAAGAGCAGGGACAAAATGCTGATTGGCATCCATAATGTTGTGCACGGCACGTGATCAATAATGATCCTATGCGAATTTAGGTCATTTGCATGGATTTAGAAAGATGCCAATAATCATTCTGGTAATTCGTCTCAAGTTCAAAGCTCTCAGTGTTGATTTCCATGTTTTATGACCACCCCTGTTCGCGTCATTGTGCAACAACTCTCTACTTCGATATTATTATCATATTATCTATGACGAAGCTGTGGTCATCATACGTTTATTCTGTGTTTTATTGTGCTCTCATGTCTACAATAACTCTTGAGCTCAAACAGACTTCGAGCAGTTGCACCCATAAAGAACTTTTATGGCATGTTGCTTTATCATTTGTTTTATCTCAGGCCTGTCATACGCAGGCAGTTGATGTCACAAATTACATGCCCCATTATTTGGTTTCCTCCACCTGTCCTATGCTCTACTTTCACTGTTACTCTCAGGTAGGAAACACTGTTTTCTTCGCCATTGTCGGATTTGCTTGAGCCATACTCTCCTGTTACCATATATATTTCTTGGTTGATTTCCGCAGCTCGCAGGTATACTAGCCAAACACGCTTACAGTCGAAAAGTTGCAGAAAATACCACGGATCGCCAGTCAATCTGAGAAAATGCAGCAGCCAAGGTGGATGTACATAAATGGGCACTGAAAATGATCATACCATCCTACATTGTTGGTTCCTCGTCATGTCCGGAACTTCACCGCTTGCATTTCTTCAGAGATACAGTCTCGTCACAGACTAACCTGGGAAATTTTTGAATAGTGGTTCTCATCGAGCTGTGAAGTCACTCTGACAGCCTGCCTGGTGACATCTGGAGTTACTCATGCTGGCTTGTTTTGCACTTTTTATCTGCATGCTGAAGGCGATTTGAGCTTGAAAATGAACACAACGGCTCTTTTTTCTTGATACAAATGTTGCCTTAAATCTGACCTAATTCTGCTCTGAGTCTGAGATATACCTTTCTTTCCACAGGTCTCAGGGAAATTACGTGTTTTTAACAAAAAAAAACTACAATATGAAGAGGCTAACTTGTTGTCACTTGCGCTACGTAGCTCGCCGCGGTGTTGCATACTCCTTACATTTAGATGCCTCTTCTATGCAAGAGGTAAAGAATATAAGATGATTTTTCTTCCTTTCTTGTTTCAAAATTAACTAAAAGTTAGAAACTTACCAATGCTTAAAAAAGCAGACTTGTACAATTGCTTGATGCTATGTTATGATCCTCCCTCTTCCGGATAGCGGTTCCTCCACGCGATGGCTCTGACGTATCGTGTCCAGCCGACATTTCTCACCGCCTTCCTACCGAGCACTAGTCGCATTCTGGAAAAATGCATCTGCCAGACCCCAGTTTCTCACCCGCAAAGTTCACCGAAACTGACAAGTGCCATTGTTCGTGATCTCTTCATTATATTCTATTCTCGCCATTGCCGCTGAAAAATGGCGAGTGAAGGTTCTCTACTATCAAATCTATGCCGGATATGGTGAGTCCAATCGTTATATCCTAAGCATCTCAATCTAGCCGCCAGCTGCTCTGTTGCACCAGAGATGCCTTTACTGCGAAAGTATTGCGGGATTTGCTTACATTTAATTAACTGTCATACAGTCACATCAATCCTCCAAAATACCGCTGTCCACGATGTAGCGTTCGCACCTGCTCCCTCGATTGTTCCAAACGGCACAAAGTCTGGTCGCAATGCTCTGGCGTGCGCGACCCGGCAGCCTACCTCAAACGAAGTGAACTCGCGACACCGTCGGCTTTTGATCGCGACTACAATTTCATCTCGGGAATCGAGCGGGGGCTTGACCGCGCAGACCGCGATGCGGATATTCGTGGGATCGAACTCGGTCGGGAAGAGAATGAGCGCGCGCGCCGGTCAAAATGGAACAGTGGTCCCAAGAAGGGCGAGGTCAATGTACAAAAAGCGCTCGAGCGGGCGAGAGTGATTGTAGATCGAGCGCCGAAAGGAATGACGAGGGAAAAGGAGAATCGCACATCGTGGAATAGAAAGTGAGTATTCCAGGTAGCTCATTTGTCTCGGCTACCTATTAGTGCTTAGGATGTTGAGGAATCTATGCTAATGGATACTAGGTACAAGTGCTTATCATGGACCGTGGAATGGTTTCATCCGGATGGCCGGCGGGAGCTGTCCGGATGCTTGGAGACATGGCCGCTCTGTGAAGGCTACAGTCGCATACTGGAGAAGGATTCGGCGGGGAAAAAGAGAAAGCGGGAGACGGATGATGAGGCTGCTCGGCCTACTCCAAAGGACGCAATTCTCGAGAATGCTTCGGCAGGACAGGAATTGACGCGCACCGGTGAAGACGAGACGTCGAATCCAGCAGAGACTCAAAATCCAGAGAATGCAGAGCCTATCCAGTCTAGTACACAGCCGACACCTGCCCCTCACGATCCCGAGGTTACAGATTCACAAAACCTCGAGTCTTCCAATCCAACAGAACCTCCTCCAACTCCTTCTGTACCGTCTGAAAACGCCAACTCAACATCAGCACCACCAACCAACCCCCCTCAATCCCCGCAGGACCAACAAGCTACAGACACCCCAACCTCCGATCCCCCCGCTCCTCATTCCGAACAGAATCAAGATTCTACATCATCGCCCCAAGAATCAAACGAAACGAAACACATCCAAGAAATACCAAATATCCACATGTACCTCCTCAGACCCCACACCGCTAGCTCATCCAAGGTCCTCATCCCCGTCGCGCAATCCTCCTCGCTGGCCGAGTGTCTCCGCGAACGAGTCGTCCTCGAGTATCCGACTTTTTATATCCTCTTGTCCCCGCCGCCGTCGCTACCGGACGGTTTCATTCTCGAAGCAGACTATCTCGGCCAGCAACGCGCCGAAGAGGAGGAGATGCGCGAACTCCTGGCCCACGTCGATGTGCCGCAGGACCAGCAGCAGTCGACAACGTCGAATGCCGGGCAGGATGATGAGCAGGCGAGGAATCAGTTTGTGAATGATGAGGTTTTGCGCGTTTTGCAGAAGGATATGGTCGGATGATTGTATCTTTTTCTTTTTCGGCCGGGGGGGGGGGGGGGGGGTTAATTTCCTTTTTTTTTCCCCTTCTTTTTTTGCCCCCTTTTTTTGTAATACGTTTTTACCATGTCTTATTATCTTTTATCACGGCTTATTATCCCTTTCGCCGTGCATTATTATCTCTTACCATATCCATGGCTTATTCTCTCTTATCCTTTCTCATCATCTTTTCATTCGATATATCTTCCATCTCATCAGCCATCAGTTTCATTTAGCATGCCAGTCTTCAATATATCCTTTGTTGGTTTATTGTCTTTTTATTGTCTTCTTTTTTTTGTCCCGTTTCCTTTGGGTATGTTGCGACGAAAGGCTTAAACTGCCGTCTTACCCCTTCCCTCCTTCCCTCCGCCTCTATCTTGTCGCCGAGACTTGGACGGCGGTGTATCAGTATTACCCCGGTGTGTCAGTTACCCCCGTCTTCCCTTCCCCCGAGACTTGGACGGCCGTGTATCAGTATTACCTTACCCCACCCAACCCACCCCCCACCAAAACCCCACCCCATCACCCCGTCATCCCATCTTCCCCACAACCCCAGGCAAGCCCGCACTCAACCCGCCATCCACCGGCACCGCCTGGCCATTAACATAACTACTCTCCTCACTCGCCAGGAACACCGCCAACTGCGCCACCTCGTCTGCTCTCCCCGCGCGTTTCAGCGGATTCACCTGTCCGATCTTCGACTCTGTGCCCCGCTGCCGCGCCCCCTCGAATACCACCCGCGTCATCCCCGTCTCGATGAGCCCAGGGCAGATCGCGTTGCAACGCACCCCGGTCCCCGCGAGCTGGTAGCAGCTGGTCTGGATGAGTGAGATGACGGCCGCTTTGGACGCGGAGTAGTCCGATGGACCGGCGTTGCTGCGGAGGCCGGCGACCGAGGAGGTCGTGATGAAGCTGCCGCCTGGGGTGGTTTTAGGTTCTCTTGTATCATTTCTGTCTTTTTCGTTTGGAAGGGTGTTTGTTGTTGGTGTCGCAGGCGGGTGTGGTAGATTGGTTGGGACTGCAGTAACAGTAGGAAGAGGATGAGAAGAGGTAAGAAGCATAGCGGGCGTGGCATATTTGAGTGCAAGAAAGACACTGTTTTGTTTGTCGTTAGTCGTATGAATGAGTGATGAGTAGAGGATATTCTGCAATATGTACACATGTGTGTGTGTATATGTATGATAACAAATTAAAATAGAAGATAAAAAAGGTATGGAAAGAATAGAAATAGGATATAAACCAGAACAAACATAAAATAAGATGCGGAAAGAAAATGGAACAAAAAACGCACCTCGTCACATTAACATGCATCATGCGCTCGAATTCTGAGACACTCAGGTCCGTAAATCGTTTTGGTTGCTGCTGCTGCTGCTGCTGACGTTGTTGTGGTCGTGGCGTTGATGCTGGAGATATTCCATCCGGCTTCATATCAGATCCAGATCCAGAAGCCGCAGAAACAATCCCTGCATTGGCAAAGAAAACATCAAGTCGACCATACCGCCGGACAGCATCATCTACGACGCTCCTGACGGCCTGTTCGTCTGCAGCGTCAAACTGCCGCGCGTGAATGTCGACATGGGGAAACCTGCGCGACAACTGCGGCTGGTGCGTCGAGAACAGGTGCGTGGCCGAGACGTCGCAGATGTAAATGGCCCGAGCGCCGTTCACGGCGAAGAGGTAGGCGCTGGCAATCCCGATGCCGGTGGGAGAGTTGCAGCCTGGTTTACAAAGTACAGCAGGTCAGTGGTTGGAGTGCAGAGTAAGGGAAACATGGGCATCGTACCGGTGATAATGATGACCTTTCCTTCAAGTCTCCTATAAAATCGATTAACATAGTTGCATAAATTAATAAAAAATGAGCGGATTATCTATGTCGTTTAATAAGAAAAGAAGATTGATATATTGTGTACGTAGAATAATTAAATGTGCAGGATGGTAATGAATAACATACTTCCACGTAGAGCTCTCAGGTATTATCGGAGTAGGAATACTATCAGTAAGGCTCTTCGAGTCGGTAATGTGACTGCTCTCTGCATTGGGAGCAACTTCAGACACAGGTAGGTGATTGCTCAGCTGGTATAGTCTTTGACGAGCTGATACAGTGTCGCTCATGACGATTAATTAATGATGCGGTTGCTCTAGTAAGGCAATATGGATAAGGGTAACTGATGGCTTCAATACTAGGATAATCTCACAAGACTACTTTCGTAGGACAATGGAGGGCAATGATAAGAATGCGGGGACAGAATATGATATCGCGGGATACACTATGCAGGCCAAGTTTCAGGAGGAAAAAGGAAGGAGAGATATGGCAGCGGTGGAAGCTATCCGAGTTGAGATGAACTCCGAAGCTATTATGTGGATGTTGGCGTCTTGATTGGACCCTGGATGACAATGGGCCGTCTAGAGATGCAGGAGGTATAGAAGACCCTCGGGGGATCAGAAAATGCGGAGAAAGAGGGGAATTAAACGAGGGGAAGTCTGGGGTCACAGGTTTTACTTATTCAATACACGTGGAGCAGGGTTAAGTGTATATGACAGTACTCAATCCTGCAGCGTGGTATTCATGACATGGATTGAATACTTGGTGGATAAGTTGGATAAGTTAGGCATAATGAGGGGGAATTGAACAGAATTATCTCGGTGATTGATATCCCGCCAAGCTACTACGTATATGTTTTTCTGGGGATTTGTATAGGGCAAAAGTAGTGTCGGTTTAAGGGGCATAAGGGGGTTATAGTTAAGGGTCGATAGGGCGATTAGTATAGATGGAAATGCTTCGAGAATATACGTTAACTTACTACGGTACTCTGTATTGTCTGTTGCCCCACATGCGGTACTAACCTATAATATGATTTATCAGACATGTTGATAATGATAATACTGGTAATACCTCTTTTACACATGTGTTCTGTCACCCTTCTTCCATGACTCTTGGCGTTTCAGTGTCCCTGGTCAATTAGTCAAAGGGGCTACATAGTCTTCCGTGGCTGACTCCCGGAGAAGGCGAAAAGGGGCTTGAACATTTATCTTGAGAGCACTTTGAAATACCAAGTAAATAATACAGATATAATCTCAGAAAGAACCATCATCCCTTAGTTTTATATTCAAGAGCACTCTGTACTTGGTATCCGAACAGACTGATCAATTTGCGATATATGTGCCATAGACATTCCACACCAAACTCTATTTGCGCCGCCAGCCAATTCCAAATTCAGTCACCTTTTCTTTTCTTGATAAAATTGTCTCACTTCTCTCATCAATTCTCTGATCATCGTGGACTCTTGTTTGCAGAGAAAGCAGAGTCTATGGTCAGCAATACACGTATTCTGGCCGATGACGTGACCCCATAGATACGCGTGGACAGGTTATGAATCAAACGACTGGCTCTTTTTTTTTTCGACTTGCTTCAATAACTACGCTTTCACTCTTCGTCTCTCTACTCAATATCACGTCTTTTCTTTTCTAGTTGACAACGTTGGTCGTCGTATTGTGGGTTGAGAGCGATATCTCCGTCTGCCATCGCCCCTCGTTTACAGCTTGCATTGGCCTGCGCTGTTTGGGCCGCCAGATTGACATTTGAAACAGTCACACGAGCACTTTCCAAGTATTTTCCAGGCGACTAGCAATCTTTGCCCCCATTCAACGTCGTTTCAACGTCATCATCTTACGAGAAAGAATTACACATTCTCTAACGATAGTCCTTGGTCTTTGGTCTTTGGTCCTTGGTTCGAACATTTTCTGTGCCGAGACGGTTCTTTCGCTCCCCGCCTGCACAGGTCGCGCCAGCTTTACCCACCAAAACAATAATCCACTCGACCACCAGAAACCAAAACCCCCTCCCGCTGGAAAACCCTCATTCTACGGCCAACTTCGGCCCCGCATCGACAAATTCACATGTATCTCGAGTCTCCATAGTCGTGCGCTTTGCCTCCTTCGCCTACCATGGAGACGACCAGCGATGGGTATCTCCGACGAACCGCTTCCCAGACCTCCAGTCGCTCGACCAAAAGTCGTCAGTCGGGCACCGTCCGTGTAAAACCCCGCCGATATGCGTCTAATGCTTCGCTGAGCGCTGCAACCACCCCGTCGGATAAGTCCCTGACGTCTTTCCCTTCATTGTCGCCCGAAGAGCCTGCTCCACTGCACCACCCGGAGCATCGCAATGGCCTACTCAAGCGCGTCTGGTCAGGAACTGCTTCTCCCGCCGCAAACCTCAAGGCATGCAAGTCCTCTCCATCCATTGTCGACACCCTGACCGCCACGTCCCCTGCTCTTCGGAGTCGCACGGCTCTCTTCGATGACACCCCGCTAGACAGCCGCGAAGTCCCCGGTACGCTGCATCATGCGAGCGACGAACATATTGAACGGCTCATGGCAAGGACGGGAGCCATTGCATTGGTGCGGCAGCTGGCAGGGGATTTGGCTCAGCGTGATGCCCAAATGTCGGCGTTGCGTAGACGCACCGAAGAGCGAGAGAGGGTGCTGCGAAGAATGTTACGAGAATGCGAAGTCTCGCATCTAGACATTGAATCGCGCCTTCGAGAGCTCGAGGAACCTCGCCAACGTCTCAGTGATGCTTCGGCGCTGGATGCAGCTTCGTCAGCCCACAAGCGGAAGAGCACTGCCGAGACAGTGGCGAGCATTGAAGGCAGTATTGACGAAATGGTCAACCAGGCGATGAATGAACAGGTTGGGCACGCCGAAGACCACGACGATGCTCTGTATGACGGTCTGGGCATCATCAACGGCCGCCCGGACGCGACATTACGACCAAAGGATATTCTCAGGCATGAGGAACGGCGGCAGCGTGGAGCAGCATCACCAGGTTTAGACGCAGGAAAGCAAGGAAATACAAAGGGGTGGAAAAACTACTTTCTGGGCGGAAGCAGTAGCCGGCGAGCGAGCCAGGGAAGCATTGCTGGCAATGACGATGCTTTATTTATCAAGCCACGGGCTGTCAGTAGTGGTCAGCGACGGCCGGGACTAAAAGAGGATCTCTTCCAGCCACCCAATGCACCGCCTCTTCCCAAGGACAGGACATCACTTCTTCATCAGACGCTGGATCCGGACCCCAAAGATAATAGTGATTGGGACGCGCGATCACAAAAGTCTTCAACCTCAATTACTTCCTGGGCATTAAGGCTCGTTGCCGGCAACTCCCAGGGCAGCCGGGAGCCTGATCGGCCAAGCTCTGCAAGAGGAAGAGCTGCAACGGTGGCGGATAGTGCCAGTCAAGGAGCACGATCGGCATCTCAGACTTCTACAAACACGACCAACTCTATGCTCAATCGACAAAAGTCTCGTGCACAATTACGAAGACCGACAGCAATGACAACTATTGGACCCGGCGGCACATTGAAGCGCACCTACACCGAAATACGAGCAAGTGGAAGTGCTCCACCGCCGGTTACGACTGAGGACGAAATCTCGACTCCTGGAGGTCACTCAGGTCCAGTTGAGATGGACACGATCCTGCCATTGGAATCGAGGCCTCCCACTTTGAATCAAACCTACAACCATTACCATCCAACAGACTACTTGACGGACCGATTTGGATTCATTTACGATCAGAGACGCAAGAAGAGACAAGATGGTGCGGCCGAGGAGTTGAGACAACGCAAACGGAGCAGCGCGGTCGAGACGCTCAGTAACATGCGAGATATCCAAGACGTGTTGAGCGATGGAGAAGAAGACGAAGAAGAACGGGAAGAGGAAGCAAATGGACATGTGAACAGAGTGCACAATCGAGACCGTGCAGCAAGCGTTAGGGCCGGTGGATCTCGCCCCGGATCGCCCGGCTCGACAGAGGAGCAGACCGAGATTAAGACGCCAAAGAGATGGCAGGATTATCTCAAGCTAGCCACATTCCCGACAGAGCTGCTGTCGCATACACCTTCTGCTGGGCCCATAACGTCGCTGTTGACAGCCGAGAATGAACCTGCCCCCACTGCTAACAAATCGGCCTCTTCGATCACAGTTGACAAGGGTGGCTCTATGCCGTCTGCGAGCGTCAACCCGGAACCTTCTGCATCATCTATTGTATCTGGTCATGCGACAATTACCCGCTCCTCTGGCTCAGGCGCTGCCTCTCCCGTTCCCGATGCAATTGATTCGATAGAGCCTGTCAAGCTTTTGCTGGACCAGCTTACCGACCTCCACGACTCGCTGCAACGCGACAAGACTGTTCGATGGAATGAGTTTCTTCGTAAAGTGCGCGCCGAGCGTAAACGCGAGGGCATCGCCGCGGCGACCAACGAAGGCAGCCGCTCGAAGCAGTCCATGCCCGAAGCATTCCTCACCGACGGAGAGATTGTCGGGGTTGCAGGTCTGGGTAACAAAGGCAAAGTCGGTCGCGCGAAATGGAAGGAATTCAAGATGCTTCTGCTCGGCGGGATTCCCGTTGCATATCGCGCCAAGATCTGGGCCGAGTGCAGCGGAGCGTCGGCCATGCGTGTCCCCGGGCAATACGAAGAATTGGTTCATTACACGGGCAACGATGACCCTGTGATAGTCGCACAGATTCAAATGGACATTCACCGCACCCTCACCGACAACATCTTCTTCCGCAAAGGTCCTGGTGTGGGGAAACTCAACCAAGTCTTGCTCGCGTACTCACGACGGAACCCCGAGGTCGGCTACTGCCAAGGCATGAACCTGATTGCGGCTTGTCTGCTCCTGATTATGCCTACCGCGGAAGACGCTTTTTGGATGTTGACGACAATGATTGAGAACATCTTGCCACAGGGTTACTACGACCATTCGTTGCTCACGTCTCGCGCGGACCAACAAGTGCTGCGGCAGTACGTCGCCGAAGTCCTGCCCACGCTCTCTGCTCACCTGGAGGACCTGGGTATCGAGCTTGAAGCGCTCACGTTCCAATGGTTTTTGTCCGTGTTCACCGACTGTCTTTCCGCCGAAGCCCTCTTTCGACTGTGGGATATTGTGCTGTGCACCAATGACGGGTCGACATTTTTGTTCCAAGTCGCCTTAGCTTTGCTCAAACTAAACGAGCGCAGCCTGCTCAAATGTGACACTCCTGCCGGTATTTACGGATATATTAACCACCAAATGACCAATCATGCCATTAGTATCGATGGTCTCATTAATGCCAGCGAAGCGCTCAAGAGGGTCGTCAAGCGCGCCGATGTCGAGGAGCGAAGACAACGAGTCGTCGATGCAGAAAAGGAGCTCATGCGGGAGAGAGAACTAGCGAGGGGACCGAGACCGGGCCCAGAGCAGCCGGACAAAGTTGTCCTCCCGCTCACGACAGGTATAAGCCAAAGCCAGACTCAAATCGGAAACAGTCTGTCGTCTGAGCCAGCTAGTCCAACGGACACTCGGTCGAAGAGTCTCCAGACTGAGACAGTGTCGGCGCCCTCGATCCCAGAGTCTGAGGAATTACGCGTCCAAAGCCCTGTACCAGTCGACGATGCATAGCATGTCCATGTGACCATGCCCTTTTCTCAGCTTATCTTTGTAGACACTGTTCCATCTCAACACAGGGTCTGAGTTGCATCAATACGTAATGATACGTAATGATACGTAAATATTGGTTTTCCTTTTCCTTTTTTTTCCATCTCATTTACTCATGGGAGGCTCATCCTTCATACCCATTATCCAGGCAAAGCAAATTTTCTCCTGTCTTTTACTCATTCTACACCTGTCTGTTCCTTTTCTGTTTCCAGCGCCAGTTTGTTTTCTTCCTTTTTTTTTAAAAAAAAATCCTTTTCTTTTTGTTTTTTTCTTTCTTTTTCTTTTATTCTGGTTTCCCTTTCCCCTTGCCCTTCCATCAGATTCATCACATGCAAATATGCAATAGCTATCATTGGCGTTCCCACTATTTCACTCTCTTGATATCCACACTTTCCTGTTGCTTGTCACGCATTTTTTTTATCCGGTTTGCTGTATTCCCCTGTCCGTACATAAGAGATACCACTTTCCCTTTCTTTTTCCTCTTTTTTTTTAAATTTCTGCGTGTGTCCGTTCCATGTTTCCTGTTTCCTTTTTTCCCTTTTCTCTTTCATTGTATCCGTCTCCTTTATTATTTTCCGTTTTTCTTTTCTATCGCATTTCCTTGCCCTTTTCCCTTTATTTTGTAACCATTTTCTTGTCCTTTTTCTTTATTTGTATCCGTCCTTGCCTCTTTTCCTATTCTATAGCGTTTCCTTGCCTTTACTATAGCGTTTTACATCCTCTATTCATAAATATCTCCATGTGTCATTCCTCTTGGTCAGTCTTGTGTGGCTCAGTGTCCGTATCATCTATGCATGTTTGAAGTCGAGGAAAAGCCAGTCTCTTTGGTCTTGAATCTTGATATCCGTCGTGTCGTGAATAAGGTTTCGTCTGTATTTGTACTTGTACTTGTTTTTGTTTCGGCATCGTCTTATCATCATCAGCAGCAGCAGCGGCATCTGGTAGATTGACAATGATAAAACAATGACAAATTATCAAAGTGAGAGAGTATGTGTGTTTGTGGGGGTATGTGTGAAAGCTAAAGTTTCCATCTGTCCATATCACAAATGCCATCTCACGTCTTGTGAAATACTGCATTACTCGTTGTTCTGGAACCCTAAGTATAGAGGATTGAGGATTGAGGATTGAGAACGTCGTGATGAGGTAGTGAAGTAGTGAAGTAGCGAAGTAACGAAGCAGTGAACGCAGTCCATAGATCATTGGATCGTTGGATCGAATCATGCTTGTTATTATCGTATCCAACGCTGGTATCATACCTCCCTATACTAATACTAATACTGATAACTGCCCCTCAATACACTATCTGCTAGGTAATACACCATCTGTAGTCTGTAGTCTATACACAATCCAAAGTATATACCACAGGTACTAAGGTATTCCTGACCCATCTAATCCTAACCCTCTTGAATAAATGGACAAATAAACGAAATCTAATCCTAATCCTAATCCTAATCCACAGTACACACAATCTTGCCTTTACTCACATTCTTCTCCATGAGGCGGTGCGCCTCGACTATCTGCTCCCACGGAAACACCTTCTCGACCACGACCTTGAACGTGCCGTCCCGGAACCGGTCCATGTAGCCCTCCAGCAGGTCGCGCAGGCGGTGCTGGTAGTCGAGTTCCTGGCTGCGCAGCGTCGTGCCCTCGTACCGCAGCCGCTTGTCGATGAAGTGCTTGATGTCGACGCCGCCGGGGAGGACAGTCCCGCTGAGCCAGCCGAGGTTGACGATGCGGCCGTCGCGGGCGGCGGCGTTGAGGTCGCCCTGTGCGTTCCAAGGTCATTAGTTTTTGAGGGTCGTATTAGTTGGGTTATTCAGGGGTGGTGTTAGTTGGGTTTATCTGCTATCTTCCTATCTTTCTTTCTTGTTTTCGGTTTCGTTTTGATTTGGTTTTTTGGGGGGCGGGGGAGTGGTGTAGGGGGGAAGGGGGTTTGGGATAGGGGATAGGGCTGGGATAGGGTTGGGAGCTTGGGAGCTTGGGATAGGGCTGGGAAGGTCGAGGGGATTAGGGATGAGGGGTGAGGGATGGTGGAGAGTGGAGGGATGAGGGAGAGGGATGAGGGTGGGGGTCAGAGGGTCGAGGGAAGAGAAGATAATATGGCAAAAGGAGGTTCGTGGATTGGGGTATAAAAGTAGAGGGGAGTAAGAGGAAGTTGATGTTGGTGGATCGCTTTGAGAAGGACTCGCTGGGTCGTGATAATGATAACGGGACAGTGGGATAAAGACCGCTGCGCTCGTCTTACCTGAAAATGACTGGCCCCCACTGCATCAATAATCACATCAACACCTTTCCCACCAGTTGCGTTGAGCACTTCCTGTGACCAGTCCTGCGAATGGTAGTTGAATGCCTTTGTGGCGCCGAGGTCGCGTTCGCAAAAGTCGACTTTGTTGTCGGATCCGACAGTGGCAAAGACTGCAGACGCGCCGCCCGTCACGGAGAGCTGGATTCCCGCAATGCCAACGGAAGAGGCGCCGGCGTGCCACAGTATAGATTTACCGGCCTTGAATTCGCCGGTAATGTACATTGCTAACAGGGAGGTCATGTATGTCTGTGAATTTAGTAACGCTCATGAAAAGGATAAGGAAGAAGTGGAGGGGCGAAGAATACCTCTGGGATACTAGCTGCCTGGACAAAAGTCATTTCGTCAGGTTTGCGGGCCAGCATTTTTGTAGATACGGCGATATATTCAGCATATGCACCTATTCCCGTGTCAATTGAGTCAGTGCATTCTTATTATATGGACAGTGGAATTGCCATTCAAATTGAAAGGTTGAGGTAAGAAAGCGAAAATGATACCTCCGTAGGCCAGTCCAAAAACTTCCTCGCCCACCTCGAATCCCGGCTCTGGACTCGACCCCAGTTCGGTAATGATACCGGAAAATTCGCAACCAAGGGTCTTGGGCGCCCATGGAGGCAGAGGATAGTTGCCCTCGCGCTGGAGAAGGTCCATTCGGTTGAGACCAAAGGCTTTTACTTTGACAAGGGCGTCATTGGGGCCAATGGTGGGTTTGGGCACGTCCGTAATGTAGAGGCTGTCTACGGGACCGGTGCCGCCGCGGATGTCTGGTTTCGTCAATATATTGGGATTTTGCGAGTACGGGGGATAACAGAGTGGTTTGCTTACCTACTGCACGAATGGTCTGTGACATTTTGCTAGGATTTGTTTTAAAGTCTTTGGCCAATGAATGTTGGTAATTAATTAACCTCAGTATTGGCGCTAGAGGTGTATTGCGGGATTGCTTTTGAGAGATGTCACGTCCAAGATGGTTCAAAATTAATGGTACGCGTTTTCGACAGAGTGCATCAATTGAAAATGGGTATCTGAATATTCGAGTCATTTGAAGTCCAGTTTGTGGATGCTGAACACGAATGGACTCTATATAAGATTGAGAATGGCGCAAATACAATATCGTATAGTCGCAGGACACCCATGCTCGCGGCATGCGCGCTCGGCCTGAGAAACATAATCAAGGCCGAGCAATCAGTCCATTTCTTGATTTAAGAATAACCAATAATTCCCGGAAGACGTCACAGACCGTTTCACTCGGAGTCGTCGGATTAATTGGCCAATCCGCCATGGCTCATCCGGACCCCCTTGCACGTCCGGCACGTCCCTGCCGAGCGGACCAACGAAGAGACGGTGGGTCGGCCAACTTAAGGTTGAATTCCTGTCAGCTAGTCATGACAGAGCACTTGCGCAATTGGATTGATATGTAGAGATGATAGATTCAGGCCAATCATAATTGATTCAATTCTTTTCACGTAATGCTCTAGTTGAATTTGTGTGATGTCCATGCTGTTTTTCTAATCTAGGCTGTATAGTTATGGGATTGTTCTTGTGTCATGAGTCACTAAGTGCAGTCACATTCATATTATACCGCTATATTGAGCAGATCAGTGATTTAATCAATATTAATTGGAGAATGCCTCAAAGAACAACTCACCATTATCTAACCCAATAAGCTTCTGACAAAGAATTAATTGTCTGGGGAAGAGGTAGACAAGTGGATAAGTTAGAGGAACGGCAACGTCGGACCGTCGGTCAACCCAGCAAAGTGACTAAACCAACTTAAACCTCGCCGCTTTGCCGATTCGACGCGACGCAGCGCGCAGGGGCCAACGGTCGAGGCTGCGACAAGGGGCACCAGGGGTCAACTCTAATCAACACACAGATCCACTGAGCGATAGAGGTTAGCACTGCTAATACTCTGGCGGAAAGAAAAAGGAACTCTTCTCGACCGGGGAATTCAGTTGTATCTTCTCACAATGTGGAAATTGGCGGGAGTCGCGCTGCTGGCGCTGTCAAGCCGCGTCTTTGCCCACGGCGACCACGACGGTCAAGCTGCCCTCCAGGGCGAGACTGATTGGGGAACAATACACATGGCTGGTATGATCCATTGCAGAGTGTCACTTCTGAGTAATTTTTTGGGAGCATCTTGGGCTGATCTGCGTAGAGGAACATCATATCGGCAATTTCGAGCCCCGCGCCTTCTTCTCACTCCACGACTTTGACTCCAATGGCTATTGGGACCCCTACGAGGTTCTACGGACATACGGTCTCAACGACGACTCGCTCAAGGACACACCTGCAGAGAAAAGGAACGAGATTTTGACCGAGGTCTTTAGGCTGTTTGACACCAGCGGTGACCGCCGGATCACGCAGGCCGAGTGGTTACAAAAGTATGACGAGGGCGTGAGGCTGCCAGACTTTGGGGTATGTACAAGCGTCCAAGGACACGGTTATCTGTCCGTGGACGGGGGATAGTGTCTAGGCCATTACAGTATACTGATGTTGCTCTCGTAGCTTGGCCCCGGTCATCATGGCGACGACGAGTATGAGTATGAAATCCACCATTTTGAAAAGTGAGTCTACACCTTGTTCTCTTCTTCAAATCTTCTTTGCTGATCGATGAATCTAGGTACCATGATGAGAGTATGTTTAGCACACCCATGTCCACTGCTTTACCGCCAATTCTACACCCGTCGCCGTCATTATTCTCTAACTCTTCCCATTCGCGTATCCAACCCACGACTTAATCTCCAGCCATGCTAACACCTTGATAGACACCCGCGAAGAAGATCTCACCCATCCGGAAGACATTGAACACTTCCGCAAACACGACATGGAAGCCGAGGCAGCCGAGCGCCAGGAGCAGCTCGATCGCATGTCCATTGTCGAGCAGAATATTCCACTGAAATTCCGAAAGACACAGTAATCAAAAGTCGGCACTGCATTTCACGATAGCGATTATAAAATGTTGGCCATGGTGGGCATATGATTAGATCAGCAAAAGAAGGCGTTGGGGGTGACGACAGTTGTGGTGTATTATAGCAATTTCTGCTTTGGACTGTTTTTCCTAGATCTATCAGCACATGCCTTTGCAAATACTTGCTGCGAGGCTTTATCATTTCTTGTACATCAATCTTTTCAGCACTTCAGCCCACTTGTCATTCCTGCCGGAGCTTCGCATATAGCGTCATGAGTGCGAGCATAGCAGCCAAGGCAAGATACACGGCAAAAACCAATTAGCCAGACCATTGCATTTCAGCATACGCACAGCAGATACTGTATTGGACATGCAAGAAATATTCTGAGAGCATGGGTACCTGGGTATAATTGAGGATCGTGACCTTTTAATGCGTAACGAATTTTCACTTTACGACCACGAGCGACTTTTTGTTTTGCTCTGAGCAGTATAATGCACGAAGTGGGCTGACCGAACATGTACCGTGATAACATTTCTTCTTTCAACAATTGGCCTAATGGCCCAATGGCAAGGCGCTTGACTACGAATCAAGAGATTCCAGGTTCGACCCCTGGTTAGGTCACTTTTTTTTTATATTTTTCTTCAATTTTTCTGATTTTTTTTGGGGGGCATCTTCAATTGGACTTTTTTTTTTGTACCTTCACAGAACGATTTATAACTGCTTGGAACCAGTTGGACATTTGATCTCCAAGGAATTTAGGCAGAACTAGAGATTCTTTTGCTCTCATCGAGTATCCGTAGCTCATAAATCAAGCAGCACCAATTCACAATCCTACTTTCAATTGCAAATCTCAATAGATGAGAGACATGCGACACGATGAGAAATTGAAAATCCGGGGGAAATATTTATCCCCTCAATCTGTTGAGTTGATTATCAATTCAAAATATCAGCAGTATAAAATCATCATCGTATTTTGGATAGAGTGGTTTTCGCTTCTGGTGGATCGGATTCTGCAAGCGAAGCTTGTCAACCAACTGTCGCTGCAAATAGCAGACGCCGAGTCAACCCTCTTCCAGTAAAATTATGACATGCTGTCCTAATCAACTTCTATTAAGCTTTATTTTTGAGCGGGAGTACTCTGAAATGATGAGTTCCTTTCCCTAGTCATTCTGATCTGTTCAAATTCTGATTTGTGACAATTTTGCTGGACTTTTCATCAATCAGTTGCTGCCTTTTGCTTGCAATTTAGTCGACGGCTTTGTATTATTATTTCCTGTATCATTCTCTTTCTTTGCAAATTTCTTGGTTATATACCAGCATTTTGATACCCTTTCAGCACATCAGCACGCTACATAGTGCGCAAAGACATCAAGTCCATTTGGCCTGTGTCATAACGTTTTAACTTCTCAACTTTCCTGCTCTTCCCCTCTGTTCCTTGTTCGCCCTACAAACATGAACGTTTCTATAGCGGTACCAAAAAATCTTGTCAAGGAGATCAAGGATTTGTTAAAGCAGCACGGTCAATTAGACCGCCGGCGGAAAATTCAAGAATGGGATGGAAAAGGGCGTGTGTTCTCCCTTGATGGGAGAAAGATGATGCAGGACCAGGATACATCTACGAGCAGCTCAGGGAATGATAGCACACCGCGACTCATCATTCCAACGACCATCATAATGCCGTTGCCAGAGATTGATACGGAAAGCCAAATTCAGGCTCAGTCTTGTCCCAGAGATCCCAAGAACACCAATCCTGATGCGCAGACTTTTATTGGGGAATATCTTCAAAACCATCTGTTTACTGCACCTGGGCCGCTCGCCGCACTCTCATCACAGTCTGCCCGAGCATCAATATACGTTCTTCTCTCCCTTTCCGAATCAGGCACACCATGCTCTTCCGCTGCAGCCGCCTCATCCCAATCTTCGTCGACAAATATCCTCATCGCTATCGTCGAGTCATGGCTACAACAGCTGCCCAAAGCTCTTCTCAATTCGATCAATGTAACACTCGAGCAGCTACGGCCAGGAATCCCCAAAACATATACGATTTATCACCCCATGTTACTTCTTCCGGCGCACGCATTTCGGGGTGAAGCCTGGGAAAAACTGTTGCGGGCATTGACCAGCGCAGACATTGAATCGAGGATCTCTAAGACTGATGATGACTCTCCCATCGAGAGCAAAAACGCGCCTAAAGAAAACACAAATCTATTGCATGCTCTCTACCATGACATCGCTACCGCATTGGGCGTCACACATATTGCTACCAACGGGGCGATTCCGCTTCTTAGCAACCAGGACAACACGGTGGCCGCTAAAACATCTCATCACACGCATTCATTACCTGCAAAGAGATGCACAAGCGATCAATCATTTAGATCATCCCATGAGGATCAATCGGCGCCACGAGAGAGGGACAATGAACACTACTACCACGCTCCAGACTCAGGCACAAATATTCTCCGCAGTCCGACCGCTTTGCAGCCTTTATATGGAGATTTCGGCCCGGTCATTCCAACGCCTTCAGCAGCAGAAAAAGAGTCTCCAGGAAACCACAACCGCATCACGCGCGCTGAATTGGATACTGCCTTTTGGGTATCGACGCGCCAACACGGCATCTACCAGACTTGGGCACCGCGATATACCATGTTTTCGCGGGGCAATATTCGCGAAAAGGCGCGGCTGAGAAGCGTGCTCGCGGAGTTGGAAAGGGGAGTCACAATTAGTGTTGCAGAGCGAGGATTATGTGCTGTCTCCGTCACATCTCATAATGCAAGTATTCCTGATAATTCAATATCAAGAATCACGATACCCTCAATCCCACCATCCTCCTGCACAGCAGTTGATCTCTACGCTGGAATTGGATACTTTACATTCTCATACGCTGCGGCCGGCGTGAGTAAAGTCCTCTGCTGGGAATTAAACCCTTGGAGCGTAGAAGGCTTAAAGCGCGGCAGTAAGGAGAATGGGTGGAATGCGGAGGTGTTTGATCCGAACTACTCCAACATCAACGATGACGATGCTGCCGAAAAGGCTTTTACGTCGTCATTGTCGCCAACGGAACTCTCGAACAAGATCGCGCAGTCTAGGATATCCGTGTTCCGCGAAGATAACGCCCTTGCTGGACCTAAGATTGACACTTTCAAGCGGAACCTTCGTGCTGCTCATAGCAGCAATAGTACCAGCGCCACATCTACAGATAAGCCGGGTTCAAGTCATCACACACAACATATTGATCGCCTCCCGCCAATTCGACATGTTAATCTCGGCCTCCTCCCTTCGTCACGAGATAGTTGGGAGACTGCCGTGCGGATATTAGATCTTGATTCTCAGGGTTCTGACTGTCTGTCATTCAACGCTGCCTCTCCAAATGATGACGAACATGGTGTCAGGGTAGAATATGAAACTCTAGCTGACTGTGCAACTGATAAATGCTCTGACGAAAGAATCACCAAGAGAGGATACACTCAAGGACTAGGCGGGTTCCTTCACGTTCACGAAAATATCGCCACACATGATATTGCTCGTATCACGGACGAAATCGTTCGCGAAATCGGCCGTATCGTCGCGACTGTTGACGCCGAAGAAGCTGGGGCTGCTCCTAGACCTGACGCGCAGCCTCAAGCTGGGCCTGCGCCACTGGAATTGGGGGCTGTCGGCGGCACGAACACGAGGGAGAGAGCCATAGTATGCACGCACGTTGAGCGCGTCAAGACGTATGCGCCTGGTGTCATGCATTGCGTTTTGGATGTGTATATTTCTCCGCTTCTTAGGTAGACATTATTAGTCGGATGTATTGTAGATGTATGGTTATAGAACCATCCATGCTGATTTAATTGATATATTTCAATAAAATTATATCCAAAACAATTCAGTCAATTGAATATGAAAGAAAAAGAAAAAGAGATGCCCCAGGAAAAATCGGGGCTGTCCGGCTCATTTGGTCGCTTTAAGGCGATAATCATGTGATGTATATTTATCCACGATATCCTCGATAAGCCAATCCATGCATGATAAGCTTAAATATACAAGAATGACTGCACGTGAATTCTAGCAATTTATGCCCTATGGAACGTATCAAAAAGCTCTCGTATGACTATCACAATCTTCAATTGTTACTCTAATTAATGCGGAGCCAGGTGTAAACGCTGTCAATCCCGCAAGATCAAATGTAATCGGAATCTCCCCTGTTCAAACTGTACGCTAGCCAGTCATGAATGCGAATACCGCCAGAATGATTCCCGACGTCGACCGGTATCTCATGACTATCTCAAGTCACTAGAGACTCGAATAGCGTGGTTTGAATGGTTTTTGCGGAAGCTAAAATCTGCTCCCACCGAGGAACGAGATGTCATGCTACGTGACTTATCGATTGATGAGGATAGCGGACCGGTCACTTCCTCAGAAGACAAGAAGATTTGTCAAAACCCCGGCTTGCTGAAATCTGGTCAATCAGGTACTTTTGAATGTTCGTGCTTTAGGATTATGGAATTGACATTCGAACTAGGTTCACTGCAATATCACGGTCCAACAAGTATATATGTAAACTCTCAGACCGGCCGAAATGATCGCACAACCCAATCTATGCCAATATCAATTCATGCAGATGACATGACCAAAGTGCGCCTCGCAGCAGCTCTCGGGATAGACTCGAGTCTCATCCAAACCTGTCTCCCTCTCTTCTTCCTCTATCAGTACCCCCAGTTAATGTTTGTCTATCGTGAAGCATTTCTGGCCGATTACTTCGACAACACCTACGGCGGCAAGTATTGGTCCTATGCATTGGTATATGCAATTTCTGCTCTTGGAGCTCCCCACTCGTGCGACACGACTGTCAGCAATAAGGCCGGATTACTGGCAAAATGCGCCAAAGAGATCATCGTTACTTACGAATTGTCCCATCCGAGTCCGGTCACAATTCAAGCGCTGCTTTGTCTGGCTTTTCATGAGGTTGGACAGGGGAATACCTCTGAGGGATGGCTTTTCTCTGGTATTCCTTTTTACTCAATTCACTATTTGGAGCGGTGCTAAGTCGTCCAGGAATGGCCTTTCGAATGGGTCAGGATATTGGTTTCCATCGAGATCCAACAAATTGGGTATTGCAGGACCAGTCTATTGCAACCGCGGAGGATATTGAGATTCGACGAAGGATATACTGGGGTTGTTATGTAGTTGACAAGTACGGGGATCAAGCTCTTTACACCGCCATAATTCTGATGCGCTTTAGGTTTATGAGTTTATATCTCGGAAGGCCCGTATATCTCAGCGCCAAAGATGCTGCTGTCCACCCCAGTGAGCCGCTTCCGTATGCACTACTTCTGGCTATAATGGCAATCAAAGATCCTGACACAATTCAGGGACTTTTCAGTAAACCATGACTGGTTCGGGCTCTTCGATCTGGCATTAAAGCATTCCAATGTTACACCCGCCCAGCGGCCCCAATTAACGAATGCACTCAAATACACTGTCAGGCTGGGCGATATCTTTCAAGATATAATGGTGGATATATTTTCACAGGAATTCCAGGCGGGAAGTTCAAGCTCTGTCTACCGATTGAGTGAGATGAATATTCGGCTCAACCGGTGGTTGCATGATCTCCCTGAGCAGCTACAGTGGAGTCAATGGAGTGCACAAGAAAGACAGTTGCAACATCATATCATAATTCTCCAGTATGTTTGTTCAAAGTTTTTTTTCCACTTTGGTCTAATGAGAACAGTCTCTTCTATCATAGTGTGTCCCTTTCTCTCAATCGGCATTTCATCGATGACTCTAGCGAGGCGGCAGGGGAATCTTCGCGGACAGTCTGTGAGTCCTCCTGTGGTTCAGTTATTGCAATGATCCGCCAATTCCGAAATCAACATGGGATGATGACTGCACCATTGATCATGGTATATGCAATCGTTACAACAAGCATCACCCTTACCAAGCTTTCTAGTATGTTATTGTCTTTCCCCGCCTGAACTGAATGTACTAAGCGACAATAGTCAGTTCAAAAATAGAGTCAACATCGCTCCCGCCGGAGCTTTCTTTTCTCCTCAAGGCCTTGGGGGAGTGTACTAGAGTTTATAGGATCGCAGCGGAGGCGCATTCAAGTTTGAGGGCGACGCTTGTGAATCGACAACGACATGCCCAACCTTTATCAGGTGTACAAAGCTCGAGTGCCGATGCCCCTGTACAGACTTCGGCAATCTCAGATACCGCCGGTGGAAATTCATTAGGCATCGAGGATGCAACTTCAATATCCGCTAACGATTCCTTGCACCTGTCCTCGGAACCAATACTTGACATCATCAACGACCAGAACATCCAGGGGTCTTTGGTAGATGAGTCCTTGGTAGACATGCTCAGCTGGGATCAGGCGGCGCACGACATCTGTCAGATGGATGGTGATTTTCGGGGATGGTTCTCGTTGTGAGATATCAGAACTGACGATAATTTGTCGCCATTTTTACCGGAACATTCAGCAGTTGAGGTATAACTATCATTATTGCAATAAGACTAACTAATAATCCTCGGCTTTTCTCAACATCACTCGCACGGAATTCCTGCCTCCAAGCCCCTCCGGATAGAATCCACCAGAGCCCGTACATCGGCGATATTGTTATAAAATCCAAGAGAGACCCTCACTCCACAGCGATAATGAGAAACATAAACACGCTCAGTCCGGAAGTGGTTCTCCCAATCTGGATGTAGGAGCGCGAGAACATACAAGTGCGGTGCTCGTTCACTGGCTGATTGGCTGCCTACAATCTTCACTCCCAATGGTGCCAGGCCCAGTGCGAGCTCGCGCCCTAGTGCTCGGAGGTATCTCTCGATTTTCTCTAGGCCGATCTCCTCACGCAGAAGGGTGAGTGATGCGTTGAGCGCTACGGCACCTATGAGTGAGAGGTTTAGGTGACTGTACCGTTGCGGCGATGCATGGTATTGGACGTTCGGGTCGGCAAGCAGAGTAGAAGGGAGGTTGCCTATAGCGCCAGCACCGACAATAGGCGGTGTCTTTTTCAAGCTGGAGAGAACGCCGGGATTGATGTATAACGCTCCCAGACCACTAGGGCAGCCTAGGCCCTTGTGGCAGCCAAGGGCAGCAGCGGAAACGTTCCATTTCGTCAGGTCGATAGGGCAAACTCCGACATGCTGCGTGAGGTCGACCAGGACATGCACGCCTCGCGGACGAAATCGGGCGCAGATATCTTGGACATTGTTCAACTGCCCATTGTGAAACATTATTGACGACAGACCAATTGCAATGGTTTTGTCATCGACCAAGGGAGCGAATGTGTTTGCGTCGGCATAGCTCTCTCCTTTGGTGTCAATGCGACGGACTTCCAATCCTTGCTCCACCAGACCAAGCCATCCATAGGCGTGGTTTGGGTGTTCGGTATCCAGAAGCACCACATTTGCTCCAGGTTGGAAAGGGATCGATCGCTGGAACAGGTTGAGTCCCTCGGTCGTGTCGCGGGTGAAGACGAGCGAGTCATCAGGGACATTGAGGTAGGAAGCCAGAGAACTCTTGGCTTGTTGGGCGACGGATTGCCAGACGGGCTTTGGATGCGGAGTTCCAACAGCCTGGTCCAGGTATTCGTCAATGGCAGCGCGAACTCGCAAGTTCATGACTTGTTGGAATGAGGAATTGAGGTAGTGCACATCTTCTCGAGTCACGACTGGTGCGAGATTTCGGTATTTGGAAATGTCATTCTCTGGGGATGGTGCGAATGTGCTATCCATAAAGGAAAGCTTTTTTGGCACTGGAGGAGTGCATTGCGAGACGGCGACTGGACTCATGGTGAAAATGAAATTGTAATAAGTAAACAGTATTCGACTATTTTACTTTTTTTTCTCTATCAAGAAAATCATGTAGTATTGGGTCAAGATATACTGAGCTATAAATACACGTTGAAAACCATACGACCGCGCGATAACATCTCGACAATTTCGGAGTTGCCACTCCGTTTCCATTACCTATCTTTCAACAATGAACCCAATCATCTTTCCGAACTCAATTCAGCCCATGGGACAGTGTCAAAGCGATGATGGTTTCTGGTCACCAATGTGGTGGTCCCTGCGGCGTGATAAGACGGAGTTCGTCCTCCGCAATGCGGAGACGACGGGCCCCTCGACCCCGTTGACCCCTCTGTTATCAACTTTATCGGCTTGCCAACTTTCCATTTATCATATGACACTGCTGATACTACAGAAACACCAGCAAGACAAAACTTATAAATAACATTCTCTTTAAGCAAAAAAATATGTCGACCTCAAAATTCTTGATTCCCAAACTGCTCAAAAAGACCAGACTGAAAAAATGTCTAAACTACCCATGAAAAGCATCCACAAGACTCAAGATGTGCCTCCCGGCCAAGGACCGGAGTCGTCGCCGGACTATGCAGAGGGCCAAATGGAGCAAATAAACCCAAACGATAGCTCGAATCCCCAACACCTGCGCCGGGACTTCAAGTCTCGCCAGGTAAATATGCTGGCCATTGCAGGTGCTCTGGGGACTGGGTTGATTATTGGAAGTGGCTCGGCCCTAGCCAAGGGCGGACCAGCCAGTATCCTCATTGCCTACACTGTGACCGGCTCGATCATATATTTTGTCATGACGGCGCTCGGAGAAATGGCGTCTCTGTTACCTATGGATCGCGGGTTCAATGGCTATGCTTCTCGCTTTGTGGATCCAGCTCTTGGGTGAGTTTTTTGCACTTTCTTTGCACTGTTTTGCAGTACTAAGTTTTTCTTTTTATTTTCTTTTTGTTTTAAAAAAAAACTTCATTTGCTCGATGGCATGAGGTAGTACAAGTAGCTGATGAATATGACATGTATAGATTTGCTACCGGATGGAATTACTTTTTCAAATACGCCATCGTCTTGGCAAACAACCTTACTGCCGCAGGGTTGGTCATTCAGTACTGGCGTCCAGACTTGAGTGTTGCTATTTGGGTGACTGTCTTTGCGGCAGTAGTTATTTCCATCAATGTATGTGTTCTTCCTCTTGCCCCTATTCCCTTGCCCTTTGTCCATTTTCTGTTGTCCCTTGTCCCCTTCCCGTATCTTCTCTATTTACCCTATACACCACCCATCAAGATCCAATTCCTTCATTTCTCCATATACTCTTCATTCTTGAGTCTCTTCCAATTGGATATATCCCATACAGTATACTCATAATGCCAGGTTCTGCACGTGGGCAGTTTCGGCGAAGCAGAATTCATCCTCTCCTCCATCAAGATCATCGCCATCCTCATTGCGATGCTCACCTGCCTGATCGTTTCTCTCGGCGGGGCTCCGAACCACGAACGCGTCGGATTCCGGTACTGGAACGAACCAGGAGCATTTGCAGAGTACCTTTCCACCGGCTCTCTGGGGAAATTCCTCGGGTTTTTCGCCTGTCTAGTCCAGTCATGCTTTGCATATACAGGCACTGAAGTCGTGGGCGTTGCGTTTGCGGAAACGCCGAACCCGCGGCGCAACATCCCCAGAGCCATCCGGCAGACTCTGTGGCGGATCTGTGTGTTTTATATCCTGGGCGTGCTGTTGCTGGGCATGGCAGTGCCGTATGATAATGATCTACTTATTGGAGCAAAGAAGGCAAAGACGAGCGCCTCGGCTTCGCCGTATGTGGTTGCGATGAGAATGGGGCGGATCAGTGTTTTGCCAGATATTATGAATGGTGCGATTCTGGTTTTTGTTGTTAGTGCTGCGAATACCGGTGAGTTATCCCGTCTCTCCTTTTTTTGGTCCAGTGTTTGCTTTCCCCTCCCCCTTTCCTTTTTTTTTTGTTTCAGTCTTCCTTCTCTTGCCCCCTTCCCCTTTATTTTTCATTCTTATGCTTCCAGCCTATCATACTATCATATCATACTTCTCAATGATATGTCTCTGTGGTCCAAAACTCTCTTCTCCCGCCATGTTCTCTCTTCCTCTCCTTCCCTTTTTAAAATCCCCCTCGTCTCCCGTCTGGCACTATCTTCCCTGTCTAATTAAAATAAAAAGACATCTACGTCGGCGCACGCACGCTCTACTCCCTCGCAAAAGAAGGCCACGCGCCGCGCATCTTCACACACACCACCGCACGAGGCGTACCCATCTACGGCGTCGCAGCCACCTCTGCATTCAGCCTGCTGGCGTACATGAACGCGACCAAATCCAGCGCGACTGTGTTCGGGTACTTTGTCAACCTCGTGACTGTCTTTGGGACGCTCAACTGGGCCAGCATTCTCGTCTCGTATATTGGATTCTGCCGCGGCATGAAAGCCCAAGGCCTGGATCGAAAGGTAGATCTTCCATATCGTGGAGCATTACAGCCGTATGGTGCTTGGTTTGCGTTGTTTTTGACGGTTATTATTATCATTTTTAACGGTACGTTTATTTATCCCTTTCTCTAGCCTCGTTCCTTGTCTCCATTTCCATTTCCATTTCCATTTCATTCTCATTACATTCTAATTTCTACAACTTCAAATGTCGCCGAGCACGCTGAGATTTGAACCTTTGACCTTCGAGCTTCGAAGAATCGAAGCATTGGAGTCTTCGACATGCTGCATACAATACGATATGCTAACTCTTGGCAGGCTACAACACATTCATCCCGTCCTTCCAAGTATCCGACTTCATCACATGCTATCTTGGCATCGCCATTTACGTGGTCAACATCGTCTTGTGGAAAGTCCTTGCGCGCTCGCGCCGCGTCAGGGCTGGCGAAATGGATCTCGTGGCAGACCACCACGGTGAAGTCGGATTGGGACGCGTAGAGGAAGTGCAACATGAAGGGAGGGATAAAACGAACCCTGTCATGCCTTAGTTTCTTTTCTTTTCTTTTCTACTTTTTACGTATTCTCTTCTCCATTGTCCCATCCTTGGACTTGTCAGCGACTCAGCATAATGGACAAGGGACAATGGATATTACGTAAATCATCTAACCAAGCATGCTGCATTGCCGCATAAATTTAGGGGTATATATTATAGAGTCATAGCGATAGAGATATTCATATAGATGTACAAAATATAGCTTTTACTGAGTCCAACCATTTCATCTTCTATCTATAATAGCATGTATGAGTATCAACAAATAATTGTTTGCCCTATGGGTCACTTGATTGGGTAACTTGACAGCTAACATGACGATTCAACGTGTAATACCCAGGATGAATAACAAGGAACGGGAAAAAAAAAAGAAAAGAAAAGGTAAAGAAGAATACGAAAGCAAAAAAAAAGGAAGTAAAATGAAGAAAAAGTGGACTGGGAAAAAAACATACAACAGCGGGGATTCGCTGGTCGTCACCGACCCAACTACTAGTCCGCCGATCTGAGGCTTATGTATGGCAGAGCGGACGGGATGCCCAGTTCTCCTCAGTCTATGGTCGTATGTACTAGGCAAGTATTGTACTTTGCAATATATCTCTTCCTCAACTTCAAGAAATGGCAAATAATAGTTCATCGATCAACTATATTCGACATCGGGACTTATATCACGACTAGTAAAAGAGTCACGGGTCAATGAGGAATAGGCAACAAGGAAAAAGCCAGAGCAAACGCGAAATACACCGAGAAAAATGATCAATCAATGTAAAACAAAAAAAAAAAAAAAAAAAAAGCCCGATCAAAAGAAGAGGATATGAATATATAGAGAGTAAATTGAGCGTGCTGTGCTATGCTACTACAGGCTACTATACGGCCACAGGGTTCGGAGCACCGGCAGCAGAGCGTTGGAGTTCCACCTCGTCGACTCGGGCAAGAATACCTGCTTTCCAATCTTTATATTCTTCTCGACGGGCTGGATGGAGAAAGTCGACTCGGGGATTGAGCTGCGGGGAATGTTAGAAACCAGCAAAATTGGACGCAATATTTTGACGGGGGGAATCGAAAATGAGAAAGAAATCGTAAGTAAAGCTGGAGGAAATGCGAAACATACCATACTACCCAGGCCGCTTTGTAGACTGGGATCATCCTGTGCGACAAAGGCCTGTTGCTCTGCTTCGTCATCTTCTCGTTCAGCATACACGTCTTGATCATCCTCGTCTAGTTCCTGCGGCGTATCAATATCCATGGCATCTGGATCAGATGTGGCCACTTGTCTGCGAGGACGACCGGGCCTTCCTCTTCTTCTGCCGTCGTTGGCAGATATATCGGCAGCCGCATCGGCAGCATCAGGGATACTGCTATCGCCGCCACCGACCCGTACGCCTGCACCAGGAATAATGTTCTGGAACCACTCCATCTTTAACCACCCTTGTTTCGCCATGTTTTGCAAGGCGCGATCCACGAGTCCCGAGGGGAAGAAGAATTGGTCGTTGAATGCGTTCTCAAGGGTGCTTCTGTCTTGTAATTCTGGTGCCTCTTCTGTTGCTGTGGCGTTGGCATTATCATTGGCGTCATTGCTCGTCGTTTGGGTGTCACTGATGACCTGAGAGCCTGAGTTACCAGTATTCAAAGCGCGTTCAACGCCAGACCCCATAAATTTCGCCGTCGCAGGATCAGCGATAAACTTCTTCCTCGCATCGGGTGTTAAACTGGCTGCCCATACCCCGATAGCGTCCATGGCTTGTCTGCGAAGACGCATGTACTCCTCTGGGCTCGTTTCCTGGTTCATCAGACGCGCGACAACGAAGAAATATACCGCGAGTATCAGCGGAGGAAGATGTAATCTCCCATTAGGTTTTGCGACTCTCTTTGTGCTCCCGTCGACAGCAGTAGACGCAACGGTATTGGACTTTGGGGGGGTATTGACGTCTGGTGGCTGCAATTCATCTTGCCGTTGATGCTGCTCTGCTCCCTGGGACTCGCCAGTCGAATCTGTCGGCGCCTCTGTTTCATCCAATGGAGTAACTGATTCGGGCTCCTGCGTTGACTGTACAATCCCTCCATCTCGCTTTTCTCGACCGTCTTTATGACTGTCTTCTTCCTGAAACCTTGGCAGAACGGACGATACTCCAGCGTATACATGTGGCGGCGCCGCGGGCGTCTCGAGCGTTTTGCAGACATGTCGAACCATGGGCATGACCCACAACGGTACCTTGTCATCATTGGAAGGCTCAGGTAGAGGGTGATGACTTGTGATCTTTCTTGGCCTCCCTCTTCCGCGTTGCGGTGTAATCAGAGGAATGTCCTCGTCGCCGGGAGCCTTCCGTTTACGCGACAAGTCTGCTCCAGAATTACTCCTGTTACCATTCGGTGGTTGTCGACCTCGGCCTTTCTCTTCGCTGCCGGTTGATGTCTTTGGCACTCCTTCTTCGTCTCCAGCCATGGCACTTGCGATATCGATTTTCTTGGGTCGACCGCGTCCTCGTCGCTCTGGAATCGCATTTTCGAGATGTCGGTAAAGAGCCTGGTAAACGCGGGGTGGACAGGGTGGCCGGGGCTCTATTTTGGGGAGATTAAATCGTTGTTTTAACCTATTCCTTGTACATTAGTCGCCCAGATAGCTTTCGTTGTTATGGTCCAAGGATATATTTGTGGCAAGATGTGCAGAAAGAGTCGAGCACGATTGCAATGCACAGTAGACCCACCTTTCAGCAGCCAAATGCGCACAAGCATAACCCCGAGCAATCTCCTCCTCTGGTTTCAAATTACTCGCCTTTGAGCGAGACTGTGTGACAAGTGATGCGGCAAGCGTGACAAGTTCCTCGGGCACTGGGCCAGAGAGAGTGGGGATTAATCCCCCGAGAGTATTCTCGATATTGCGATTCATGATGTGATCATGTATGTCTTCCGCTCAAAGCCCGACAAAGCTGGGATCTGTAAGATATAATTGACAAGCTATTCGAGAGCGCACCGTCGCGTCAGGAGTTCCGTACAGCTAGTGAAGTCCTGCCAGCAGTCTTACAGCTTGAGGATGCCACTGGTACCGGTTGCGTTTAACGAATTAACTTCAGTGAGAAGTCAAGAGTGAACACTAAGTCTCTGTCAAATTCAATAAGGTATTATCATGTCGCATGTGCCAAGGATGTCAAACGTTATACACAGGGCACCAAGTAATGCTCATGGTGTTGACAGGGTCCAAGCTTTGGTCAAAATTACGCTTCCAGGTACAAAGCTACCGGTGCTTCTCGGTTCACCGCCCTCGGCAGAAAAGTCGCCGATGACATTTTCTCACATGATACGTAGGCAGGGGCACCCAAGAGAGTTGTTGGGAACTGGGACACGGCCAAGGGGCTGACACTGCATAAAGTGGAAATCTCACAGCACTCAATCTGATGTCACGGATAACCGATTGACGTGTAAACTTTGCATCATTTGAAATTTAATCGTTGAATTAGATTCTATTAATCATGGCGCGTATGAATTCCCTACAAGGGGTAAAAATAAGAAGAGATAGATGAGAAGATAGGGGCCAACGCAAAAGCTTGTTGGACACACGGCACGCGCAACATCGAATTCCCACACCAAATCCAATCAGATAACCATTGCTCAATTCTTTGCTTATAGGTTGACCTCGATACGACCTTCGGCCCCAGGAGCCTTCTGAGCAAGGCTGGGGAGGAGGTAGGTAATGTCGTCCCAAGGGTGACGGTACAGACCAGTCCGCAGTCTCTTCTGGTCAAGGAAGTGGGCAATCAGACCAATAGACCGACCAAGAACGAACAGACCGTTGAGGACACCCATCTTGAGGTAGTCCTCAGCCTCCTCGCCAGTGAAGGCACCGCAGCTGCGGAGCAGGTCAACGAAGCAGACGGCAACGCAACCGTCAACGTTAAGGATGAGGTTGTCCTTCTTGGAGGTGGTGACACTCTCGACAGCAATGGCGTAGTCGAGGAGCTTAGAGCTGGGGAATCGCTTCTTGACGAACTCCTTGACGAGCTCGACACGAAGGTCGGGGTTGTTCCGCGACTTGACACGGTGACCAATACCGGGGACTAATCCAAGAATTAGTTCGCTGCGGGAAAAAGAATACTGTCAAGCATAAACAGAATGTACTTACTCAGCTTGTTGGCCTTGCGCATGTTGTCAACAAAGTCACGGGGGCTGAGACCCTTGTCGAAAGCTTTGGTGAACTCCTCGGCGGCACCGTCCAGGGCACCACCGAAACGAGAACCAATGGTCAAGAGACCGCTGACGAGAGCGGAGATGAGGTCCTTGCCGGCACGGGTGGTGATGATGGTGTTCATGGCACCAGACACGGCGGGACCGTGGTCGGCCGTGAGCATAAGAACCATCTCCAAGAACTTGCTGGCGTAGTCGGGGAGGCGGCGGCGGAACCACAGAAGAGACATGACACCACCAATGCCAATCTCCTCCTTGAAGACATCGGAGATGGGCATACCGGCGTAGAGCAGCTCCTGGCCACGGTCGTCGGAGATGGTGGAGATGAAAGCAGCGGGCTTACGAACGAGACCGAGCTCCTGGGCCCACGAGTAGTCGATGGGGATCTTAGGAACGGCAGGCTCGGGGGCGGGCTTGATGGTGCCCTTGGAGACAAGGTCATCGTAGACGGACTTGAGAAGCTTGGGCAGGTCCTCAAAGGTCTCAGGAACGAAGATGCCGGCCTCCTTCATGGCCTTGTTCTTGGAGGCGGCAGTCTCGAGCTGAGAGTTGGCAAAGGAACCAGCGTGACCGAACTGGACCTCAGTCTTGAACATGCTAGCGCAGGTACCAATGGCCCAGGCGACGACAGGCTTGTTGATGACGCCCTTCTTGACGGCCTCAATGACGCGGTACTCCTCAACACCACCAACTTCACCGAGCAGCAGAAGGATCTTGCACTCGGGGTCGGCCTGGTAACGGAGCAAGTGGTCGATGAAAGTGGTACCGGGGTAACGGTCACCACCAATGGCAACACCCTCGTACACACCGTCGGTGGTTTGGGAGACAATGTTGTTGAGCTCGTTGGACATACCACCAGACTTGGAGACGTAGCCCACAGAGCCCTTGCGGTAGAGCTTGGAGGCGACAATGTTGTCCATCATACCACCAGTGTTACCAATCTTGAAAGAACCAGGCTTGATACCACCAACAGTGGCGGGGCCAATGATGGTGATGCCCTTCTTCTTGGCAACGTAGAGGATTTCACGAGCGCGCTAGAACATGCGGGTTAGCTGGATGGGGCTCCAATTGGGGGCGATGCGCAAATAAATCCACAGTCATGACTTACTCTCTCGGGGACACCCTCAGCAATGATGGCAATGGTGCGGACCTGGGGGAACTCCATCAGCTCCATGGTAGAGCTGTAAACACTTCGCGAGGAAGCAAAGTTGACGACAGTGTCAACATCAGTGTGCTTGGCCATGGCCTGGTCGACCTTCTGGTAGACGGGAAGGAGGGTCTCGCTGGTACCCCAGTACCTGCATTTCGAGAACCTTGTCAGCGGGGCCATTGCCATTGAAATGAAATCTGCCTGCTGCGGGCCAAACCTACATCTTGCTGACGAACTGGCCACCGAAAGTGTAGATGATACCGGCAACGGAGGGCTTCTCGCGCTTGCAGATGAAGTCAAAGTCGAGCATGCCCTGGACGGCACGGGGCTGCAGACCGCTGTTTTCCTGCTGTCAGCATTTCTCATTTTATTTGGCCATTTTCAAGCTCTAATTCTTGTTGCCCGACTTACTAGACGAAACATCTTGTCTTGTTGGTGAAGAGAGTGTAGTCGGCGGTAGGGCTCAAGGGCCGGCTGGCGGGGGAGAAGCGGCGGATGTTGTCGTTGACAGACAACGGGGCCGGGGTGGCCGTGCCGTTGGTGGTGCCGTTGACCTTGGGCGTCTCAATGGCCATTGTGCAGGTTGTTTTGAAGATACTAATAAGAAAAATAAATCTGTTGATAGAACAAGATGCGTTAGCATTGAGGATCTCGCAAAAATCATCTTGATGTAACGAGGCTGAATGGGAAAGCTAGGGTAGCAATTCTCCGCCCACACTCTTCTGCTGCCGTTCAACGCTTGCAGGAGCACGCAGAACGAGGTGAGCTTGCCGATGCGCTCAAAGCTCACAGCCACTCACAATCAACGTGAGGAATCTGTGGTTTCGCGTGCACTGCTACGAGCTGCAGAGAGCTTCGAGGTAGAGATGGTGCTGGGATGGAATGTAGAGACGCAGGCTAAAGAAAATCGTCGTTACCTCGAAGAAAAACAAGGCGAGAAGAAATTAGTTCTCTCCAAGTATGAGCAATGCCGTCCAAGCAAGGCTCGTCAAGATGTAAAAATTTAGAGAGAAGCGGACGAGGCCTGGAGAAAGGATGGGGAGGAGTGTTGGAGAAGTGGGATGAGGAGAAGGGTTGGAGGAGGAGATGATGAATTGGGGATAATTGGATTTTGGTTGATGAGAAGGGGAGGGCGATTCCTGGGAGCGAGGGTCCTCTTGGTCACTTTCTTTGGGCGTTCCCCTCGGTGGAGGTAACTTTTGAGTAGTGCGGTAAGAGAAATGTGTGTGCGTGCGACACCTTGGGGACTGAAGAGTGAAGCTTGGGTCGTTGTGTGCGGTGAGAGTAAAGGCAGGTGCGTGTGAGTAGAAATTCCTCGCTTTCCGACCAGGTAGGGAATCCGAACCGGGGGGCTAGCTAAGGCTTTGGTGGGAGCGTAAGTGCGCGGGTTGGATCGTTGTGTGGTGGGAACGGAGCAAAAAGTTGCTGCAAAATAATAGTGGGCTTGCCTGACAATAATAATGTCGGGTCCAACTAGGCTGACGAGGCGGAGAGACTAACAACGAGATTTCCGTTGTTGTCGCACACAATAACAATGGCTTCGGCACTTCTTTTTTCCCACTTCCCTTCTACCCAGTTGAGGGCGTATCTTGGTAGCTTTCACCACGACAGAACGTTTAGCCGCAGCGGCGGCAGTAGTAGCAGTAGCAGCACCAACAAGGCCGGCAGTTGAGGGAGTGATAGGCGTCTAGGGACACTGGCGATAAAAGCACGAGTGATGCTGGCATTAGAGGTGGTTTTAGTTGATTTTAGTGCCCGATTCAACAGTTGAAGGGCGATGGGAATGGGATGAGCCCACGCCAGGGGGGATTCGGTGGGGAGCAGCTAAAGTCTACCTATTCCGAAACAGACCGAGCCAATCACCCCAAGCGAGCTCTGGCTGGTCAGGGGTCTAGGGAATGTTGGGGAACTCCAACTCTGGTACGGCGCAGTACGTCCCCAAAGTACTCCTGGTACCTGCGTACCTGATCTCTCCCCTGAAGAAAGCTTCTCTCATTTTCCTCTTGAAGGGAATATCAAACGCTCTCTTTCTCCCGACAAAACAACATGCGCGAAAACCCCGCCTCAACCTCCGTGACGGCATGATGCTGCGTCATAGATTTCTGATGATCTCCGAGAGGGGTGTGTCTTGTTGACGCCGATCTTCTGTTTATTTTTCCCATGTGGATTAAAAGCATGCATGCCTGCAGACAGGCATCTCGCGGAATTCGGGAGTCGCGCAAGATTGCCGCGGCGTTTGCTTGTCGTGTGGCTCAAAAGTCTGTCTTGCCCTGTGGCCCCAGATGGTCCGAGTGCTCAGACCAAAAGTGCAAGACCAGAGCAGCTGCCACTTTTGACACTCGGATCCCTGTCGACAGGTTCCTATACCGGCTGAGGACCGCACTCGTACCATCTTTTTTCTTCTCTCTTTCGCCGATATGCTGCGCCCTTCGAGGCTTGTGAATCCATTGCTTAGTTCTGCCAAGTTCCGATCCCCTTGCGTACGTAAGCAAATACCCACAATGTACTCAAAATGGTACTTGCAATTTTCTTGCATTCTCAACGGAGAAGCCCGTAGCTCTCGTAGGACACCGAAGGTTCATCGCAGGTAGCCGAGGCGTCAATGGGAAAATATGGTCGTATCTGCAAGTACCGTCTAGTCTCAGGTACACCAAAGCCCTGAGCTTTCAACTCGGCGTCCGTGGTCGGTCGTCTTCCCCCGTCCTTCCTTTCGAAAATCCCTTGCCCTGGCTCTGTACCCTGGCGTCTTTTCGGTGGGCGTTCGCCGGTCGGAGGTGCCATTATCCTCTACTCTCGCTTACCCGCCGAACTAAAGTCGTTGGCGGGTCATCAAAAAGGGTCTCGGGTCTCGTCTGTCTGTGTGTCGCTCGCTCAACTGTTCCCGTAGCTTCCCTTGCCCCCCCTTCGTATGCGTCTTCTGCGTGTGCATATCCGACCATCCTCTTCAGCTTATGGTCTCCCGCCCAAGAGACCAGAAAACCTGGTTGACCCATTGAACTGATTAATTTCTTGCTCAACCCGCCCCCTCTGCTAGAGATTCGGTCATTAGCGTCGCAATTCGTGCTTCCCAAAGCTTTCTCTTTCCTGTTCCCGACACCTGCCCACATAACCCTTGGCGGTCCCCGGCTCACTCACCTTTTTTTGACTGCGGACACACAGCTCCCCTCCGTTCCCGCTGACCGCCGCCCCAAATTCCCAAAGCCCCAAACCATCGCGAATTCCTTCTCCTCCACCTCGACCACCAACACCTTCGGGCCCATTCGTCAATTCTCTCCCTTCTCCCCACCAAAGCTTCCCTTTCTCTTTCCATCTCTTCTCTCATCATCTCCATATCGTCTGCTCGTGTGCTCCCCTTCGAACGAGCTCAATCCATCTCTCTCCACAACGAGTCTTGTTCAGTGTCGTTGAGCAAAGACACTCCAACTTTTTTTCCTCCTCTCCCCGTGGTCCTGCATCTGGTCGTTTGAACCTCCGGACCGGTTTTCGACAATCCATCAACTTCTTCATATTTCGAGGTAAGCTTTGCCGCCGCAAAATCTCCGTCAATGGCGAAGCAACAAAGACTGGCCTTCCCGTTTTGCTCCGGTTCCAACAAATTGGCTGCTCCCGTGTAGCTGGACAGCCAATTTGAGGGGTTGGCAAAGAAGGGAAGAAACAGGTGCTCGAATTCTAAGAAACCCCACTCGGCTTTCTTTGATTCGAACTGCTTCGAATTCCCGCTTCGGGCCCTTGTCTCTTGCTTCTTTACTCAGTTCCACTTCGTTTTGAGCTTGGCTTCGAGGGGAGAAAGCAGCGACTTTGCGGGTACAGAATCCGTACTTACATTCGACAGATTTTCCCTTAGAAACTCCTCTTCTCCATCACAATGTCCGCCAAGTCCATCTCCGAGGCCGACGGCAAGGCCATCATCAACTACCACCTCACCAGAGCGCCTGTCATCAAGCCTACACCGCTGCCCAAGCCCGCCGTCCACAACCCTCCCCCTAAGCTTGCCACCATCTACTTCCCCGAGGATGCTTCAGTCGCCTCTGTCCTTGACCAGGCTGAGGCTACCTACCCTTGGTTGCTCGCCAAGGATGCTCTTTTCGTCGCCAAGCCCGACCAGCTGATCAAGCGACGAGGCAAGAGCGGTCTTTTGGGCCTCAAGAAGACCTGGCCTGAGGCCCGTCAGTGGGTTGAGGAGCGTGCCGGCAAGCCCGTGCAGGTTGAGACCGTCAAGGGTGTTTTGAGAAACTTCCTCGTTGAGCCTTTCTGCCCTCACGCCCAGGAGACCGAGTACTACATCAACATCAACTCAGTACGAGAGGTACGTGCAAAATACTTCCCTACCGGCCGGTCAACGAGGTACCTGGAGTCACGGGACTCGGGTCTTCCAAGACAAAGTCTGCAGCATTGCATATCTATGCAATTTCCCAGCGAATTACCCAATCAATTCACTTCTCTGGATTTTTGTCGCGGAAACGGCTGGAAATATTTCTGGTTTTTGTTCTTCATTTCATGTCTGTTTTGTTGGCTGGGGAAAGGGGCGTTATTTATTGCGTCTCGGTTTCTCGGGTCACTCCACGGACGAACGGAGACTAACCACAATATTTTGCACCATGCCCTAATCCCAGCCATCAATCTGCTTCACATGTTATGTCCCTGCATGAACCCACAGACACGAAAAGCCAAAACCCACTATCCACTCCATCCCCCTTCCCCTTGCCCCTTACCCTTCTCTTGGTTCGGCCCGCTGTCACGCACCGGGCCGTCGGGCCACACCATTTTAGCACGCTGTCTAAAACATGTCGTGCATATTTTTGTCGCTGCCGGTGTGCATAAGGCTGACAATGCTTGTTTCCCGTCTTTTAGGGTGACTGGATCCTTTTCACTCACGAAGGTGGTGTCGATGTCGGTGATGTCGATGCCAAGGCCCAGAAGCTTCTTATCCCCGTTGACCTCAAGGAGTACCCTTCAAACGAGGAAATTGCCAACACTCTCTTGAAGAACGTCCCCAAGGGTGTCCACAATGTCCTTGTCGACTTCATCTCCAGACTCTACGCTGTCTACGTTGACTGCCAGTTCACGTGCGTAAAGCCCTCCACGCTTTATGTTAGGCCGGTTTGCAGCTGACATGCTCGTTTAGCTACCTCGAGATCAACCCTCTGGTCGTCATCCCCAACGCCGATGCTACCTCCGCTGATGTTCACTTCCTTGACCTTGCTGCCAAGCTCGACCAGACCGCTGAGTTTGAGTGTGGTGTGAAGTGGGCCGTCGCTCGCAGCCCCGCTAACCTCGGTCTCCCCATCATTGCCCCCAAGGACGGCAAGGTTGAGATTGATGCTGGCCCGCCAATGGAGTTCCCCGCTCCCTTTGGCCGTGAGCTTAGCAAGGAGGAGGCTTACATTGCCGAGCTTGACGCCAAGACTGGTGCTTCGCTCAAGCTCACCATCATCAACGGCAGTGGCCGTATCTGGACTCTTGTCGCTGGTGGTGGTGCCTCCGTCGTCTATGCCGATGCCATTGCCTCTGCTGGCTTCGCCAACGAACTCGCCAACTATGGTGAATACTCTGGTGCCCCGACCGAGACCCAGACCTTCCACTACGCCCGTACCGTGCTTGACCTGATGCTCCGCGCTCCTGAGCACCCCGAGGGCAAGGTCCTCTTCATTGGTGGTGGTATTGCCAACTTCACCAACGTAAGTCTTGAATGCGCCCAGCCACTTTAATCCATCTTTTTTCAAATCAGCAATTAACACATTTGATAGGTCGCTTCCACTTTCAAGGGTGTCATCCGTGCTCTCCGCGAGTACGCTCCCGCCCTCAACGCTCACAAGGTCCAGATCTGGGTCCGTCGTGCCGGTCCCAACTACCAGGAGGGTCTCAAGAACATCAAGGGTGTCGGCCAGGAGCTGCAGCTCGACATGCACGTCTACGGCCCTGACATGCACGTCTCTGGTATCGTCCCTCTTGCTCTGAACCCTGGAAAGGACATGGGCGATGTCAAGGAGTTCACTCTGTAAGCGATTTCCAAAACGGGCGCAGAGAACTGTTTGAAGGGAGCAAAGGAAGCCGCAAGCGGGAAATGATTTAGAACGAAGCCTAATCCCCGTTTCCCTTTTTTTTAAACATCAATTGTCTTTGGGTGGCGGGAACTGGGAGGAAAGGGCTTATTCTAGGAGTGATGATGAACCATTTAGACTATTTTTTTCTTTTCTTTTTACCTTTTTTCTTATTTCCGCCTTACCTACCTAACCCTTTTCAACCTACTCTCTACCCTATCCGCTGACCTGACCTAACGCTCCCAATCTACCCCATTTCTCGTGTCATTGCCGCAAGAGGGGGGAGATGGGACGGGGGCCAACAAGATGTACAACCCCCCCCAAACAACAATCATCCCCAGGTCTGTCTTACTCTTAATGCAGCTATGCTCTATGCGATGGATGCTGAACGCCTCCCTTTTTCAATAATTAATAACATTCAATGATCCATATATGCGCGTCGTGGTTATGAGTTGTCGAATGTGTGATTACTAGTATACAATTTAAGTCGTTGAGCAGCGGCAGGAAATAGAATATGCAGTCCTGTATATGAAACGTGGGTATATTCATCTATCTGTTTATTTATTCAACTAGCATCGACTGATCAATCAACTGCAAAGTGCCTTATTCATCGTAACCTTGTGCTTGTTCTCGACTTTGCGTACGGTCCTCGTCTTTAACTCCATATGTTCCAGCTTGACTTTGCGTTCGACTTCGATTGTGACCGGCCCCAGCTTCGGCTTCGGCCCCGGCTTCAGCTTCAGCCTGAGCTTCACCAGACTCTGCATCACTCTGTGCGCCCTTGTCTTTGGCCATGACGTTTTCGAATGACGACCACAGCGCTTCGACAGAGGAGAATTCGTTGCCGACCTGTTGTTGTTGTTGCCAACGGGGGCGTGTTAGCTATGTTTGTCTGATTTGTGTTTTTGTCCGAGTCCGCTTATCGAAAGTGTCAAGCTAACTGCTACTAATAGCAAATTAATGAACTGGAGAAGAAACACAAAGAAACGTACCTCGATGATGCTTTCGAGGCCGCGATTAAGCTTATTTAGATTCTGAAGAACCATTTCGAGACTCTGTAACCGGGAGACTTGTGGTTAGCGTTTCTGACGAGAATGGTATTCTGAGTTTCATGTGATAGGACGGGAAGAAGGGCAGTGTTTGGAGTAGGGTGTTCGAGGAATGGTGGGAGAGATGGAGTGAGAGAAAGGGAAAAATAAGAGGAAGGAGTAAGAGAGTTAGAGATAAGAGACAGGAGAGGTGGAGGAGATGATAAAAGACGTGATAATTAGTACAGGAAGAAAGGGAGGAGGAACATACGAGTCCAATCTCGCCGACTAATTGATCCCGTTGAATCTGAAAGGGTGTCTTGTCTGCCATATTGTCCTGTATCTTATCTCCCGTGTCCTTTATTCCGCGGATTGTACTGCCCGAGCAGCCCGTTCTCTCTGGGCAAGACAGATCTATGTCCTGCTTTATCGAGAGCTGAATGCTTTTATTGTAGAACGCTAGAGGGGCGCTTAAGACAATCTCCGAAATATATCGAAATTACAATCACTGAGCCAAATCTCGTAGCTCTGGTTCAATGAGTATATCCGTGCGCGCTTTGATCCAAGTCTCCAGGCCGTATATCTATCGTATGGTCACCTCGCAGACGCTCCCGTATATCCCAGAAACGAATCGTCTCTCAATGTCGCTGCGACCTCTCGTAGACTTCCTCTTGTAGACTTGGGTCCGAATATCGATTTGAACGCCGGATCCCTCTTTCGTGCTTCCTTGAAGACTTTGACCACGTTCACGGTAGTTTTTGTTTCCTTGTATCGCTCTGAGATCACCGAGATATTCAGACAATGGTCGGACTAAGCGGGGGGTATATGTGTCTTTCGAGCGTCGCTCTGTAGTCGGACAGTCCGAGGCACCTTATGTCGTCTGTTCTGGGAGGAAGCCGGTGCTTGTACCGGTACAATCGAGGTAACTGAGCCGGTATACTCGTCAAGGGCTCCTGGAAGTAATAGCCTGCACAGTGATGATGAAAGCGCTAAATCAAGTCGTGTTGCCGTAAATGTCCGCTGAATATCGCCGCCGCTGCGCAGTCCTAGCGGCGGGCTCGTTCTCTTACCACGCTGTTTGTCCAGCTGTGGCTTATCGAGGTCAGTCGTAAACGGACAGTAGATAAGTGCCCAGCAGCTTCACTCGAAAGGAGTAAGGAAATCAGATAATACTTGTTGGAGGGACGGTCATGGAAATTTGTTAATCTGTTGATAGCATTAAGCCCGCAGCGCGGATCTCATGGCTACTGCAACGCGGGACAAGATGGTTTACGCGACGCAAACAGAGCAAACCAAAACCTGACATGGAAAACATGGCGCCTCGAGTTTATCATCAAGCCAGGGTACAATTTGCAAAGGCATGTAATCATTTTAATCGCAGAAAAAAAAAATCTAGATTGATACAAAGAATAAAAGCAAATACGCAAAATTCAAGCTATTAATAAAATAAAACAAAAAAAAAAGAATGTTGAGAGGAGCGAGGTTCGAACTCGCGCGGTTTCCCACTGCGGATCAGATCACAGTCTCTTGAAAGACTTAACCTAAACACAGCGCCTTAACCACTCGGCCATCCTCCCATTGGGCATACCAATCTTCGCTCATAATTCATACTATGAGCGCCGTTGCACGCTCAAACTATAAATGGAAAAGTGTCCTTCGCACACTGCATTTTCAACTACACTTGGCTCTCACGGGAATTTGATGACTCAGTCTAAGATTCTTTGAACACAGTTCTACTTTGAAATTTAACGTAACCTATTTTTAGACTCGGGCAGATCGACAGGGTATCATGAAAGAAGCCTTTGCGCAGTACGCAAATTTAAAATATAACATATAATATATTAAATATTATTGTATGTTGAAAATTGGGTGTGAATAATGTGCAGTCTATAAGTATATACTTGAAAAGAATAAAGACAGGGAACAATTTCACAATATAGAAAAGAAGTATTTTTCTGTCAACTCTATTTTTGATCAATGTCACGATCCCAACTATAGCTCATCAACTCGACGTCGAGAAAAGGATCGTAGCATGTCATGCGTCGGTGACGAGTCACGCGTACTCCGTACAAAGAAGCGAGTCATAGACTGGTTGGTCCTCGGTCTAGACCCAGTCTCTCGCCAAATTTCGAGAACAAAAAAAGGCTGCCGAAGAGGCTAGACCGATAAGCCGCGATAAATATGCACGATGATGTCGATCGTAGATCCCTGCATCGTACGGCTGCGCCATCTTGTGTGGGTGGATCTTTCTTTTTTCTTCTTCCCGGCTGGCCGTGTCTTGGCCCCATCGTCATACGTCTCAGGTCAGAGTGTTGTCAATCCACCTGTTGTGCCTGACGAACCGTTCTGAAAATGTCATGCGGGGTAATGTTAGGAACTCCACTGTAAAATTCATGGCGTGGAGGACCCAAATGAAGCCCATTGGACGATGGCGTCAATTTTGGCAACGTTCACCCCGGAGGACCCCCTGCCTCGTGGTTCTCTTCTCCACTTTTGAAGCTTGAGCTTCAGACCTCGGAGAGAAAGAAATTGACCAAGTGGAATAAGCTCTCGTCCACCACAGAGCGGATTGGGATTGGCGAGTCTATATGTCGGAGAATCCTCCGAGCGGATTCTCTGTTACCAATGACGCGGATATGACTGTACGCGATCGCGCTGGGATCAAAGTGCAACGTCGAGATCGAAAAGTCCAACAACCGCAATGTGGCGCAGAGAGCGCTGAATGACTCTAAATCAGCGACGCCGGGCAAACTCTTTGCATCTCAATTGCAAAATAGTGTATGCTTCGTTTATGGGCGTATGGCTTCGAAAATTAGATCGGTAGGTGCGACAGTAGAAACCATTCAGAGCAATTGATTGAGGTCGGCCTCGATGAAATGTATTTGTCGAGCAAAGAAATCTGTGTGAATCTCAGACCTCGACCTTGTCGCGCTTCCCTAAGGTCAGCCTGCGCAGGCGTGACTTGATGGGGCCGCTGGCGCCGCCGCCATTTTGCTCTCGGTCGCTCGCATTGGATGATGCCGAAGAAGGGCCATTGTCAGATGCGCCCGAAGACCTTCGCATCGCAGTTTGCTCGAGAATGTCCTCAAGGCTGACATCTGAAGCGGAGCGCGAGTGCGGGATTGGATCGAGGACCTCGATGAATTTGGAGGCTGTCATTCTAGTTTGTGTGGTGATGATCTTCCTGAAAATATGCGATGAACGGGATTCTCGTCGAATGTGAAGTGAAATTGATCCAAAAGGCAAAAGTAAGGTGATTTATATAATAGAGCGATTGTGTGTGGGGGCAGATTTGGGAATAAGGCTGCCTCGCGAAAATGGCGTATAGCTTTGTGGAGCTCTAGATTTTTGAGCTGCTTTGAGTAATGAGCTTGGTGATTGCGCCTTTGAAACGTCTGAATACTTGAGGCCTAGTGGCTCGTGACGATGAGAAAATCTCTTGATATTGCAAAGCGACAGACAATCAACGAGTGAGAAAAAATAGTTGTGTCACGCCGTGCAGGACAAAGCACCGGACCAAACAATGAAACTCAAAGCGTTAGAGTCAAAAGCGAAAGATATGACGCCTAAAGGCGCGGGTTCTTTTATAGCGGATAGTAGCAATGAACGGTAACGACGGACGAGGCGTTGCCACCGAGAGTAAGTGCAGAGCAACGGCGGACGTCACAGGGCCAGACCAGCAGGGGTATGAGCGGATGGTGGGAGGGAAGAAGTTGCAGGGGGGGTCAAATAGCTTTCTTATAGCCCTCTCGACTACTCTACCCGTGCACCCGAGATGATGCCAAGTACGCGCGGACGGAGGCCTCCTAAGACAGCGGTAGATGGAAAGGTAATGGAGGGATGGATGAGTGAAAAGACTAATCCCAAGTGATTTGATTTTCCCTTTGCTATACGTGGTATCTGTACTACACTCTACCTACCTAGATCATGGAGGGGAGGGGGCGAAGTGGCCACGACGACGGTAGATTAAGAACACTTGGCTTGGCAATACAAGTAGCGCTGCTGCTAGGACCTCACCGTAGGGGCATATTCTCTACTGTGCAGAGTGTACGACTATTCCATCTCTTAGTTATCCTCGATACACCAGGTTAAGCGGGCACAGAGAGAGGGAGGGACAGAGCAAAGGAGAGAAGAGGTACTGGCGGTGATGCGTATGCCCATGAAAGCGTAAAATATGGATCGCAGCCTGGCGCGGGACTTGCCCCAGACGGCTGGAGAATGGGACTGAGCGGCGGCAGCATTAGGAGCAATTGGAAAGAAGAGGGTGTGGGAGCGATGAGTGTTGAAGAGAATCATTGTAACTCGGCGGTCGAGGCCGAGATGGGGCATCGAACACAGAGACGGTGCACGGGAATCAGAGACGCGGAACTGCGGTAGATCCGGGCTAAGGATTGCCAATGGCTGTGTTGCGAATACGTCGTCTGACCCAACCAAGTGTTAGGGGGTGATCAGCTTGGTCGGTGGCTTAGATGGCTTCAATGCTTGAACCAGGAAAGGAAAAATGGAATTGAGTAGGGAAAGGGGAAAAGGATAAAGGCGCTGCGAGAAAAAAAATGTGAGACGAACGTCGAGGGGTGGGGATCCGTGACAGAGAGATTGAGACAGAAGCAAAAAAAAGTAGGTATGATTTGGAAAGGCAGCAAGACAGAAGAATACTACGGAGATGATATCAGTCCGTCGATGGATAATCATAATCATTCCATCCTCCAGCTATCGTCGCTCGTCCCGCTCTCTCTCTCGCTCCGTCGCTCTCCGTTGCTGACCAAACTGGCCCATTCGCTCACCAGCTCTGCCCTCTCGTCTCGGGCCGACCGTGCCTTCAGCTCCAGTGGGGGGGAGAGCTTTCCCCATTCTCCACCCCTTCCCCAGCTGAGTAAATAACTGTAATAACGGTCTTTGGATTTGGAATGCATCTAAGAACAAAAAGAAAAGTACCACTTTTCCTTTGAAAAATTTTTCTTTTTCTTCTCCTACCGTCTGATCCGAGCAGAATCAAGGTACGTGCCCAAGGCCACCTTTGCCACTTCCGGCCAAAGAAGCAGCCACAATACGCAATCAGGTCTTGTGGTGTACTTTGGATGACGGCAAGATTGCAGCCTAAATCAAGGTATTGTCAAAGTCCTTATTGTTCCGTTTTGGTTTCTCTGTGCCCCACCATCTCCAAAACCGGCGATTCTTGCTTCTTTAGCTACCTACCGTAGGAAAGTCAAGGGATCCAGTCTTGTCCAATCTTCTTGGGGCTTGCATGTCCACGCGTTGACGTCCTTGGCCCTTGGGATATCAGGGTCACCGAGTTATTCAAAGAGAACAGAGATAGAAAATTTTTTCTTACGCCAGACGCTGATCATGATCGCTCAAGTTACTCTATTCGCTCATGCCTTTTGTTGTCCTTTAGCCCGCTTAACTGATAGGCATCGCTAGACTGGTAAACTCTAACTGATACAACGTTTAATGGGTAAGGGTAATCAAGGTCGGAGCCAATACAAGAAAGAATAGACGAGAACTTCGGATAATCTGTGCTGAGCGGGGATAAACCGATCTTCATTGTTCCGCGCAAGTCGTTACCATTCTTGCGCTGATGCTTCGTCCTCCTCGGTCCATCAATAATTTGCACAATCCAAAGGGTAGATCCCCATTGCAGGCATCAAAGAACAAAACTCCCCACCATTGCCGAATAAGAGCACTTGCACACCTGGCATCGTCCCAGGCCCCTGCATTTGATGCTGATCCGGCTGATCCAGCGTTACGTGGCTCCCTCGGCATTAATACGAAACAGCGTAAGCCTTATCCGCCACTTTGGCCATCAAGGGGGACGATTAGCCCATGACTCAGGGTCCAACGACGTTTGTCCTTTGACCTTTAAAAGCGGTGTGCCCCTCATTGTGATTGTTTGAAGTGAGGGGCATTTGTGCAGATCACATACTGTGGGGAAGCACATGGAAGATGAAACTGTCTCACCTGATTTAATGAGGGCTAAAAAAGGGTCTTGTAGACATTCGAATGCTTGGTACGCGGCCCTGCTGCAGGGCTCACATCTCCAACACGTACGTTCAACTGCGAAGCGAGACAATGGAGTACGAGCGAGCGAGGGCATATCTCTCAATCCCAAACATGCTCAGCCCCCTGAGACCGCCAATTGATCATCAAATCGTGGCGTACACATCAATCGGCGGATTGAGATTGAAAAGGTGCAGGATTGCGCAAGTATGGCCAGGTGGATATTTTAAGATCTACGGACCGTGATTGACCTGTTACTGGTGCCTAATCTATTTCCAGCTTGATTCAGGCTCCTTACGTGGCATTTGAACAAAACCTAGTATATTATTGATTATACTATTGTGAAATGTGAGCTGTTGAGGAATGGAAGATGGAAGCTACTCCCACTGCGTCTTCAGCATTCGTCTTTCGCCGTTCCCACGCAGACCATGTTCAGATTATATACAGCTACGTGCATTGCCAATATCAAAAGATGGCTAATTGTAAGGATATTTTAGCGAATGATCTCTGGCTTTACTTTGGTGAAAACAACCTCACAGTAAAATGCGATTCAAATCCCCTCACGATGCTCATGAAGTCGACAAGTCTAGAAATGATATTGAAACGCGCAGTCACATGACCTCGCGAGATCCATGCAGTGTTATATTATGTAATCGACATAGCGATCGTTCCCCCAGAAACGTCCACCAGCCAATCATATTTGCTGAATACAGGTATTCCAATCATGCATCCAATCCTGACGACATCGAGGTGAAACTAGGTCAATATCTTTCAATTTTCAAGAGCTATATGCCAGGTTTGGCCTGAAAACTAATCCATATCGGTGCTCTGAAGATTCTTATTCTTTGGAACCCAGGTTTAGCTATCGTTCCATAGTCCTGCGCAAGCACCAACCGATATCCTATCTTGGGTAGACATTCAGCATTCACACAGCGCACTTGTAACTCCTGACGTTGCGACTCACAAAGGGGCTCATATACCAGCGGCCTACTTTCAATCATACGACATCTATCGTTTCCTTGCACCTGATCGACACATATCTCAACACGATGTCACCGGCACGACGAACAAAGTCTTCTCGACAGAGTGCAGGCGGACCATCACAAGCAACGTTAAACTTTGGCAGCTCCCACTCTCGCGTCACCAAGCCCACTGTTGCAAGGACCGGAAAGGAAGCTCTTAAAGAAAAAGACGTAACTACGAAAAAAGACCCTGCGCTTGTTCTGCAGGGTGTCAACGACGACAATGATGTCCAAGCCATTGCTTCGCCGGACCTAGCAGAACCAACGACTGCTGAAGTTGCAATCATTGACCAAACCGAGGCTGAAGTGGCCAAGCCCAAGACCAAAGAGGAGCAGGCAGCGGAAAAGGTTTCGGATGCGCAGCTCAAGCGGTACTGGAAGGCGAGAGAGGATGAAAGAAAGGCTCCACGAGGTATGTGATCTTATTTCCCACTTTATACAGCCTCTATATTGGCAATTTGATCATTCTATATCCTCGAAACAAAAAAGACTGACCTTTTTCAAAAGTACACCAAGAAGGCCTCTCCATGAACGAGAAAATACTGCGACATTTTGATCTGTCTTCACAATACGGGGTACGTCTTCAACTTCCTTTTCCCTTGTCAATTTGTACATGCCATTTCACAAATTCCATTGGGTTCTACTTCCACTCAAATCTAACAATACGCAGCCCTGTATTGGCATCGCTCGCATGAAGCGCTGGCACCGCGCCCAAAACCTGAATATGAATCCTCCCGTCGAAGTCCTCGCGGTACTCCTCCGCGAACAACGCAAAGATAACATGAGAGCCGAGCGCGCACATGTCGATGAATTAATGTCTTCGCGATTCGTCATTGACTAGACCGACTGTTCTTTTTATTCCATTTCTCTCACTTGTAATCTCTAGTTGCTTGTTCCTTTTACCCCTTCACCTCCTTTCTTTTTCCTTTTCTTTTTTGACCCTCCTACCTAGCTTTGGAAAACCTCCTTCCAAGTCTTTTGGGTTACTATCATGGCTGCCTGCTTTTCTCTCCGACCGTCTTCCCCGTTCTTCTGTCCGCTCTTCCTGTCCGCCATTCTCCCTTTGCTCCCCTGCTCTTCTTCTACAGCCCTTGCTCTTTTCCATCCACAAGCACCGACGCTCTCATCCTAGCTCGCATGCTCAAATACTCATCAGGACATTAAACCTGCGCCCTATTTCACTTTTTTCTCAGCCACCTGTATGCTCATCATTATTGCTTCAGTACCCTCCAGTATTCTTGCTTACGGGCGTTTATTCCCCATTCCCTTTTCTTTTCTTTTCTTTTCCTTTTAACTCATCCTCCAAAGAATCAATTTTATACGTCGAGCAACGGCATTTACAATTCTGAAATGACAATACCAAATTCAAAACACTTCAAACTGACTCCTATCATCATCATCTGATTCTCGTCTCATACAAAGTCACTACTACGGAAATATATGTGAACGGCAAAAGTCTTATAAACTCGCCCACCAGGGGCGCATAATAAATTTGATATTTTATGGCTAATGCTAAATATCCCACTTTGAACCTCTCTTTGAAGGAGGGAGTCTGGCTGCTATTTCTTTGCTTGGGCTTCGTTCCGTTCTGTTCTGTTCTCTTTCAAACTTGAGAAAAAAAAATGCAAGTGACTATGAAAAAATCGAGTAATGGGATGATGGAGGGTTCGGGTCGTTAAGACCGGGGGCTACGGCAGTGCAGCTAGTACTTGTGTCAAGAATGCCAAGGACATAATGGTGTGGTATGATGTGGTATTGCAAGGACGTCGTAGTTATTGTCAAGAAACAGAAAAGAAAAAATAAAATAAAATAAAAGGGTGACAATGAAGGGGATGGGAGAAAATAAGAACATAAAATAGAATGGGAAGAAAAAAGAAATAAAAATAAAAATAAAGGGGAATAAACACAAGAAGACTAGCTTGACATCTAGAACAAAAACGAAAAAAAGGAAAAAGAAGAGGAAGAAAGAAAGAAAGAAAGAAAGAAAGAAAGAAAGAAAGAAAGAAAGAAAGAAAGGAAAAATGAAGGGGGAAAGGATATGGAGACAAAAAAGGGGTGAAGAGTGAAAAGAGGAAAAAATAAAAATCCGTTTGGGGCATCATACAGACAACCGAGAAAAAAAAGAGACAAAGAGACAAAAAGACAAAAAGACAAAAGAAGAAAAAAAGAGACAAAAGAAGAGAAAAAAGAAAGAAGAAAAAGAGGCATAACAGAGCATGGCATGATATGATACCCCAAACGCCTCGATGCGTATACATTCCACGTTCCACGTCCCGTCTCGCCCGCTTATGCAAAAGGAAAATGTGAGGAGCAAAAGAAAAATGAAATATAAGGAAAGAAAGTCATCATCGACCGGATACGGGTATGCGTGACTGGGATTTAAAAGCGTCTAGGCGTGTCGTCTGTCATTGGTATGTATCCTTTTGCTCGTCCATGCGTTCATATAGACAGAATGATCGTAATTGAATGGGTTGAAAGACAAAAAAAAAGGGGGTGTTTGAGAGTCATTACAAGAGCTTGCACTTGGACTTCTTGGATTTCTTGCTGGTGCCGCGTGTGGTGTTTGTTGTAGGAGTGGTCTTGCCACTGCCGCGTACTTGGACACGCTCCTCTTCTTCCTCGCCAACGGCCAGGATGACTGCCATTTCAAAGAGCTCGTCGACTCCCCGCATCTCCTTACTGCTGCACTCCACGTACGAGGCGCCCATGCGGTCCGCTACCGCACGGCCCTGGTCGGGTGTCACTGGTGTGAGACCCTGGGTCTTGAGCAAGTCGATGCAGGAGCGCTTGGTTCGGAGGTCGGACTTGAGGCCAACGAGGACAATAGGTGTAGTTGGACAAAAGTGGAGCACTTCGGGATACCACTAACATCGAGTCAGTATAACTATCTCAAAAAGTATTGGGAAGCCTGATAAAATGATAATGGTACTCACCTTGTCCATTACATTTTCGAGAGAGTTGGGACAGTCAATAGCAAAGCAAACAAAGAGCAGGTCGGTCTCGGGATACGACAGCGGCCGTAGACGGTCATACTCTTCTTGTCCGGCCGTATCCCAGAGGGCCAGCTCAACTCCCTTGCCGGTCGGCGGATGCGTGGTGTGAGTGATGTAGTTTTCGAATACAGTCGGAACATATTTCTGGATCGGGTGTCAGTCCCCCAAGTCATGACAGATTTGGTCTGGTGAATTTGATTGTAAAATAATTGACGCACCTCAGGGAAGTAGCCTTGGCTGTAACTGATCAGTAGACATGTCTTACCGCAACCACCATCACCAACCACGACCAGCTTTTTCGAATACTCGGGTGGTTGAGTGACATGTGTTGCGGCAGAATCCCGACCGGTGGAATCACTCATGCTGGTGCGAATGGTAGCACTGCTATCGCGAGTGCTGTGTTGACGAGAATGAAGCTTGCGCTGGGGTTGATAGGGCGAAGTAATGGAGATTGCGGGGGATTTGTCTGTGCTGATGGAACGGTTGTGACGGCGATATCCGGGTTCGTAGTCGTGAGCCTGCACCGACATTGCGAGTTTACTTTCAATCTTGATACACCGAAATGACGATTATGAAATGTTGACGCGGAGGCGTATGTCGCGTGGGTTTATGCGTGGACGGGGGCGTAATCAAAGGGTGATCCCAGCAAAAAGTAAAGAAAAAGACAAGTGAGAGGGAATTTTGTCCAGAATGGAGAAGATTAAATTCCTCTGCCACCGATTGTGGGAAATTTGATTAAAGATGGAAATATCTTCTTGGGATCTCTGGTGAGGGTTGAGATGGTTTCATATCGGGTGGCCCAAGAATGTTGACGACGCAATCGTTGGCGGGGAAACCACCCACTCTGTTCAGCTGGGTCGTGCCTTCCATGATGGGACAGGTACATGACCTCATCCCCGTTTCTTGGTGGAGATGCAAGTACCTTTTCATCTCGATTCCCCGATCCGACTATCAGAGTAGCGGCTGAGCCACGATGAGCATCATCCGGATGGATCGAAGATCTTGTCTCGCCTTTGACTTATTTTGTATGGAATATCTAAATCTCCTATCATCTGAACTTGTGCTCTTCAATGATCAAGTCTCTAGGTAGATTCAAATGTCCCTTTACCACAGGTACCTTGGCGTGTACAGTCAGCACAAGTCCTCATCAGCATGTGTAAGCAACTGATCATTTCATTGATATGGAGATAGGATCTTTCAATCAGCTGTCAGATAGCCAGGACATGATTACTCCTACGTACAAGGGACACATTACAGGATTGTGCCTGATTACACCCGAATGACCCCACTACCGTAGTAACTAGAACTTGTACCTGAATCTTGTCTTGTCTCGTACTCCACTGCCAACTCCCTGAACCTCGGTATTCCCCGTCTCTTTTTGATGAAATGAGCGCAACGGACAGCTCGTTAGTGTTGGACCAACAGCTGCATCCCCTAGAATCACCACATGATTTTGATTGATGATTATCATTATATTATCAATTTCCAGCTCTAATATTCTTCTTTTCTATACCCAATTCAGTCACTTTATTGACCCTGCCCCCATGCAATAATAATTCCCCTCAATTCAAGGGTCCTGCGTCGTCACCAACCGTCTGGTTTTTCCGTCCCCCAGCTCATGTCCTGATCCGTCCGATGGTTCAACGGCAATCTCTTCGTGCAATTGAAGCATAAATCTCGATTAAATATTGCTGCAAATACTTCTTCACGAATCTTTTTTTTGTTTTCTTTCCTTTCCCTCTCGCTTCGAATGCAGAACCGATGAGCGCTCCAATTTCCTCAACCCTGTCTCAAAGTAAAGCCTCGAAGCCGACCATGACCGTCGCGCCAGAGTCAGGCAAGCCTGACGCTGGCTTGCGCAGCCTCGATCACTGTACGTGCCTAGGAATCGCAGATGATAGCCCACCTACCTTGGCAAATGCTAAATACACCTTCAGACAAGGACCGTTTGCCGGTTTGGCGATATCGCATGCGCCAGGCGCTGATTCCTCTAACGCGATGGGAGACACCATATCTCGGAGCGATACAGTCCAAAGTCCGTACACCGACGCTGGATTCCTATTTTGCATTTACTGCGAATCTGGGCACACACACTTTTTTCATGATTTTTCTGCCCATTCTGTTCTGGTTTGGCTGGACGACGATTGGACGAGCGTAAGTCGATCGGATTGTGTAATTGATGATCAACGCTCATAAAAAATAGTATGGTCCATATGCTTGCCTCAGGAGTCTTTCTTAGCGGGTTTCTCAAAGATCTAATGTGCCTTCCACGCCCGTTGTCTCCTCCGTTGCAGCGCATCACCATGTCTGGCTCGGCGGCTCTCGAATACGGCTTCCCCTCAACCCATTCGACAAATGCCGTTTCTGTCGCTTCGTATATTCTTTTCCTAGTCAGCTCAAGCGAGGACCAAATTGATCCGCGAATGAAAATCTTGGTGCAAGTTTCGGTCTATCTTTATGCGGGGTCGATCATATTGGGCAGACTTTATTGCGGCATGCATGGCTTTTTCGACGTTGTCACGGGGACAATGCTGGGATTCTTGATCGCCGCCGTCCAGTGGGTTTGGGGCGAGACCTTTGACAACTACATCCATGCTTCAACATGGATTGTCCCCTTTCTCATCACTGCTGGTCTCATTATTTTGGTTCGGGTTCACCCGGAACCCGCAGACGATTGTCCGTGCTTCGACGACAGCGTTGCTTTTGCCGGAGTTTTCATTGGCGCAGAATGGGCTGTGTGGCATTTTGGTCAGACGGCGCTGGCCTGGAACGAGCCCGTTCCATCCACTACACCGTACCAATTTCAAGCCATGGGAGTGACGAGATCTATCCTGCGTCTGCTCTTCGGGACTTTGGTCATTTTCGCCTGGCGCGAAGTCATGAAGCCAACCCTATTGAAGGGCCTGCCGCCGCTCTTCCGTGTCATCGAGCGCTTGGGTCTTTCGCTGCCTAGAAGATACTTTTTACCCGCCACGTATGTCTCGTCCTAATTCGCTTCCCCCTCGCCCCTCTTTCACCATCGACGATACTGACATCTTGATCTCAGTGAGTATAAGCGTGTGCCGTCTCACTTGCGAGTGGACAGTATCTTCCCGTCCGTCCGCGACTTGCCAGGCATGCTTTCCAACATCCGCCACCCCAGGAAGCGCGCCGTTTCTGTTGGACCGCAATCCGCCGCTGATGCATACGAGGCATTAGCTCGTCGCGAGCAACGTCGACGCGAGAGCTTGCAAAAGGATGGCGCCCTTATCGCTGGCCAATCCAGTGACAATTCGCCCCAGCAATCAGTTCCCAATGGGCCGGTGAATCGCAAGACTGGAGCTGGCCCCTTCAGGAACGGCCTTTCCTCTGACTCGCTGCCCTCTTCCGAAGCAGCGAGTGTGAATGCTTCCGTCTCCGCGATAGACGGAGCCCCCGTGCCTTCGGAGCCGTTTCCTCAATTTGCAATGGAGGTGTCCACTCCTCCGGTGAACTTGGAAAATGACCAGCAGGGTGAACAAGATGAGAAAGACATGTTCTTGATGCTCGAAAAGCCTCGAGTCAGATATGACGTGGAAGTGGTAACCAAACTCATCGTCTATTTCGGTACGTCATTGAATCTTCCCCAAAAAGCATTCCAGCAAGCATCGTCTCATCTAACCTTTCGATCTTGCAGGCATCGCTTGGTGGGTAATTGAGGGGATGCCCTTCCTTTTTGAACTCGTTGGCCTCGGCATGCCGAAGCAGACAATTTGATCATATCGAATCATGTCCATTCTTTTGTCGATCATCCGTCTATGATCAAAATCACAAGACACTCCCCCCCGCGTGCCACAGGCATGACTGCCACACATTTGACCTCGCCATTTCAGGTCCATGCACCCTACATTCTACTGCTCAATCATGGTTTCTTAAGCCTCAAAGCAGTCCTGTCAAGCCCGAGGAAAGTAGTCGATGGCGAAAGTCTGCATCGGGTCTCCCCCAATGCGCAGTCTCGACGAGCTAACCACACGCGCCGCCACGCGCCCGATCACAACGGCCCGCTTCAGCATTCCCTCCGCCGCCGTTGTGATCACATTGCCAAGTTAACAACAGGAGCCAAAACAACGATTGCATTCTGTGTACTCCTAAAAAAGAGGGGCACGCTTCCATTATTACAGTCTCCAGGGCGTATGATTGGTCTACACTACGTTTAAATGACGCCATACTGCTGCGACATAGTTTGTCGCAAGATCTCCTCCACCCTTTCCTTTGGCATGGGGAGTATCAAAACTCAACCGGTCACTCAGAGAGGCCGAACCAAGACAGTCCACAAAAGCTCATAGATTTTGTCACTTTACATCAAAATTCGAATCTTCAGGGAATTTGGGGGTTGAGGGGGCAATATCGAGAAATGGCCAGTCGTGAAAGAGCCAGGAAAAAGTCTCCGGACATTAGGCTAGAGTAGTAATGTTAATAATATTAATAATGCCTGCCTACCTAGGTACATACATACAATAAACACAAAATCCAATCAACTACCTCATTGCCTCCAACTACAATTTCCTTTCCTTTCCTCTTGGATACTTGTGTCATATTTGCCAAGTTCAAAGTCCATAGTGTGCACGCCGAAATCAACACATACCAAAGAAAAGTGAATAAAAGAAGAAGAAGAAGAAGAAGAAGAAGAAGAAGAAGAAGAAGAATAAAACAAATAAACGTCTATCGTAACTAGCTCGCGAGAGTCTGAGTCTAATTCTATGTGAGGCGATGCTCATGCGTTCTGTGCCAATTTCGAAAAAAAGGACGCTGGGGGAGGAATCTGCCCGAGGAAGAAATGGATGGAACAGTACAGGGTGACCATGCGAAATTGGATGTGATAAGGAGGCAAATGCGAGATGGGACAGGAAAAAAAAAGATAGAAATGCCGTGATAGACGAATGATGTCGAAGATGGTTGTGAAAAGAGAGTGGGTATTTTCAAGATAAGAAATGGAAAATAAAATCAGTACCAAATACTCCGTGTACGATGATGAGGAAGTCCCTCCAGGCCAGCGGCTTCGCGCTCCTTCATGGTATCGTACAAGAAAAAGTCAATGAGAATGGCATTAACGTGGGTGCCGGGATGCGTGCGGATGATTTCTCGGCGGAGGAGCTCGACGGACCAGATACTGCAGCATCTGAGTTGGATCTCCCAGGGATGGCCCGACTCGAGCGGTTTGAGATGGCGAATGTGCATCTCAAGGGGCGGACTGTAGCGCAGACAGTCGAACGATTGCAGCATTTGCGGGATGCGGTAGTCTAGATGAGATGTCAGAAAAAAAGGTGTTCCTTGAATTGTGCAAGGTGAAAATCCAAAGGCAAAGGGGATTGAAAACAAAAGGGGATTGAAAGTACCGGCAAACATTGTAATCTTGTCAATGTCGTTGAAAGTACCATAACTGGTGCCGTTGAAACAGGCCCAGAGGTCTGCAACAAGAATCTGGGCGCGCTTGTAGATGTGCACGCGCTTGCCCTCGAAGCGGAATGCATCTCGGAAGCAAGAGAAGTTGGTGGCTAGAAGATTCACCAGGCCTGCTGCTGATTGCTGCGCTTGCGTGATACATGTTGAGAAGCGGGAGTCAAAGTGCTGGAGACATATATTAGTCATGAGGCCCGGAAAATAAAGCTCAGAAAAGGAAGAGACGAGGTACCTCGCAGAGGACTTGTCCGGCTTCTCGTAGACAAGCAACACGTTCGTCGAACAATGGAATGTCTTCTTCGGTGGCGGACCGGAAGACATGTCGGAGTACTTTGATGGAGCATTCTCCCTCGTTCCGCCAGAACGTGGGACTAGTAATTGGAATGCCTACGTGTCTTATTAGCATACTGATTTACTTTTTGGACGCTTTACGTTCTGGGGATTCGTTATGAAGGTCACGTGTGGTGTAGGGTGTGTTTTATTTTAATTATTCAACGTACCTTCATCTAATGCTCTCTGCAGCGCGGCCACAAGACTCCAATAACCAGTCCATTTTCGGCCCTTGTACTCAATGGCAAATCGTTCTTCGGGAGTCCTCTCGGACCAGAAACTGAAATTGAGCAAATCCATTGTGAATATAAAATTCACAGTGCTTTCATCTTTTTCTTTGGGATGCAATTCATGCTCAGCCCACGTCTTTGTCGAATAGGACTTTCTCTGCATCATCTCGTAAATGGCTTGCGCCGCTGCCTTTGTTGCTTGCGTGTCCAGAGCTACATCAATTGCTTGATTGTACACGTGCTCTGCACCCTCTAATACGCCGGTTTCAGGCGGAAGTTCGGGATCATGCGTCTTGATTCCCAGAGACTGGCGCAGTAATGCCAGGAGCTCGGGATCTGCTTCATCGTCGGACATGCTGTTGCTCGGGAAAAGTCCAGACAAACCAATACAGGACCAAAAAAAAGCGTGAAGAAAATGGACTCAAATGATTACAAAATGTGCCACAGCGCCTGAAGTTTCCCCAATTTATGATCTTTTCATAATAATGAAATTCAACCGAAAGAGAAAGGAGAAATGATAAGTAGGAATCAACTCCAAACGAATCCCCAGATGAATGAAAAAGAAAGAGAAATAGCGGTGAGAAAAATGTGATATGGAGTTTGTCTCAGTTCCCAAGTTTGCAAAGGGTTTCTGAACAGTGGCAATAATTTAAGGGACCCAAAGACAAAGCAGGAGTATCTGGTACCATCAAGGACGATACGAGCTGGACGACTAAATGGGTATCGCGTACTTTGATAAAGTCGGCCCTTCATCGGCCGATGTGGTAAGAGAGAAAGGGGTTACCCGGGGAGGCGATGACATAGGTGGACAAGGCTGTGGAAGTAACAATTGAGTTTCGCGGAGCAAACGAAAGCTTCCCGCCCCAATCGCGCACGGGCGTGGGTTGGCCTGATCTGCGCTACTCCATTTGAGCTCACTTGTGTTCTCTTCTTCTTTGTCGCTCGCTCGCAAAAAAGCTCTTATCGGCTCTGGAAACTCAATCAATACTTTGCTTCGTCAGTCTTTTCCTCTTGCACGCTCCTTTCGCTATTGCCGCTGTCATCCGTTGCCCAGCATGGGCCGTGATCGGTTTCCAAAACAATCTCTGGGTTCTCTGTACTCCCGGATCAAGCAGGTGCGTCCCCGTTACTATTGGAGCTTTGTTCCTACAAGATACTGACAATAGGAATTTTTAGTCTCGGGTTTTGATGGTTGGAGCTGGAGGCATTGGCTGCGAATTGCTCAAGAACCTGGTCCTGACGGGCTTTGGAGAAGTACATATTATCGATCTAGACACTATCGACCTCAGCAACCTCAATCGGCAATTCTTGTTTCGCCATGAACATATAAAGAAGTCTAAGGCGCTGGTAAGCAGCATCGCACCCCCGATGCGATTCGTTGGGAACCTAACAGAGCCATTGCACAGGTCGCGAAAGAGACGGCCGGTCGTTTCAATCCCAACGTAAAGCTCGAAGCGCACCACGCCAACATTAAAGATGCCGAATTCACTGTCGATTGGTTCAAAGGATTTAACCTGGTATTCAACGCCCTTGACAATCTTGACGCTCGGCGACATGTGAACAAAATGTGCTTGGCGGCGGAGGTTCCTCTTATTGAGAGCGGTACTACTGGATTCAACGGGCAGGTGCAGGTCATTCAGAGGGTGAGCAAGAGGAAACATGCTATTAGGATATTGAAATCGCTAATGAAAGTTCTGCAGGGAAAAACCGAATGCTATGACTGCACACCTAAGCAAACTCCCAAGAGCTTTCCCGTCTGCACAATCAGAAGCACGCCCAGCCAACCAATCCACTGTATCGTCTGGGCAAAGAGCTATCTATTTACGTATGAGAACCCCTTCAATAAAACAAGCTCAATACTGATGTCTTCCAGGGAAATATTTGGCACGAGTGAGGATGATGCTGCAGAATTCGACCATTCCGAAGATGCCGAAAATGGTTCGTGTCGATAATCTCTATATTCGATGCATTGATAAACTAACTGCTACTAGCAAAGGAAATCGAAAACCTTAGACAGGAGTCGCAGGCTCTCAAAGCGATTCGAGATTCCATGGGCTCTGATGAATTTCCACGAAGAGTGTTTGAAAAAGTTTTTGGCGACGACATCAAACGGCTACGAAGCATGGAAGACATGTGGAAGTCTCGCCGACCCCCGGAGGCGCTAGATTATGACCGGGTTTCGCAGTCGGCATCAGGGATTGACCCTAGCATCTCTGTCAAAGACCAAGAGAATTGGAATCTCGCAGAAAATTTCGTGGTTTTCTCCGACAGGTACGCCCCCCCAATACAATCGCTGTATGGTCATCCGCTAACGGACAACAGCCTTCGTCGTTTGAGTGCCAGACTACGAGATACACAGGCCAAGGTCTCTGATGGCGATGCACCCCCGATCCTTAGCTTTGATAAAGATGACGTTGATACACTCGACTTTGTCACTGCTTCGGCAAATCTTCGCTCGTTCATTTTCGGAATTGGCACCAAATCGAAATTTGACATTAAACGTAAGACTCTCACTTACTTTGCGTTGGAGTTCTTCAGCTGATTTGATGTAGAAATGGCTGGTAATATCATCCCCGCAATTGCCACGACCAATGCGATGACTGCTGGGCTATGCGTTTTGCAAGCCTTCCACGTCATGAGAGGAGATATGGAAAAGGCACGAATGGTAGGTATACCCCAAGCACTGTTTACTTGGGCGTATTTACTGATCGCTGATAGGTCTTCTTGACACGCTCAACCGAACGGGTGATCTCAGGAGAACCTCTTCATGCACCGAACCCTGATTGCCCCGTTTGTGGTGTTGCGCAATCCAAACTTGTCGTTGATCCTACTCGGGCTACCCTCAACGACCTTGTTGAAAGCCTCCTGCGCCTGGAGCTTGGGTACGGTGAAGAGTTTAGCGTCAATAATGAAGTTGGAATTCTCTATGATCCTGATCTGGACGACAATCTTCCCAAGAAGTTGTCTGATCTTGGAATTAAAGGAGATAGCTTCTTGACTGTGGTGGACGAGGACGATGATAATCCTCGAGTGAATCTCGTTCTATCAATTTCTGAGCAGTAGGTTCTGTTGAGATAAATGTTGTATTGCTTTGCTGATCATCATCAGGCCGCTACCCGAGGACTCTAAACCAGTCTTACTGCCAGAGAAGGTCGAAGTTCCCCGGAAGCCCAAAGCAGTTGCGCCTGCCGTCGAGCCAGCGCCGCCAGTGGCCAATGGCGTTGCTCATGCGCCGAATGCGGCGGACAATGCTGATCTCAAGAGGAAGCGCAACGCAAGTGACATCGGCCTCGAGGACGAGCAAATCAAGAAACGAGGCAAAGTCGCCGAAGAGACTAGTCACGCGGTGGAGGAGGACCTCGTCGTGGTTGAAGATTCCGGCAACGGTGCCATTGTCATTGACGACTAAACGCTGCCGTTGCGTTTGCATTTCCAGCATCTGTTCACGGGTCGCACCCTTCACCTTAATGCGTACCTCGAAACTTCTTTCCTCACTGGACAACAAAATCTCTTTCCCGTCTGTTTCATTTTCAACGAACGGAGTTCAATTATGGATATGGAGCGATATGGTGTTGAAAGATTCAAATATCCTTTCCTTTCTACATGGCGCTCAGTCCCCCGTCGAGATTGATGATGCAGTTATTAGCGTATTCGTTCAGCGCCAAAAATATTGCTGCATCGGCAATTTCTTCTGGTTTTCCAAAGCGTTTTGCGGGAACTGCTTCGAGCGCTTGAGCACGAGCATTCTCTGTCATATCTTTTTGTACATTAGCCTCTTTGTTTGCATGCGTGGGTCATTGGCTTGATGAGGTGAGTGGGTCGGCGGACTTTTTAAAGACATTTTTAAGAAAAGGAAAGGGAAGTATCATGAAAATACGGACAGCCAATCTACTTAGATAGAAACGATGAAAACTTATTAAAATTAATGGTCAACGTACCGTCTGTCATTTGTGTTTCAATGTATCCAGGCACAATTGCATTGACGCGGATATTTGACTGGCCCATTTCACCAGCTAGGGCGCGCGTGAGTCCTGCTACAGTCAGCATTCGATCAACGTCCGGTACTGTACAAATTTGACTTACCAAGTATGCCTGCTTTAGAGGCTGCATATGCTGCAGAGCCTCTACCGCCAGCGACGCCCAGAAGAGAGGATACATTGATTATACATCCTGGTTACGTTCAACTTTAGCACTTGCTCGGACAGCCTCTTTTACTCGTCCACCCGAGTAGAGCATAGAGTAGACATAGAAAATGGCCAATAGCTCACCTGCCTTTCGCCGAACCATATTCTTTGCAAAAACCTGACATGCCCATGTCGTTCCTAGCAAGTTCGTTCTGTAGATATTCTCAACAAGCTCCGGCTTTGTTGCGAGGAGCAAAGATGAATGTGTAATTCCCGCAGCATTGACAAGGATATCGATATCTTTCTGTAAGAATGTCAATATGACCCTATCTCAGCATAGACGCAAGATGATTATGTCAATTCATCATGAGTCCCCCAGACCCCGAACCCAAAAAACTTGCAATACGAGACATGTAACAAAATACAAAAGAAATGGCCGAAATCAAAAAACGGGACGTCCAAAACATGTAAAAAGAAGGCTTAATTTACCAATTCCTTGGCAGTCTCTACCCAAAAAGCACGATCTCCGACATCTCCCGCACGTGTTTGATGCCGAGCTTTCCCCTCAAGCTCCGCAGCGACTTTCTCAATGGTGGATACATTTCGTCCGACTAGCACGCAGGATGCATCTTCAGCAGCAAACCGAGCTGCAATGGCGCGTCCAATGCCACGTGATGCGCCTGTAATAAGACATTTCTTGCCGCTCAGACGACCACTGCATGCAGATGCAGAAGAGCTAATTGATGCTGATGATGCTGACGGTGAAAAGGATTTTTTGAATGCTGGAAGGCAGGTGTATCTGGTAGGCTGGGAGATATGTGTTCGAAGTAGGCTTGGAATAGTTGCTTGGACAGTGAACTTGCTGAGCATTTCGGGCGTTTGATTGCTATGTATACTCCTGCCTTGTCGTTTCGTAAAATTTAAGAGAAATATATTTGGTGCTTTATCTTATGTTTTGGAATTTTGATTTTGAGGTCTCTAGATCAAGGTCAATAGATGTGCTCTATACCGCTATGAAGCTGTCGTTCCAGAGTGTTCTAGCTGTAAACATGCCGTCGAATCCACCCGGCAAGCTGCGTTAGTTCCACTATTGCGTCAACCGCAGGCCGTAGTCAGCAGTTTGGAGCGCGTCGCTAACCGCGTCGTCCTGTCCCTCGACCTGTCGATCTGTCTCACAGATATAAATCCTTCCCCCACTACCCTTAACTTTTTTCTTGTCTCTCCTCTACCTCTGACGCAGTTAAGTTCACAGCGCTTTCATCTCGGCGCTATGGCAACAACACAGCAACAGCCATCGAGCGATTACGTGACGCTCGTGTCGTGCGATGGCTACGAGTTTGTAGTCCGTCGCTCATGTGCCTGCGTTGCTGGTGCGCTCCGTCGCATGCTCGATCCCAACAGTACGTTTAAATCTTTGTTTCCCTTTCATTTCTTATTCCCGTTTTGTATTTGAGCCCTGGGATCAGAACCTGCTCTATCAGACAACTTCCATATCCTTGGCTTTATTAAAGGCACTCTGACTCTTGGTCCCATCTTCCATTGCTAATGCTTATATCAGGTAGCTTTAATGAAGCCGTGACTGGACGAGCAGTATTGGAAAACATCAAGTACGTTTGTACTCCTCTCTGACTTTTCAATCATTTGTCCTTTCCAAATATCCCTTACGAGTGAGATTAAAAAGAGGGGCTTCTTGCTGACATGCTCTAGTGGTATCGTGCTCGAGAAAGTGTGCGAGTACTTTTACTATAATGAAAAGAACAAGGATGCCCGGGACGTGCCGGACATGGATATTCCGCCAGAGCTATGCCTCGAGCTGCTCATGGCGGCGGACTATTTGAACAGTATGCCTGCCCCACCTTATTCTTCCGCACTCTTAAGGCAACTTCCGAGACCCAAGTTGAAAGTCATTTTAAACTGACACTCGATTCTTTTCAGCGTAATGGCTCTTTGCACATAAACTGGCATTTGGCTACGACGACACGGATAGCATGGAACTTGGCGTTCAGACTTTGAGGATGCGGCGTTTTATGTACAGGATATGGAAATAGCGCTATCATACGATGGACGATTCCGGTCGATGAGCGCTGCAGATTATCTACTTATACGAATACCCCCAATTTGAAAGACTCTTTACGATTCGTTGACATCTTTCGCCGTTTGGAAGGGTTGCCTTTTATGTGTTTGCAGCATATGAGACACTGATGTGCAGACATTCAAGAAAACAAAAATTGATAGGACTCAAGTATACCACCCCATCTGAGCATATGCGTTCATCCCCCTCTCTTCCATGGGTTGAACGTCTAAAGAAGATGGCAAAGCAAAGTCTACTCATCATTCCTTCTTATTCAGTCCGGCCCTGCTTGCTTATAGTGTCGCGACTTTATTCCAGAGGAAACATGTAGACCATTAATCGAATTCTCCTTAATATTTTGTCCATGAAGATCTAAAAATCCATTGGAAACCGGGTCTTTTTAGTCAATGAACCATAACTCCGCCTTGCGCCCGTGATATATGCTGGAAAAATATATGCATCCATCTCTCATCGATCTTCCGATATTTTTAAAGAACTCCAACACCATATCGTGATAGATATACGTGCTACCTTCCTCTCCCTCTTCCCCGACCTCGTCCACCTCTCCCACCACCTCTTCCGCCACCTCGTTTATTACCCCTCCCTCCACCGCCCGCCTTGACCGCATCGAACCTCTCGAACAGCCTCTCTTGCGCAAACCCGGCATCTCCGATCCGCATATAGCTCACCACACCATTATCCACGATAGCAAGCACGACATTGCGATATCCGTAGCGCAGCTTCTGATTTGACTGATGCATCGATGCCGGCGGAGGACAGTACGGTGTGCTCTCCACCAATGCAGCAATCTGAGGAAGTGTAGGAAGGGTTGTCTCGCGCGCGTTCACAACTGCGATGCGGAAATCCGGCGGACCAGGCGCAGACTTTTTGAAGCTTGGTGTGGGTTTGTAAATGTGGTATGCGACTCGAAAGGGCGGATCTGTCGTTCCTGTCCTTGATGCTTCGCCATCGGTAATGGACGAAGAGTCTGATTTGGCCACTGGCTTCGGACGCGGCGGAGCAATAGTCGGATCGTGAGCGGGAATTACAGAAAGAAGGCGGTATATGTCATCTAGATGGACAATTCGTAAGTAGCAGCTTCATGCCACTCGTAGCTGAATAAATGCAGCTTTGCATAACGGAGATACTGGTTAAATCCAAGGGTAGGGAGATGCAAGACGTACTGTAACTTCTATACAGACCAGGCTTGACAAGCGGCCCTAATTTTCGAGCGGATGTTGAAGGCGTCCAGTGAGCATGCGCACTGTTTTTACCCCACCAGAGTCCGCTGAACAGGCGTGTAAACATCCCAAGTAACCCCGAGCTCCATGCGTCAGTCGGAGGATCATACACGCCGCCACCGAATTCGCCTTCACCGGGACAATCCCAGCTGTCTGCCCGGATAACGGCAAACCCGCACCTTTTGAGACCAGCATAGACCAAGTATCTCTCTAGTGTCAAAGCGCCGCCTAGTTCCTCTTCGAATCCGAATATCGCGGCATAAGCCCCCTGCAGACTCATCGGCAGCCCATCTTCGGCTCCAGGGACACCTTCATCATGCTCCGTCTTTGGCCACCTCATGTCCAGATTTCCCCGCTCTATCAGGTATAATGCCTCTTCGGGGAGCAGCCAGATATGGCCCGAGCGGTCGGCCTTGCCCATGTTCTTGAAATGAGGTCCCTTGGGGACAGAAACTCGAGTGAGGTTGGTTTCTGGGTGATAGTATCCGATGATATGTGATTTCGGGGCGTGTGTTCGTGTGCAGTTGAGAGCATTGTGCATAGCCTGCCGGCTGGCGGCGAGGACGGACTCTTGGTAGGAAGTGCCATGGGGCTCAAAGTCCTTTACGCCACGTTTAGGGATCTTTCCTTGGTCTGGATCTCTATATCTCCTAGTTAGAATTGGAATTCATTCTTGACTTTGGTTCTCTGAACCGGCGGTATGACTCTCGAAATGGGAAGAAGAGCTCAATTCGTTCCGTAGAACTAGTTCAAAGCGAATAAGCATTGATTGAGACCATACTCACTGTGAGAAGTTTTGCAAGAACCGAAAATCCTGAGTTTCGTCAGACAGGTCTATTTCCCCCGGAGGCCCTTGTCCAGAAAAGACGACGACATCTTCATCCGCATCGGCCATTGTGCGTAGAAGCCGGAATTGTTTCGCGCAGAAGACTGCGCAAAGAGATGGACACTAGCAATGAGTCGACTTGCGCTCTCCAAATAACTCCTCGGATTGGTGAACAAATGAATTTCGCAAGTCCTGTCTTTTGGAGTCCTTTCTATACCTCTTTTAAAGCTCCGTTGAACTGCTGCGACATTCAAGACTTTCTGCTCAGACTGCGGGTCGGCGTAAACTGGGTGATTTCTCCGACTAAGATTCTAAGCTCAATCGGCTGTGCGCATGGATTGAGCACACCGCCTTGGAAGGCATCTAATCAATCTAATCAAATCCCTGATAAAATCACGAAGGTTGCCGGGCAGTTGGTCACAGGAAATGTCAGATGTCAGCAGTCACTTAACCACGACTTAACTGCCAAGTTAGTCCAAAGCGAAATTTAAGATCTAGACAATACCGGCGCGGGACGCTGTCTTCTCATATATAATTATCTGTGGCAACGCAAACTAAGTAGGTAAATAGGATAAAATTCTGCTTTGATGTTCCGAGTGGTTTCTAATTATATCTTTTGCGACAGAAGAATGGATACCCAACTCATAATTGTAAACGGTAAACTCACATTTCATATGGATACGTGAGCTCTAACACCAAAGTTTATCAGATGAGTAGGAATCTCGAAAATGCTGCCACTGTATGGGGAAAGGACAGTGTGCGGTACAAGGAGCTCGAGGCAATGGTTGCAGAGTATCAGCGTGGCAGCCAAACGAGAGGAGTAGATCGAATTTCCTCCAAACAGCCTTCAATATCAGGGCATAGCTTTCACGGTGGATTTGGTTCTTTGGCTTTTAGACCTAAACCACAGTAAAACGTGCAATGGTTATTATTTCAAAGGGAATTGATACACTTAAAGCACGCGAGAGGACATGAAAAAATGCTTAGAAAGACGGTATAGAATGGCTTGTATATATTATATATGTTGCTTGACCTTTCAGATGCTGCAACTCCGAAGAACACCAATATCCGATAATGCAGCCAGGTGGAAAAAGGCAGAGAGAATTTCCGAGCGCCGAAATTGTGCTGCTCATCCATAGACAGATAGAAGAACAAGCGGAAGAAGACTGAAAATGAAATACCTGAAAATCCATGCTCGCCAAATCGCTCCGTTGATATACAGGCGCTATGCCTCATATCGAAAAGATACCCACGCTGTCATAGACTGCTGATAATACAAAGACTCAATATATGCCAAATCATGCCTGATATCGCAAACTAGGCTAGATCGTATGCGTCGTCGGAGACATGAAAAAGTCAATACTGCATGATTGGTCAAGGACTGGGCTCATTCTATAAGTAGTTTTCGTTGGCCGCCGACCAGTGTCATGCCCAGAACATTCAAGGCGTTGTGGTCATGCGGACGCACTATTGTCGGCGCCGGAAGCATAGGATTTTCTGCATTGATATGCGCCGCATCCTTGGCGGCCTGCTCAATCGCAATCATTTCCTCTTTGCAACCTGCATGATCGAGTGGGCAGACAACGATGGGTTGTCGGAGTACAATGTCTTTGGCCGATGTCATATGGGCCTACAGCTGTTAGTAGGCTTTCTTCGTATCAAAAAGGGCTTGACAATTTACCTTGACAGTCAAGAAATATTCAATCTTGTATAGGCTGCCTGTTGTGGTGAAGCCGGTGACTGCATACATGGGGAACGCTGGCCTTCCACGTGGTATTATCCCGTCTGAATCCCTCAAATCTTTGGCAGGGAATATAAGGCCCAAGTTTGTGAAGTAGCCCTCAGCCGGCATTTTGATACCCACAGGTTGTGACTGCTTCGTCAGCGTTTTTACCTTCTTTTGCGGCTCATCGCCCTCATGGTTATAGGTAATCTCCTCTTCTATAGCAATTGTAATTTTTTGTATCGTGACTCTCTTCGCTTTATTTAGCCAGTCCGGATTGGGTGACAGCTTGATATAAACACTGACGGGATCGAGCGGTCCGTAAGACCATCTTGGTAATGAAATACCTAGCGTGACCAAGTGGTCTGAGACCCGCTCAGCAGATTCGGGTCGATTGTACATGCCGAATGTCGAGAGCGTGTCATACCTTGACATGGGCACTGGAAACATATATTTTCTTTGCTCCTGGTGGCCTTGCTGCACGGTGACAACCAGCACGTAATAAGTCTCCGCTGTCCTGCTCGGGAGTTGAAGGCTTGCAGGTGGCACGCGTCGTGCCATTTCTTCCCCTCCTCTACCAAACGGTATGAACAAGACAAAGGGTAAATCCATAGACAGCACCTTTTCATATTCTCTCCCTGGCGCGCATCGAAACAATAACATTTCCTTGCCCACGATATCTGCAATTTCCTTTCGAGGCGCCGCCAAGTGTTTCTTAGTCACGGAATCGGCGGACGGGTGGATCGTCTCTCTTCGCTGGAGACATATTGTCACGAGAGAAATATGAACAGGGGCCGATACTCCAATGGTTGGACGAATTTCGACTTTTCCCTCAATCCTTGGCTATCAAGCAATAGTTGTTAGCGTTATGTCTGCACGATACATCATATTTCTGAATCCGCCGAATCCACGGATTGCAATGTCAGCTTGGAGTGCAACTTACCAACGTCGCTGATATTCCCGGATATCCTACCAAGAAGTTGCTATTTGGCGGTCCCGATACTCGAACAAAGGCCGCCATTTCTTCCTTGCCTTACGCGCAATGTTGCAGCTCTTGAGAGCATGCAAATTCAGTGCCTTACAGGACGATTGCTATTTCGCCTTTTTATCTCTTCTCTCCTCCAACCTAGTGTCCTACACCTGAATCTCTTTTGCCGGCCAATAGTTCCAGACTGTATCGGTAGATTCCCCGCCTCCAGGATATGGGTTGAGAGGGCGGCCAGGGTGGGACCCTCCCAACCTTGGCGGCTGGCCGAATATATGCGGTGCCGTGGTATTCCCTGCTTGATAGAGCGGTCGCCCTATCCGTCACATTTGTCGTAACAGTTTTTTGAGCCAATTTGCCTGTGTGTAGGTATTGACACAAAGAAAAAAGCCCTGAAAGTTTGCAAAGAAAGTCCGAGACCCTGCCTTTGAGCTGACGCCGCTGCTTGTTGCTGGTGCTTCCAAGTGACGATGCGTGCACGGACACTAAGAGAAGGGGTCAGCTTGGCAGAAGTAGATATACTCAGAAAACCTCAACGATTAAGAGATTAAATGAGTATAGTGACCTCCATCTGACGTCTGATCAAGGGCACGTTCTGAGCCTAAAGCTGAGCTATCGCGGGAGGGAATCCCTCTCTGGTTTAGCCTAGGGAAGCGAATGGCACCAATTGAAAGAATATCGCGACTTGCCGTCGTCACTACAAGGCCGCGATGGTTCCCGAAAACCAATCCACAGCTTGATCAGCATGTTTATGCAGTGTTGGAGACGAAATGTCGGTGACGGTAAGCCAATGTTGAGCCATATTAAGTTCTGATCTTTCTTTTTGCAATTCGAATGTGGTCAACTGTGGCTAATCTTAAATCCTTCGCTATAGCTTCACACAAATTTTGGGGATCTTAAGATCGAGATCTTTTGCGAAAGTGTACCCAAGACCGCAGAGGTAAGCTTCCCGTAAAGTCGTTGCATCTTCCAATATCAGAGCCAAGCCAGTGTCTAATATGTTTGAATTTTGCTTGTAGAACTTTCTCGCTCTCTGCGCGTCAAATTACTACGACAATACGACCTTCCATCGCAACATCGCAAATTTCATTTTGCAAGGCGGCGACCCGTCAGGCAAGGGCAAAGGCGGTGAATCCGTATGGGGTGGCACATTTGAGGATGAATTCCGCCCGGCGCTGCGACACAATGCTCGCGGCATGGTGAGCATGGCCAACAAAGGACCAGACAGCAACGGCAGTCAATTCTTCATTACATATGGCCCACAGCCGCAGCTGGACGGAAAGAATACGGTTTTTGGAAAAGTGATCGAAGGATCCCATAGCACCATGGATAAAATCGAAGCGTTGGAGGTTGATAAAAAGTTTCGACCCAAGGAAAAGGTGACGATTGAGCGAGTCTCTATCCACGCAAACCCTCTCGCTGGTTGATGGTGTCATGATTTCCATCGTCGAAGACATTTCCTGTACGATTGTCACGAATAGACCACCATAATTCAATGTACGAATTTAAATAAATTTTTATATGCTTCATGCTCGAGGCAAGTTGTCTCGATTTCCGAATCTCGCAACTACCGCCAATTTCGTCTCCACCACCCCAGAGATCATCAAATAAAACATCTAACACCATTACGCACGTGAAAATACAATAGGCGTAAATTTGCATCCCAATTTGGAGCACACATGCTGAGCCTTGTATATCTATACATAAATCATGAGATCATCGCAATTCATATCATGCCCGCCGGAGGACTGTCGTCCTCTTCTAATGATTCGCTGTATCAAAAAGAAATCCTACTCGTCGCTTTTAATGTCCTCTATCTGCCTCGTTAATCTCCGCCATGCGAGCATTGGCCTCTGCCATGACCTCGTCGGCATCGGGCGCCGCTTTCTCCTCTGCGTTGTTCTCATAGCCCTCAACCTTCATATCTTTGAGACCGAGCTCCTCTTCTTCCAAATCTGTCCGCACATAGTCTTCAACTTGGAGTTGAGGATCTGGCTCTGGCGCAGTAAAACTTTGGACGTAACTGCCAGCGATCGGATCCTCGAGCACAACAGTGAACTTGGTCTTCCCTTCGATGGCATCAGTGATCTTGTTGAAGAAGTTCTCCCAGGCAGTCTTTTGATCCGGGAGCATGGAATCATGGCTGGCGCCTTCGGTCTCAAAGATTTGAGCTTTGAGATCGTCCCGAACTTGAGTGAGAAGTCCCTCGACTGTCGTAAAGCGGCCACCCATTGTGCCAGGCTGTACTTCCAAAGAAAGATCAGGGCACTGGAGCGCACAGGTTTCAGATTTAAGAATGTCGCGGCTGAGATCCTCCGCAGAGTTGACCTTGAGAGTAATGCGACGACCCTTTTCAGGAATCTCACCACCAGTTCTCACTTCATTGCTACGATCTAGCACCAATATGTTAGCTACCTATCCAAAAACGAGGGGGAGCGCTCAAACTCACATCCACAGTGATCACAAACAGTGCTCATGATGACAACTTGCTTGAAGAAAGGAATGTTGACCATCTTCATGTTGGTCATGCAAGGCTTGACGCATCCCGGACACGACGCAGGGAAGGAGTACACCTGCCCCTCCACAATATCCTCCTCTTCGGTGGCTTCACTAGTCCCTGGTGGCCCCGCGGGCACCATTTGATTGGCCTTGTATTCAGGTCTGATCTCGGTGGACGGAGCGCCGGTCGTATCGGCCAAACCCAAGGCGGCGTTTTCCTGAGCACTTCGGGTGTACTCAATCTTTGTCAACTTATTTCCCTTGTCTAGCGGAGAAGGCTCTATCCAGGAGTTGCCAGCAGGGTCGTCGAGGGAGATCTTGAAGGGGAAGCTGGAGCCACCAAGGAAGCTACCGAGCTGCTGTGTAATCTGCTCAATCTTTTCGTAGACTTCGGGTGCAGCTTGTTTTCGGTCTTCCTGCTGCTCTGAAAGATCTTGCTTGATCATGGAAATAATACCTTCCACGTTAGAGAGCTGGCCACGTCCCGCAGGAATCTCCAAATCGAGGTCCTCAATTCTGAACACGGAGGTGTCACTCTTAACAACCTGACGTTGAAGGTCATCGCTGTGTTCCACAGTGAAAGTATATTTGGAACCCCGCTGTTGAATCTCGCCGGCCGGCTGAATTTCTGAATTCTGGAATCCGCAATGCGGGCAAGAGAACGACATGATCACAATCTCACGGAAGTAGGGAATTCTTGTCAATAAAAGGCGCGTGATTCCCTAAAATGGGTTAATTGTTGTAATCCTCAAATCCCCCAGATAGAAAACAACTTACGTTCTGGTGACAGTTCATGCAAAGACTTTCAACTTCTTCGACGGGCTTGCGCTCCTCCTCGCCCGTGGCAGGATTCTGTGCGCTGAGACCCTCTGCCTTCCTCCCAACATCCTGGAACAAATCGGGGTTCTGATTCTGATCCATATCTGCGTTTCGGTAGTTTACGGCGCAAAGCTTTCCGTGTGAAGAAATATGCTTCCTTGGCCTTTTATGCGGGAAATCCAATCCTTAAAAAGAATTGCGACGGCGAAAGAATACGGAAAAGCGGATTATTAATTATTGAGCGGGGCAGAAGAAAAGCAGGCACGGTATTTTTGGCGATGATTCGTTTTACCCTTGAGATTCTTCTAGATTATTTAGTGGGGTCGAAATTTCGTTGATCCAGAGGCTTCGGCACGGTAGTAGTGGGGTTTAGCGAGTCAAGGTTCTTGGTGATGTCGCCTGTCAGCCCCTCGACCGAGGGACCCAAGCTGATTCAGTGCGGCGATCGCCGTATCACCTCGCACCGCCACTGTGGCTGGAATCACGATCGCGACAAGCAAGAACATCTCCCCAGTCTTGTTTGAACGTCCAATCATCAAATGAACGCGCTGTCTGAGGCAAGCTGATATGAGCCAATATTCTCTCCCAACAGCACTAGGGCTAGAAATTTGAAGAAAACATCGTTGTCGTTTCCCTCATGATTAGCCTCATATAACTCCAAACTCATCCCAATCGAATGCCCATCCACTCAGATGTCATTATACAAGCCAATGTATGCTTGAGTTCCTCATTCCGACAGAAGTACGCATGAGGAAGCTGAAGCTGTGAAGAAGGGTTGTCGTGACGCAAACAAGTCGTGGACCAGCCCGTGTTGTTACAAGCGCAGCAAGTGTTCAGTTTTGAGACCCAGAGAAACGCTCGCTGTAAGGGGCCATATAGTTCGAATTCGACGTTCCTGCTCTCCCATTGAAGTGTTTGAAGGAAGGTTGAGACAACATTAGCCAAATAATGTCAAGGAAAGACTTGCTGACAATGCGAAGCTTTTAAGTTCAAAGTTGAGCGACCAGCTCAGGGCATTTGGCCTCCAAGGTCCTGTCGCTTACCTAATAGTGACCAAAACTCACTCCCCAGAAAAGTTCCCTCGTCCGGGGTCGCGCAATTATTACTGTTTACTTCAGACAGTTGCATATAACAGTGGCGAAATATCAAACGCCGCGGCAATAATGCTCTAATCGGTGGTGGATAATTTTAAAACACTTTTAATATCACATCATGTCTCCTCAATTATTCGAGACGCAATCTTTGCGTATCGCGGTGGAGGGTTGTGTAAGGCTCAAAAGCACGTGCATTGAAGAGAATTCAGGCTCATGTAGGTCATTACCAGGGCCATGGCACTTTGAATGCGATATACGCATCAATTGAGAAAGCTTGCGAAGTCAACAAATGGGACGGCATTGATTTGCTCGTAATCGGTGGTGACTTTCAGGTAAGCTATCCGGCCCCAACACTTCTTATTACCATTGACACAGTCAGGCAGTCCGCAATGCTCAAGACCTGAACTGCATGTCTGTGCCTATCAAATTTCGCGAGATTGGCGATTTCCATGAATACTACTCTGGCGCTCGGAAAGCGCCATATCTCACCATCTTTGTTGGCGGCAATCATGAAGCCGGTAACCATCTCTTTGAGCTATACTACGGTGGATGGGTAGCACCCAATATTTATTATCTGGGAGCAGCTAATGTCATTAGACTTGGTCCCTTGCGCATTGCTGGATTTTCCGGTATTTGGAAGGGGTATAATTACAACAAACCTCATTATGAAAGATTACCATACAATCAGGATGATGTGAAGAGCATATACCACGTCCGGGAAATCGATATCAGGAAGATGCTTCAAATAAGGACTCAAGTAGACATTGGTATCAGCCATGACTGGCCGAAAGGGATCGAATGGAAAGGAAATTATAAATCCCTCTTTGCGAAAAAGGACCTTTTTGAGGCAGATGCACGAAGTGGACGGCTTGGCAGCACAGCCGCCAAGTATGTCCTAGAGCGCTTAAGACCTCCATATTGGTTCTCTGCACATCTACATATCAAATATGCTGCAGTCGTTGAACATGATTCGCCGGCTGCAGATGCCACTGGAGGTTCAGGGGTGCGCCCGTTTGAGCTCGCACCTGGAAATGAGCCGCCAATAGAATCAACTGGCCCGAGCCGAAACGAAGAGGAGATTGAAATCGATATGGATGAGGATGAAGTTGCGCCAGTACCTCCTCGATCTGAATCGAATGCTCCGGCCGTCGTGTCAAATGATGAGGAGATCCAGCTGGATCTAGACGATGAAGTTGACACCTCAGTCAGCGCTGTGCCGGAAGAGGGGCGCACTGTCATATCAACTGGCAACGCTGATAATATCTCTAATATGCAAGTCCAACCTGGCCCAACATCCCAGGAGGGAATATCAGATGAACTGCGTGCACAACTTCCCGAATCATTCTTCCGCCAAGATCCATCTGCAACGGTGCAATCACATCCGCCACTACAAACAGATATTTTCAATAAATCGACTCGGTTTCTTGCCTTAGACAAGTGTCTTCCAAATCGGAAGTTCCTTCAGATCCTCGATATCCCTCCTCCCTGCGCCTTAACATCATCCGAAGGTTCGTCTGACGGGAGACCATCGGGTTCCAGTACATCTTCATCAACAAGGCCATTTCGTCTCGAGTATGATAAAGAGTGGCTTGCAATCACTCGAGTCTTTGCGAATGACCTCAAGTTAGGAGATCCAAGTGCTTCATTGCCTCGTGATCAGGGCGAAGCTTACTATCGACCACTAATCGAAAAGGAAGAGGAGTGGGTGGAGGAACACGTTGTGAAGCCGGGAAAAATGGTTGTCCCTGATAATTTCGAGATCACTGCTCCAATATATGATCCTGTTCGCGGTCCACGTGTTCCCGAGCAGCCATCCGAGTACACAAATCCGCAGACTAGCAGATTCTGCGAGCTCCTAGATATCGACAATCCATTTGACGCGACCGAGGAGCAGAGAGCAGAGCGGATGCGCATTGGCCCTCGGCCAGATGCTCCGCGTGGTGGCGCAAGCGGTGGCGGATATCGTGGGCGAGGAGGTGGCGGTTTCCGCGGCAGCGGACGAGGACGAGGAAGTCGGGGCCGAGGAGGCCGAGGAGGCCGAGGACATCGAGCGCCGGGAGGTTGGTGATAAGGGTCTATCTTTTGCCCATCATTCGTTGAGTTTTCAAAGACTGCTGTCTGGAAATCACAGTTATATTGTTTAGGGCCGTCTTCAGACAAGCATTTGGGAATTCAAAAACGACGAAATAAAGAAAAGTCATGACTGTGCGATTCTCCTGTTCTGTCAGTGCTTATTTGAGAAAAGAGACGGTCGGTAGCGGTTCTAGGCAAGAGCCGTGAGTACCGCCGGTTACGATTCGCATGCGCGCGAGCCATCACAAAACTACCGAATACGGCAATCCCAAAACATCGTCAAACGTCTACGCCATTTGACCTCCCGCAGATGCCACCAAAGCCTCGAGGGATTGAGTCCTCCTTATGACGTATCGAGATTTGAAACTTCATAAGACCCTTTTATCAGAATGTCGACGAGAGGTCTTTGTAAGACCACTTGGATCTGGTAGACTTTCGACGACAATTTGCGTGTCCTGACTTCGCCATTTCAAATCCATGCCTTGCCACCAAGCCTCAACAGCCACTGCCGCTAACGTTACTGGCTCCGGTCACCCATTTACGACTTATTTCCTAAAAGGGTAATCCCACAATCATCGTCGAACGTCTACACAATTCGCACTTCCATACAATGCCCCCAGAGCCCCGGGAGTTTAATTCCTCCTTATGAGGTATCGAAATTTCGAACTTCATAAGGATCATTTATCAAAAACTCGGGTCTTGGGTTTTGTATGGGAAATGCAATTCCGTAGATGTCCGACGATAATCTGCATTTCCCAATCCGGCTTTTCGAATCTATCGCCAAAGTCTCAAGCATCGCTAGCGCTCTCAGTTCTACGGTCACCCATATTAATATATTTCCCAATTGGGTAATCCTGCAACTATCGTCGGACGTCTACAGAATTCGAACTTTCACACAAATCTTCCAGAGCTTCGAGGATTTAATTCCTCCTTATGGAGTATCGAAATTTTGAACTTCATAAGACCCCTTTGTTGAGATCCTGGTTCTGAGGAGAAAAATCGCGGTTAAATTCTGTAGACGTTCGACGACATTTGAAATTTTCCTAATTCGGTTAGTGATCGCGCTAAGAGACCCTTAGCTACATTAGCTTTTGCGCATGAGGCGCCTTAGGCGCTTCGATGATGTCTTGCCAGCCGACTTCGGGCGGTCGTCCGGTCTTATTATATCATTCAAAAACCCAGCCAATAACCCCGTCGATTGTATTTTTTTGTTTTTTTGCCAGTGACATTGCCATATTGATCTTGTACTCTCTGTCTGCTATTTTCCTATCGTAACAGGCGTTAAATAATCGCGTTGTACTAGATATAGCGGCACTGGATAAATTTCAACCTGTGCAGCCATTTTGCTCTATTCAGATGTGACGTGTTCCAACTTTTTTACAAAAAAAAAGCTTTTCTATCCACCCCGTTCCCTTGCTTTATCTAGCAATTCAAGTGCCAGACGTTCCAGATAAAACCTCCGTATATCCCTAGGGAGTGCGTCAAACCCTTTTGCGATACGATCAACGTCCCTGCGACCTGTTTCGTAGGGCCGGAGATCTCTGTTTCCATACACATCTTTGCCAGCGGCATAAAAGTTAGAACCTGCCCCAGATCCACTTTTGCCATTCGTACTGTCGCCGGGCTTTGAGTCTAAGTTTCGAAAAAATATATTCACAGCAATACTGGTAGCGCTTGCATTTGCAGAATTTGGCTTGTCACTCGGTCCTTGCTCACCAGGAGACGGTGCTGCAACAGTTGCAGTGTGAAGCCATAAAGGAGGAAGGAAAAGGATATCGCCAGGCCTTAAATTGGCTTCATGAGGATGCGTGTGAGACAGCGCAGAAATATGTGCTAGGGTGGTGGGAGAAATAGGCGCTTGTGTGGCCGGGAGTCGGTCGACACTTTGTGTTTCTGCCACTGGGTCGCGACTCCGTGCTAATTGCGCGGATGCAGCCTCCGCCGCAAAGACATTTACTGGGGAACTTGAGGCTCCTGGCGCGAAGTGAAGATGAGAAACGTCGCGAGGTGGAAAGAGCAGTAGGCGCTTAGAACCGCGGATTTGGCAATAGACGTTTGCCATCACCTGTTTTAGACATTCATGAGCTCTTTACTTGATACAGTGCATTATCCAAAGGAGAGAAGACACATACATCATAGTGCAGCCACATATTGACAGGACCTGAGATGCGCAAAGGCGAACTGTGCATGTTTTTCGCGACGAATTCAAGCTCCGAAGGGACTCGAAAGTCTGCCGCAATCTGTGGGAAATCATCTGCAAGCATGGACGCCTTATCGGCCGGCTTGTCGGCGGAAAGCGCACGAAGGTACATCTTGTGTCCGTCATCTATAGCGTCAAGAAATTCCTCCAGCCTCTTCGTGGTGTACGAAAAGTTTTTAGAAGTAAAGTCCATGTCTTTGGCCTGAGCCTCATGAACAACAATCTAATGACACGTTGTTAATTACTTGTTCACAGTCGGAAACATATGGAAGGTCTGGGCGATCAACCTCTACATACCGAACGATCTGTCCCAAGTTTCTCTTTCAAATATTGGCTTGTCCATAGCTCGGCACAAGGTCCAATGTCACCGCCTTCAAGAATGACAGGTTGACCGGCAGCTAAGATTTTGTTGAATTCTCTGGCATGTTGAACCCTGACCCTAGGAATGGTAGTGGTTTGAGGAAAGAGAGCTGAAGTAATGGAGGATGGTATTGAAGAATTCGTATCAACTGAAGGCGTATCCAGGACGGAAGGTGTAGTATTTTTTGGCGCGATCGCCAACCGCCAGTTGGCAATCTTGTCCGAAGATGTCTTTAGAGTCCAGACCCCGTCGTTCCAGTACGTTCCAAAAGAGAAGCAAACAGCTCCTCCTCCGAAAATAGCCACGCCATCCGTGCTACTGTCTGTTGCTTGTTCCGTTGCGGAAAAGCCTGCAAGCAGAGGACGTGGACCGTCGAGCGTGACATTGATTCTAGAAAATGAAACGTCATTTGGGTTTAGGATAAGGATTTCATCTTCGAAGCCAAGCATTCCAAGTCCAGTAACACCTCCTAGGATTAGAGGCCCGAGTGTGGAAGGAACAAGTGCTGCGCCAAACCGATTGATTCCAATCCGACCAATTTTTGATCGAATGGCATCTTGAGTCCGATTTCGGAAGCTCATTCGCAATGACTCGTTCTCCTCCACGTACCACTCCCAGTACTCCTCCAAGACGGTGCCATCTGCCGCCATCCCTCCGAGAAGGATACCACTCGAGGCTGAAGAAGCCATCATTGACGCGCCAAACCGAGGGCTGGGGACGTCACCGCTGATCTCTGGCGCATGCCAGCCCTTCTGAGCGTCCCAGATGAGCCAGTCGCCCAGGACGTTGCAGCCATTACTTTTGCCGCCAGCGGCTAGTATACGATAGCTTGTCCCTGCGGGACTACGATGAGAAATTGCGCAGGCGCAGTGCCTATACCTCGGGATAGGAATATCGTCTACTCTTTGCCAAGTGCCGTTAGATGCCAACCAGCAATCTGCCATTGACTTGTCAGGCGAGGTGCGACCGCCAACAAGTAGCAATGATCCGTCTCCAAGGCGTGTCATAGTATGACATTTTCGAGCTGTGAAAGGAGGTACTAAAATTTCTTCGCTGAATTCGCCCGGTTCCATGCGTTCTTGCGAATAGATATCTATCGTGCTCAAGCGCGTCTGCGTACCCAGACCACCATGATAAATTGCCTTTGATGGCGTGATATTAACTGCCGCGCCGAATCGCCTTCGACCTTCACTCGGGGGATTTTCAGAATAGCTGATGTCGACAGCAGGCTCTGTCCTCTCCTCGTGATGGGAACCGTTCGTTACGGATTCTTCACGCTTTGAATGATCAAGTTTGCTAGGTTTTCTAGCAATCAACAAAAGATAGTGAGACGCGAAGAGTGCAAATTCTTCCCACTCATCAAATGGCTCGATGGAGTCTAAGGCTTTCCGCTGCTCCGAGGACAAAAAGCTAGGCTTTTTCCACAGCTCCCAAAGACTCTCTGCAAAAGGAAGAGGCCAACCGGCGTTGACGAATCGCTGCTTCTGTGCATCTAATGTGGGGTATTTCTTTACAGATTTAAGAGGGGTATTCAGCTTGGTAAAATGCTGAAACATTGTCTTCGCGAAGGGATGCTCTGGACCATCAGGAATAATCTGCTCGAGCAGGCCAAACCAGACTGTCCATATTAAGTCAGTTTACCGCCTGATGGGAGGATATATAGCATCTAGAATGAAGCCGGATCCCTCATAGAAAAGGGAAAAAGGAAGTGAAAGAAATTGGGATGGACCTGGCACGGTTGAGGAAAAGAAGTCCACTTACTATTCTCATATTGAGCGCCCCACCGTATGACGGCATCAGCTGCTTCGATATCCATATAAGTGATAGACACCTCGGCCACACAGAGTATAATGCAGTCAGAAAGCTTCAAGTCTTTACTTAAGATTTTCTCGAGGCTGTCAACCTGCCGCAAGTCGCAGCCTACGGCAAGATATTGATCGCTTCTCAGCTTGACGGCTTCCTTGGGCTGGCCGATCTCCATATGGGACAGTAGTCCATGCAAATTCTCCGAAGCTACAATCATCTCGCGTTTTCTTTCCATGAGCTGTGGGTAGTCCACATCAAGAAATTTGACGCCCTGACAATCCTCGCCCCACCGGGTCAAGCATTGAAAGGGCAAAGGATCGCTGCACAAAATCAGCAATGAGGAATCCACTATATTTTGAATGCATTGGCGTACTTACTACCCACAACCTAGATTAATAATGACTTTTTGCTTTTGGGATGGCTCCGCCAAGAATTGTCGGACAACGTAGTCAATGGCATACATTCGTAGCCAGTAGCCACGATTGATCAAAGGTGCCCGCCGCTGGGGCTTCTTGACAAAATGTCTGAAAAATTGAGGCTCATGAGAATAGTATATTCTCTCAACGCTCCTTTTTGATACAATACTGCTATTATTGGTCTGCATTCACATTGATATCAGCCAAGATTCAGGCTGAAGCCCATAGTGTAAATTTCTGTTTCTTACGCCCATGACGGAGTCATCTTGCTTCTCCCTCTTCGTCGCCTGCGAAGGCCTAGGAATTTTCTTCACCGGCTCCATCATGGCTATTAATTTGTTTTACCTATGATGGGCTACCGGGTTACACGCGCAGGGGTCCTGTGACTGCCTTATGGGAAAAGGACCCTGCAGATGGATATTTTACGTGCGCATCATGTGGTTGGTCTGTGCGTAGGATAGAGGCGGGAGTTGCCGAGCTAAGCTTAACTCCCAAGTCGCAAGCCGACAACCGCCGATGTATCACCGCCTACGTCTCCGCCGATAGCTGTGCTTTACGGAACCTCCAACCATTGGGGGGTGTCGCATTGTCTTATCGACGACAAAATCCAAGAGCTTGTACTCTTCTGCTTTGGAGTTATCATACCTGGTCAAGTTCGATTACAGATTACTTCTAAATGTCTTTCCAGTCACTTGCGACCTAATGCAGCTGTCAATGTCAGGCCAAAGAATTAGCTGTACAGAACCGAAGGCAGCAGCGGCGACGATAGTGACACCTACTTCATGACCATTTCAGCTGTCGTCTCCCAGACATAAGATATACAATACCCTAAATTGCTTCATTCTCAAGATGGCGATGAATTTTGTCACGTTTAACCAGGACTATAGCCATCTGGCTGTTGGTATGTACCCGTTAACCTCTCTTCCACACATACGTGATATCTAACAGGCATTTAGGGACCTCCAAAGGCTTCCGAATTTACTATACAGAACCGTTTTCAAAATGCTACGAGACTACGGAAGGAGATATTGCCATTCTCGAGATGCTCTTTTCGACGTCATTGGTTGCTCTGATATTGTCGCCTCGCCGCCTGCAAATAACAAATACAAAGGTACGTCGTCGAGGCTGGTCCTGGCCTACAAATTGAAGATCTTTTAATTCAAATTGAGAATCACTTTCCGATTTGAAGCACAGCTAATCTGTGTTACAGAGACAATCCACAATATGTGAATTAACGTTTCCAACCACCGTATTAGCGGTGCGTCTAAACCGCAAACGGCTTGTGGTCGTATTAGAGGATCAGATATACCTTTATGACATAAGTAACATGAGGTTACTATATACTATTGAAACCTCTCCCAATCCGAACGGTATGGAAACTTTAATATTTGCGGGTTGAGATTGTAATGCTGACAGAGTTAAGCTATTTGCGCGCTCTCGCCCTCTTCAGACCATTGCTATCTCGCATATCCTCTTCCACAAAAAGTGGCGCCGTCGTCGTTCACACCTCCGTCTCACGCACCACCAAGCAATACTCATGTTTCTCCTACCAGCGGAGATGTTCTTCTTTTTGACGCTGTAAAACTTGAGGCGGTTAATGTGGTCGAAGCACACCGATCACCCCTTTCATGCATAGCACTTAACAGTGAAGGGACAATGCTTGCCACCGCATCTGACAAGGGAACCATCATAAGGGTCTTTTCAGTACCCGACGCTCAGAAACTTTATCAGTTTCGACGAGGCTCTATGCCTGCGCGAATTTTCAACATGTCTTTCAACGCCACGTCAACGCTCCTTTGTGTCTCTTCCGCAACCGAAACCGTCCACATTTTCCGCCTCGGGCATCATGCTGATGCGACTCGAGAGAGTTCGATCCATGCAAAGGGTGTCGGTCCATCACGAGATCGTAGTGCTAGCCCCAGCAGTAGCTCTATGGCAGACGCTTCGAACGCCAGTCTAGGGAATGATCCTGCCGCAGCGGTTCGAAAACACAATGGTACCCTGGCCGGCATGATACGCCGCTCATCTCAAAACATTGGGAAAAGCTTTGCCGCTACTGTAGGTGGTTATTTACCAAGCGCAGTATCGGAAATCTGGGAGCCTATGCGAGATTTTGCATGGATTCGAATCCCAAAGAGAGCGCCCGGTGCTGCATCAAATGGTACTCCGTTGCGCAGTGTCGTTGCTATGAGCAGCAACAGCCCACAAGTGATGGTCGTCACCAATGAAGGAAACTTTTACCTTTTCAACATTAATTTGGAGAGAGGTGGAGAAGGGACTCTGGTGAAGCAGTACTCGTGAGTAAACTACTATGCTTCTCGCCCGGATAGAGCTGATGATTTCTTGTCTTCGCAGTCTCCTTGAATCTAGCGACAAGTTGGGTCGATCTGTAATGGATGACTAACCGCAGATTGCTGTCACCGGTCGCAGCCAAAAACCGTTGCATGGAATGCGCCATGTCCTGCTATCTTACTCTTTCTTGCTAATTGTTCTACTGTTCCAAGCACTTCTGAGCGGGCGTTATTTTTCGAGGGTTGATGGTCCTTCCTGATATCCAATCAAAGTAGATACTCTCCAATTTGAGATTTTGAAGACGTAACAATTATCAGTATACTATTTTGAGAGTGTCAATTTGTCTTATCGCGAGTAGATGTCTTTGCATCTTCCCACAAGTGTCATCATATTTCGACTGGGATCAGCCACAGCACCTTTTAAAGGCCCTTTTGACGGTGGCTTAACCAGCCACAACCGCCCCAAGGCTGGATAGCGTAATTCTCCGTCTTAAGGCTACAGCTCGCCTACGTAGTCCGAACGGAACCCCACCACACTATGACCAACTGGGAGAGCTTGAGCCAGCAACTGACGACAACCCTTACACTTATATTTCCCTACTTATACCGCGATCAATTGACACCTACCCCGCCAAGCTCCAATTACTCGACGACGCCACCACCACCACCATTCAGATTGTATCTTTCTTCTTCTGAACACTTCAGATTGACATTATTTATCATATTTAATAACCCTGAACTGCATCATGGTGTCTTCTGTGGCGAACCCATTGTCCGCAAGCTCTCTGAGCAAGCTCATGGCACTTAGCTTGCCTCATCCGCAGCAACCTGATCAAGCCGGTACTGAGTCACAACAGCAACACCCTCAGCTAAAAACTGCGTATGAGGCTATTGCTCTCTTCTGTCATGCCTGCATGCTTGGTGTTGGATTTCGATTGATTGGTCTTGGAGAAGACGACAAGATCGGTACGCACACTTCCATTTAGTGCGAATTATTCGCCGCTCATCGGAGCTGTTCTTTTACTTTCTTTCCGCATTGAAGCTTTTCCTCCTCATAATATCCGAATGTGCCGTTGATCATCTATCATTATTCGCTTTGCCAAAGAATCATCAGTGCTTTTTAAATACTAACTAAAATCGTTCACTTGCAATAGAAGCCCGCTCCGAAGCAGATGACACTCAGCCCCTCCCTGCATCATGGAATGCAACGACCTCCTCCTCTTATGCGTTCCGCTATGCGCACGCTCAATCCTCAATGGAATACCAAATCAAGATCAGCCGTCTCGGTAACAAAGCCGTCATACTCGGCATCGCTCTCGGCGATGACAAGACAGCATCTTTTGACGTGGCGATACGGGACTATATATCTGAATCTGCGCTGCCGCTCACGACACCCTTCCCTCCCTCAAACTTGACTGAAACTCCATCATTGCCGCCACCATCCCAATCACGGTTTCAGGCACCTCACCAGCGACTGGGCGAAATGGAGCAAGAGGCGCAAACCGAACCCTCCACGCCGGAGACAACTCCACATACTCCTGCGCCCGCATCTCCATCGATGGCTGCGACCACGGTTGTTCCCCCTACGCCATCACATCCACGACCTGTCGCACCACCGCAGCACGTCGCAATAGCCGGATCGGCGACTCCAGGGCCCACACCGTTGGACGAGGCAAAGCGCCTACTACAGAATCTGTTCATCTCGCTGGGACGGATATCGGACCTAGCAGCGCTCTTCAAAATCAGCATCATTCAGAAACTAGCTCCTGGGCTATACAAGCCAGGTTATGAGGAAGAGCAGACTGAGTCGGCCTCTGCTACCGCTCAAGGGTCATCTGCGAACAGACCTCCTCCTCGCGGCCAGCGAAATCCAGATGACGACACCTTCCCTCAGCCTGCGAGACCGTATCCCTTCGATGACCCACTGGCCATCCCCCGACCCGCCCGGCCTCCTCACCCTCCCGGTGATTTTCCACCTCCTGGCTTCGAGGACGAGTACGAGATGAACCGACCGCCTCGCGGCTCGATGCCCGGATTTCTCGGCGGCCCAGGGTCTGGACCTCGCAACCCTCTCAGCATTGGACAAGATGACCTGTATCCACAGGGTCTTGGTCCACATGATCCACTTCGAGGCACGTTCGGGCCTGGTGGTGGCTTTGGTGGTGGTGGAATGCATCCGACGTTTGATGATCCCTTGTTTGCTGGCAGACGGGACAGTCCCCAAGGAGGGGTGGGTTCAAGGTGAGTTGGTCAGAATCTTGGCGAATTTTGGGAACGCGTTTTGCTAACCTTTTGTTTTTTCGAATATTTTTAAGAGCTCCGCTAGGCGCGCGATACGACCCTGTTGGGCCTGGAGATGAACCTTTCGCGCCACGCGACCGACCGCGTTTCCCAGGTGGACCTCGAGGAGGGAGTGGAGGACCACCCAACCCATTCAGCGGCTTTGGAAGCGGTGATTTCATCTAATTTAGCTTTTGAGCTTAGTCGAGCCATGAGATATCACGTAGCATTTCAAGGAAACTTTTAAATGTTTAGGTAGTCAATAACGTATTCATGCAATGTAATCGGAAAAAGTCTTCATCCTCGCAGGCGGTGAAAAGTCTAAGAAATGCTACTTTAGAAAAAATATGCCTATGCGAGATGGTATCATCAAACCCCTTCAAAGACGAGCTTTTATTTTGTGAGCCTCCCTCAACGCCATCCAACGAAGAGAATAATGATTTAAGCGAAAGCAAGATGAGAGCAACAAGAAAAATACAGAAACGAGTCAGGACAAAGCCATGAGGTACTCGTGAAGCGACATACAAAAATTTGCTCAGAACGAAAACCGTAGAAAACCTTGAACCATGCGACCGCTATGGGTCTTCAATGCGCTGGGAAGCAGTTTGCCGATCGGAAAAATGGTAGGAAAACGGTATGAATCAAAACCATAGAGACAAAGCGCCAACAAGTAGAAATGTAAACCCCCAGCAATAACGCCACGCGAGTTCGGATCAATGAATGTTGAAAAAAACGAGAAGTTGAAAAACAAAACAGAAAACGCCACTGCGATGCGGAATCATCATTGCTTTTCAACGCATCATGAAAGGGCAGGGCAAAAGAAGCATTGGAAAACAACAGAGAACAGCATCAAACGACAAACGCCAAATAACCATAGCGAGCTCATACAAAGAGAAAATCAAGAAGAAATCCACCAACCCCAAAGATCCACGTGACCATTTCTCGTCGACCATTCAACCCTCTACTCCAAAGGCTGCGGTGCAAAATCACCCGAAAATCCACCATTCAAAAGTTCTGCGACCATTCTTCGCCGTTGTGCTGGAATGTTCCTCTGTGAATAGGACATTGGATCGATACCCAGCATAATCATCTTCGCGGTTGTTGAAACGAAAACCCCACAGTCAATACCATTTTCTTGCTGTGGTCCCACAACTGCTGGGACTTCCCACTCGTCCTCATCCCACTTGTCGCCCAACTCCTCCTTGAGCCACTTTTTAACATTCTTGATAAAGCGATCGGGTTTACCATTCATAGAATCAAAATATTCTATGGTCCTATCTTTCGGGCTTACCACAATTAACGTCCAATGGCTATGCTCGTGCACGGGAATAAAAACCTTCTCAACCTTAAGTAGAGATTTCCCTCCTATTTTCGCCCGTTTCGACCATCGCAGGATGCTTTGGACCCCCCTTTCGCGAAGATTCTTGTAGAAGTATGTGTTGAAGGCATGTACCTGAGGGGTCTCACCGCGCCGAGAAATCCCGTCCCCACGCTCTTGTTGACCATAGTCAACAACCGACTGAATATAGGCATTGACGGCCTCATCGTTCAACCATCCTCCCAAGCGATCGCGTAGGCCTGGGAGGATGGTGCCGAGGTCTCTTCGCGTAATTTGGCCCCCGGTTGACGTCTGCGCGAGGACGGCGTCGAGAGACTCCGTCGCCATGGCGACGTCAACTTTGGAGTCCCATTCCTGGGACAGAGCCGTGACGGCCGTTGCGGCCGGCACAAGTTTTCGAGGTCTTGCCGGCCGCTTGGCCGCCTCTCTGGCCTCGGCTTCGGCCTGAAGGGCGGCGGCCCGTGCCTTTTGGGCGGCTTCTTCTTGCCGCTTTTGTTCGGCGGCGATGTGGGCGCGGTCCGCCGCCCGTCTATCTGAGATTTGGAAAACTTCCAAATCTCTCTGCACGGTGTCCAAAATATCTTTGGACACCGTGCAGTCAGTGGAGGAACTTTCTGTTCCTCCAGCTTGGCCCGAGGAGGACCGGAGGCGGTCCCGCCAGGACGGCGGTGCACCAGCACCCCCCTGCTTTAGTTGGCCTCACGTCAGCGAAGTTAGCTCAGTTGATCGAAAAGTTTCTTGAATCTAGGGGAGTTACCTGGTGCAGGGGGTGCTGGCGCCGCCGTCTGGCGGGTGTGTCCCGCAGGACACGCCGGAGAGGTTTCTGGCTGTCCGCCTCCTCAGAGGCGGCCACTGGGCTTTCGCCCGTGCTGTCGATCCTCCGACCGACCTGGTAATTTCTTACCGTTGTCCTCACACCGCCCCCAGGCGTGTGCTCCCAGCGCACACGTCTCCCCTGGGGAGGGGAGGACAAGTCGGACGGAGAATCGGCCGTCACGGGCGAAGCCGCAGCAGCCGCTCTCTCCAGGTCGAGAGAGATTTGCCTCTCCAGCAAATCCCTCTCGACCCGCTCCTCAAACTCCGCGGCCTCGCGGAGTGTCGCTTCAAGTTGTTGTTGCAGGAGGCCCTGCAACTCAGTGGGCCCCCTGCAACTGGCTGGCTCCCCTTGATCGGCAAGGGGAGCCGCGGGAACGGCCCCGGAGGGGCCGCTCATGAGCTCGACGAGCTCAGGACCTTCTGGCCTAAGGCTGGCCAGAAGGTCCTCGGGGCGACCAGCGCCGCTGTTGGTAGGTGCAACAGCGGCGCTGGTCGCCCGAATAGGCGATTGCCGCCTGAGGCGGTCGAGCTGGGACCGCCTCAGGCGACGGCTAGAGTGCCGTCGCACCTCATTTAGTCGGTGCGACACCACTCTAGCCGTTTCCGGTACACGCGCAATGGCGTGTACCGCTCTTCGCTTGACGCGATCATAGGTTTCTTCTATCGCAAGGGCGGTCGGACGGACCGCCCTTGCGATAGAAGAAACAGCGCGAGGAGGGGGCCAGATGATGGATTGGCCCCCTCGGCAAAGCGCTGTAGCAGCCTTTGCAGTGAAGGTTGCAGTATGACCAAGGCCAGCGCCCAAATCTTGAAGCGAAATATTGACCACTCTGTTAAATAATCGGCGGGAGGGATGTTGCTAATATTCAAAGGTTAGCGACTTTGGAAAATATATATTTTAAGGCACACACGCACGAGGTATCGAAAGGATGAATAAAAAGAGAGTTTTAAACTTACCGAGGGAATAGGATAAGGGAGAGGGCGTCTAATTTGATAACTTCGATCGGGTATAATTGGTGTCGGTGTCTCCGGTGTGCCAAATGCACCAGGAATATGAAGGGTGGGAGTAGATGGAGTAGAATTATCGTGTTGAGTAAAATTTCTGGGGGAAGCTGGTGACCTCCCAGTCCCGGCGACAATCTGCGTATTCAGTCTGCCATCATTGGCTTGACTGTTTATCGTGATATTCAGCGACGCGTTCCATGTTTACCACCGTGTTTACTTACGCGTTTGCATTCTGGTAAAGGCCACCATTAGAATAATTGGTCTGAGATCTATTGGTCTCGCTGCCATTTGGGCTAAAATTATTTGACGCGTTCGCGTTCGATAGACGATTTCTATCGGCCTGAGATCTTCTTGTCTCGGCATGAAAAGGTTGTCTGTTTCATAGTAATATTCAGCGACGCGTTCCATGTTTACCACCGTGTTTACTTACGTGTTTGCATTCTGGTAAAGGCCGCCATTGGGATACCCAGTCTGAGATCTATTGCCATTTGGGCGAAAATTGTTTGACGCATTTGCGTTCGATAGACGATTTCTATCGGCCTGAGATCTTCTTGTCTCGGCATGAAAAGGTTGTCTATTTCAGATATTCAGTGACGCGTTTCATGTTTACCACCTTTTTTACTTACGCGTTTGTATTCTGGAAAAGACCACCATTGGGATAGCTAGTCTGAGATCTATTGGTCTCGTTGCCATTTGGGCGAAAATTGTTTGACGCGTTTGCGATCGGGATATGGTTTCTATTGAAATGCCCGTCCTGAGGTCTATTCCTCTGAGGATAAAAAGGTTGTCTGTTTTATTGTGATATTTAGTGTCTGGTCTCTGCTGCTTGGGTGCACCTTCTACTTACGCGTTGGCGTTCAGCATACGGTTTTCAGTGGATAAACCGCCCAGAGATCTATTCATCTCGGCGTGAACTTGTCGCCTGCTTTATCATGATGCTCAGTGACGCGTCCCATGTTTATTTGGTATTGTTTACTTACGCGTTCGCGTTCTGTCTACGGTTCCTTTGTTGGAAACCGGCCAGAGAGTTTTCGGTCTCGGCATGAGTGTTGGTGGAAAAGAGTGAAGGATTTGAGCGATGTCTATGGCTTCTCTCTTGAAGGAAACCGGCCTGAGCTCTATTGGGCTCGGCAATATGGTTCGACGCATTTGCGTTCTGATTTTGGCCCCAAATAGGGAAGCCAGCCTGAGAGTTTTCGGTCTCGGCATGAATCTGTTGTCTATTTTATTGTGATGTCAGCGGCGAGTTGCTTTCAATACACTTGTTTACTTACGAAGGGTCGATATTTGCTGCAGTTGCATCCTGAGCGCTAAAGGTCTCGAAGCTTCTCTTCTCTCCCGTGTTCTGAGGGGTGCTGTACTCCCATGACATGGGTGTTGGAGGCGCCGTTGCAGGGCTTGCGTCCGCGTAAGTTCCAAGAACAGAGGGAGTTGTGTTGAGAGCCGGTCCTGCGTCCGCGTAGGTGCCAGGAACGTAGGGCATAGCATTGGTATTGGTATTGTAAGGCATCCCATACGGGTGAGCTGGGTCGTAATGACCGTGGAGCATAGCGCTGAAAAATCCAACCTCGTTTGGAGGAGCAGAGGGCGGGGGGGGCATGGAAGAGTTCTGAGGGTGAGCACGGCGGTTGTTACGCGCCTGCTGGTTCTGAGGGGGTGTCATTTTGACAGCAGGTTTGGGATTTATCAAGAAATCAGGAAGAAGTGAGTTGGAAGTGAACAAGGTCTTGATCACAAGGATTGGAATCGAAAGTAAGGAGAAATGAGAATCTTCGAACGAGCTTTCTTGCTGATCGTTATGTGAAGGGTGAGGAGAGGAGGAGGAGAGACGAGATTCGGGGGGAAAATCCTGGTGGTGATCAGGACGCGACTGCTCGTGGTCGTCCATGGTAACCGACTGTGGTGCGTTCTGAGCCAGCGAGGAAGGAACGGCGACAGAAGCCGCGATTGCAGTGAATGTTGAGCGTCACGCAACATACGGAAGGGACTATGACGGAGGTTGGTGATGTTCGCAAAAGATTGTGGAGAGAAGGAGCGATTACCGAACTACAAGTCGTCTAGCTTGGCGAGGGTGGCCCAAGCTTCCTACCCTATTTCAGCCCTTTCCCTTTATGCGCGAGGCTCGTGCCTACGCATTATTACCCTTTATGGTGATAACATTTCATAATTTCCATTTGACGATAACTTGCCGGGTAGCTATATCCCTAATTCAGAGGAGTAGGGGTTAATGCCCATCTTTGCTCACGGCGGAATTACCCATCCTCTTTCGCCACCGAATTGCAGATATAGTAGGACTGTAGGAAATAACTACAAGTCAATCAATCATTGCCGGCATCGTGGTGAAGGGTTTCCTGATCTCCATCAGGGATGAATCCATTTCCCTCGTCATTATATATCCTTTTTGGTGCTCCCTGCCTTCCTAGCTGTCTGGATTCTGTCTTTGAACGTTCTCGTCGCAGTGTCCATTCTAATCCTGCCCCTTTCCATTCGACAACTCTCTCCTTCTTTCATCTTCCTTCGTTGCTTGATGATGTTTTCCTCCTTTGTTCTTTTTTCAACTAGGCTCCGTGCTCTGTATTTAATTAGTCCCAATGATGCCAAACTTTTTCGTTCCTATTTAACTCTACGCTCTTCTCCTCCGAGACTATTTAATATCTCGGTCCTCTATGAACAACCAAAATTTTCTTGGCTATTCCATCCTATTCCTTGTATTCGACGCCATTTTTTTGTCTGTCTTGGGCTCAAGATATCTTCTCCAAGCTGTCTTCAGACTCCGACCCTGATCCGCCTCAATATACCAGTCCATGCTCCTGGCCCTTGAACTTTTGCGAGAAGGTGGATAGTACTCGAGGCTATCGGAGCACTTTAAGAATCTCACACGAGGGGGTTTTTAATTGCAGTTCGAATACAATTTCTCGAAAGAAAGATTCTCGATCAAATTAGATTACGTGTCAAACCAATAACCCGGCGAAGTGGTCCGGTCCATTGTTTTTCTATTCAAATCCCTCCTCAGCAGACTGGCTTCTTGGTTAGGCTGGTGAGCCCATGCGACTTCTGGTCAATGATGTATGATTCTGGGATTGTTGGCGGCAGTCTTGCACACTGCCATCACATACTCATATCTCGGGCCGGTTTTGATGGCGAGTGTCAACTCCTCATTCTGGCGACGTGGATTTATTCGATTATAGGAATTTATGGTGAAACGGGGACGTTTACTACGTCGGCCCAGGCTGGTTTACAGATGAGGGGCCATTGTCTGGGACTGTTGGCCGTACACTGGGCTATCAAGCCAATCTTTACTATTTTGGCATTGCATGGTTTTCAATTGGCTGACAATTGTTTCGAAAGACGTGCTTGAATTTCATAGGGCAAAAGGCAGAATGACAGCATAACAAGGGGGTTTATCTTTTTGTCTTATATTTGATAGTATACTATTTTTGAATTTAGGGCGGAATGGTGCAGTCTAGGAATGAGGGGGACTTGGGTATAATTTCAACTTTATATTTCCAGCTACAGAAGTCTAAACCTACGATAACCAAATATTACGAGTCCAGGGTTGCGTTGAAGTTTCCCCTCATTGTTTGGCGGGAAGTCTCAACACTAGCCCCCGAAGATCTGAGCTCTGCATCGAAAATATGAAGGAAATGGAGTCGGTTGACTGTATGGGATATAAAATGCACAGTAAGACAATAAGGCTCATGGGGTCATGGGGATATTATTCGTGATATGCGGGTATATATCTCCAGCTTGTCGTTTGTCGTATGGGACTCTCGGACTATAGTCACGTAGTTACGTTTGACGTCTGAGCAAGCGAGCCCGTTCTTTCCCTGTGTACCACTTGGCCGTTTGATATCTTCTTTGTTTTGTTATGAAGCACGCTAGAGTTATATACACTACAACAACAACAACAACATATACAAACAAAGGGACGCTAGCACGAAAACAACACGATTTAGCGTGTATATGTTTTGTAAACAATCTACTGGGTATCAGAGGGCAGTCAACCTCTTAAACAGCACCTGCCAGTTCAACACTTCAAGCACATCGAGTAGACGAAGTAAGCTAAGCAAGACAACTCTACCGTCTGACCCAATAGGATCGATCTACGCTTTGGTGATCTGGGCGCAGCTCTTGATTGGAGGATTGGATCACAGGACCACAGGATCACAAGCTCCTGTGGTCCTATGAGTGCTTGGATGTAGCCGGCTAAGGGTGTGATCTGGGGAATTCTTTTGCTGGGGTGTATAAATCATCTACATTCTTACCCAACCCTCAGCCCCCGCGATATTTGTCGCTCAGATCACTCACCTTGCCCACCGTGGATAAGGTAAGGTAGGGTATTCTTAGGGAGGGCTGTAGAATGTGGGTACCTTTAGTTTAGTATGAGTATGTGCCGTTGTAAGTTGTGAGATCAACTTGTAGTTCTCGACTCGGAATATACTGATGTCTTTTACTGTTTCATATGGAAAATACATAGATGCATGTAGAAGCGTATCACGGTAGAGATTCATATGTTTTCTATAGGATGTAGTTATGTATGGTAGCATGATTTGGTGGAGAATGCGAGATAGCTTGCTGCTTGATAGAAGCCACCATGGTTCCCTTGGTCATGCCGCCCACCTTCTTGTAGCAGAGCGTTCCAGTTTCTGATGCTTTCTATCTTCATTTATCATTTTCAACTATTGATTAAGCTTCTTTGTATAATATTTTCTCGCTGCATGTTTTTCCTTGACATTACCTAAGGTAGCTTGAACCTATTGTTTACTCCACTAAGAAAAATACTCTGAATAAAATAAGAAAATTGAATACTATCACGGCATAATACAGTCACAACGCCCAACATCTCCAATACACCCTCTTCATATGAACGTCCGATGGCACATACATGATACAGCACATCCCGACTACTCATCCGTCATTCAGATACGCAGCTCAACCAACGAACCTTGGTCCTCACATGATCACATCCCTCTCTATTCCATAAACACGCTGTCCTCGAGTAAACAAAACACGCATCTCCGATTCTCCGATTCTCGAAGTTCACCCGTCCGGGTCATGGGTTCGAACTTCCAGCCATTTCCCAGAATTTCCCTCCTTCGCAACGATATATCCCTCATAATCCCGATACTCATTCAACACGCCATGGCCCATACGTAGCACTCAACTTCAACTCACTACCTTATTCACCAAACACTCCTACTCTATACCAAGCAACTCCCTTACCAGCCGTCCTGGCATCCATCTGGCCCATGTCTGAGACCCTTTCCTTTCACCCAAAGTTCCAAACTTTACGCGGACCCTGTGGAGTTTTTTTTTTTTTTCCTGCAGCTGTAGGCCTGTAAGCCAGTAAAGTATAACTGTGCCACACTTCTGCATGCTGCATTCTGCATGCTGTATAAGTATCAATACAATCTACGGCATAGAATCATAGATGTAGGCATTAGGCATGTTTTACGCGCTTACACGCGGCCCGCGGACCGTGGTCTTGCCCCGATATGCCCGATATGAACGGCCACTGTACTGTCCGCGCTGCGGCGATGCCCGTGTGTATCTGTATGTGTATCAGTCATCACTGTATCTGTGCGGCGTGACACTTCCTAGAATCCTAGAATCCTGGAATCCTGGGGCCCTGGAATTCTGGGTAAATTGGTAATATTGCAATTTAAATGGCAGCCAGGGCGCCGGCTCATGCTGCTTGTAGCTTGTAGCTTGCAGCTTGCTGTCATGCAGTTCGATTAACTCAGTCCCTTGCAGCAATGCAACGGCGTGGCGCGGGCAGCAGCCGGGCGAGATGTCAAGACTCAATCACCGTTTACGATCCACGCCGCGTTGCCGCAGTTTGGCACGGCCGCATGGCATTCTGTAATCTGTATGGATGAGAAACAAGAAATCTTTTTTCCTTGCGAGGGATTAAGGATGTGGGGAATATACAGCGGCTATGGCGGTTTTGATCGAGGAAGGAACGGGTTATATTTTTTTTGTTTTATTTTATTTTATGTTTTTTTTTTTTTTTTTTTATCTATGTTTGTCTTTGTGCTTCAATGTCAACTCTTTTCTCGGAAATAATTCAACGTTATTTTTGCAAAGGGCTCTTTTTTTTATCTCCGCA